>NC_081517.1:38404440-38759440 GCF_030273125.1 Centropristis striata | reverse complement strand
TACACGGACACAGTTTTACATGCAGTTTGTAGCTTGTGCAGATTATTTTCAGACAATATTTTCGAGTGTCTGATGTCACACCCATGTGTTTTACTCCTGGTTTTAGTTTAGTTTCGTTGAGTTTAATATCTTGCCCCAGTATTTTGTCCCAGCCAACATATGATGTAGTAATGATACCTGAACAGTGGTGGAAAGTAACTAAATACATTTACTCAAGTACTGTACTTAAGTACAATTCTGAGGTACTTTACTTGAATATTTCCATTTCATGTAACTTTTTACTTCTACTCCACTACATTTTGAGGCAAATATTGTACTTTCTAGTCTTTTTTAATTTTTTTTTATCTTATAAACGTATATTAAGTAGTTAAATGAGCCCTGTCTTTACAAAAAAATTAAAACACTGCTTACATAAAAGCATCAATACAAATGATCTAACAATATATTTAGAATATATTAAACAATCTGAGTGCAGCCATTCTGCATAACAAGTACTTTTACTTTTGATACTTTAAGTACATTTTGATGCTGATACTTTTTCAGTAAGTTTTGAATGCAGGACTTTTACCTGTAGTGGAGTAATTTCAGTGTGGTATTAGTACTTTAACTTAATAAGGGATCTGAATACTTTTTTCCACCATTGTACCTGAACCACACACCTTTCAAATTTGCACTTTTGAAAAACAATTTCAATTAGAAGATGCATCTCCTGTGTTGTGTAGAATATATATTTCAGTGATTAAAAACCTCTAAACAAACCACAGCAATCACAGTGTTTTCGAGCACTAAAATATTGCGCACTGCATAAAAATTACAGACTCGTTCCCTTTGTTGAGTTGCAGCTTGGAGTTACTGTAGACCATCATTTTCTGTTGATGTTTGTTGTTAATGTAAAAGTCATGCTACACCTGACTTTATTTAAGACTCTGTGCTCCTTCTTTTAGATGCTGTTGAACTCATTTTATAATATTAATTAAGTCTGCTTAATTCCTCCTGTTATGGGCCACCATTAGAACATAATTCGGTAACACTTTACAATAACCATCATTTATAAACGGTAAACAGAATAGTTTATTAATGTTTAATCATCATTTATAAACTGTTTATAGACCATTTAGAATGGTAAATACATAATTTATTAATGTTTAACTAACTTAATCATGTATAAATGGCAAATAGATGTATATTCATTTATAAACATGTCTATTAATGTAAGTTTATAGTTACTTTACCATTAACAAACAATTAAATTATAATTAATTGTTTATAAATGGTTTTAGTTGCAACCATTTTAATATTTTTAACTCTATATTAAGTATGTTAACGATTTAAAAATGATTCATATACCTTTAAGAAATTGGTTGAAAACATTTAACGATTAAATATGTAAAGCACTTTGTAAATGGTTAATAATTGGTTTATAAACCATCTATAAACATTATTTAGTTGGTTATTGTAAAGTGTTACCCATAATTCAAGCTGATAACTCAAGTCTATCATGTGAATCTTTGTTGCGAATCACTTTTATCTTGAGTGCGGGTCTTACAATAATTACACCACTGTCCTTTTGAAATTATAATTTGACACTTGCTGATTACTGCCATCATCATTTAATCCACATAGATTCAGTCACACTAAAGAAAAACAAGCACCCTTTCAATGATGAATACTTTGTTGAAAAAACCCAACATCTTATCTGTCAACTAAGCCTCTTTTCTGAGAGGAAAATCAAGTGTCTTCACTATAATGAAGCGTTTCCTTACGAGTCTCATCTTGTCAGATATGCAGACTTTGTGTAAGGGAGGTTTCTCTCATCGAGATAAAGAACTCGCACTACTTAACTTTATAGGCTGGATTATCAAGTTACAAGTCAATTCATTTTCTTGATTAGTGGATATGTGTGGTAGATTAACTGTGTCTGTCTAAGTGCCATGTTGATGTCTGGACTCGATAATTGAGGCCGGTCACGGTGGCTGATAATACTGCGGCTCCAGACAACACTTCAAACCAGCTGAGCTGAAACACTGAAGAAAACAACTCGAGCACAAAAGAAAAAGATGTTTGAAAGCATTTTTTTGTTCCTGAAGGCCAATGTCTAGACCTGTTTGTCCTTGTTATTGTTTAAGATATTATAGTTTAATGATAACTATTAAAATTATGACAATTTAATATGTAGCAAACCAAATTTCCCCCTAAGACATTATAAAAATAACTCCTGGTGTGATATTTCAGCACAGTTCCTTAAATTGTAATGTCAAAAATACATAAATAATTTAAATATTTTATTCTTGAAGAACCAAAGTGCTTTATAATTCTGTTTATTTCCAAAAAAAGGCAACCTAATATGCATTTTCATTTGGCATTGAAATACATGCAAATGTACTAAAGCTGACGTTCTTCATACAAGCCATTTATTGCAAAGCCTAAGACCATGAAGCACCATAATTTATACAAATTTTTATACTAAAAGTCCGTCATTTAAAACTCACCAGTAATGTAAATATTAAACTTGCACATTCAAATTCATGACAAAAAAAAAAGAAGCCACACAGGACATTAGATGAACTTTACCCTCACATGCTGTGAAGAGGCCTTTAAAGACATTTAAATCCAAAATTTATCGTATCTCAAAGTAAATTACCACCAATATGGAAAACGGGTTGCAGGGTTTATGTGGTGTATCACAGTTGTTTCAGGAGGTTTTTTTTCCAAATCAGTCTTTTCAGTTTTGTCCTTGTCACAATTGAAGAAAAACACATTTGTGTGCAGAAATGTCTGGCTCACTGGGTGTTATTTAAAGTCTCTGATGTTCTGTTAACAAGGCAGTGAGATGCCCGGATCTAGAGTCTCAGCAGCTCAGATAGCTGACACAAACCTGTCCATATTCCCCGGGTACGCTGGGTGTCTCAGGTACCCCCCAGTGTTGGGGATGGGACCTGCAGCGCTGTTATACTGGGAGAAAGAGCCCAGCTGCACTGGGGAGACCCTACCGTAATGGTCCATGGAGTCCATAGACCCGTGGGCGGCTGAATGGAGGCGTCCTGTCGCTGCATACCCCTGGGTGTGGCCCTGTCCATACGAGCCCTGGTGTGTGTGGTGGTGTGGGTGGCCGTTTGGCCCAGGGTAGGCAAACCCTGGATGTGTAGAGGAGCGGGGTGATGCGACCCCTCCGCATGGTTGGCCCTGGAAAGCCGGGGCTCCCAGGCCGCACGGACTGGACCCGTTGGGGAGTCCTTCAGGACTGAAGCTGCGCCCGGGCTGCTGCATCACCTCTGGGCCTTGACCTCCCAGCATGCTGGATGGAGTCTGGTGTCCTATGAGGTTATTGATGCTGAACATGCGGGTCTGACCGGGTCCAAACCCAGGAGGGGATGAAGAGGAGTAATAGGCAGACTGCAGCTGCTGCCCGTAGCCCGGACTGACTGTCATGTTGTTGTACACTGAGTTGGAGTACGCGGCTGATCTGGCAATCTGGACAGGAGAGAAAACTGGCGTCTCGTGCACAAATGCGGAGTAAGTGCTCAAGTCACAGCGCTTAAACCTCTTCCTGCGCCTCAGGAAGCTGCCGCTCTCAAACATGTCCTCTGCATTCGGGTCTAAGGCCCAGTAGTTGCCCTTCCCTGGCCGCCCCGGCTCTCTGGGGATCTTGATAAAGCAATCATTGAGAGTCAAGTTATGGCGGATGGAGTTCTGCCACTTCTTTGAATTGTCTCTGTAGAAGGGGAAGCGCTCTGTGATGAACTTGTAGATGCCCCCCAGAGTCAGCTTACGGTCAGAGGAGTTGGCTATGGCCATGGAGATGAGTGCGATGTAGCTGTACGGGGGTTTCCCTCTCTGGAGAGGTCTCTTCCTCCTCCGTCCTCTGGGCTGCTCCTCCGCTTGCAGTGGAGCGTTGGAGGCAGACAAGGTGTTTTCTGGTGGAGAGTCTTTCTCCACTTTGACCACCGGCATTGTCATGGACAGTTCAGAAATGTCCCTTAAAAGACAGATTATAAAACAAATTTACTGCAAATGCTGCAAGTACGTCCACAGTTTAGATAGAGTTCCCACTGTCTGATTAAATCCTGGACAGTGGAAAAATCAAAACAAGAGATCAGCGCAGCACACAATCCTGCTAGAAAGGTCACATTTGTTAAGCAACTTACTGTCTGCAAGTCCAAACCCAGCAGCTCTTCAAATGGAAGCAATTAGCTTTTCTCCAAGAGATCCTGTCTCTTAAATGTGCTGTGTTTGTTTAGATTATTCCCACAGTTTGTTGTCAGGTGAAGCTGAAGAGTTAAGGTGTGAGAGCGCCATGCGTGGTGTTTAAGGTGTGTGTGAGAATGACTCACCTGAAGAGTGTGTTCCTGCCACAGAACACCTGAGGGGCCACACCCCCCAGAGCATCACATGCTCCTGACATACCTCCGCTCTATAAGGGTCCATTGTTCACGTTTAGCAAAGTCTGCATACTTTATGGTGGAAATTTCTATATCAAGGTTTTTCACATATTTTAAATACAGCTGTAATAAATCTAATAAATAACTGATATCATAAAATGGCACGAAAGAAAATATGCAGTACAAATTAGAATCTTTTTTCTTATTAGATTTGAAAAAGTTTTTGAAACTGTTGTTCCTGAAAAGATAAACAGAATTTTTGGTCTTCAGCTTTAATTACAGATTATATACTCACTTGCAACTATCAGATTTATTCTCTGCAGGGCCTTTTTTTATTTTTACATTTCATAGACCAGAACTGTCAAAACAAACATACTTTCCTCTTGATATTCAAATTTCCCTTTAAAGCCGACCTCAGTTTATTTTTAAAACTCCAAAATGGTCCATGTTGTTTTGACGTTTAACACTAAAAGACCTCTTTAGTGGTAACTTAACCTACCTGTTGTTTTTCTACCTTGCTTCCTTGTTTGTTTTGCACCAGTGGTTGGACAAGCCAGCTGTGTTAAGAGATGTAAATGTTTTCCAGACAAAGGCCGTCCTGTGATTTCAGCATGCAAAATATAGGCCATCATCATAATCCCTGGACGCAACCTGAGAGACAGGAATAACCAACTCCAAGCATAGAAATTCACAATTGTTTTTTTATTCGCAGTATCTACAAGGAATTGGCGGTTATAGCTGCTAGACGTGTTTTAAAATCAGTGTCATTTTTTCAGTATATATTTATTTTAGCAGAGCTGAAACTGCTGCACACACATTTTAAATAACCAAGCCCAGAGTTGGATAGTCTAATCTGTGAAAGCTCGGCTTTAACGCTGACTTTAAACACTATTAAATTTCACCAGTGATGGAGACAATGCTGAGCAGCTCTGGTGGTATGAAGTCCAGGGACTCCACAGGGCCAGGGTTCACCACCTTAATCTTTTAAACAAACAGTGAGGAAAACACGGCAGCACACTCCCACCGCTCATCACCAGGCCGGGTTAGCATTGCGGGCATGTGTCAGAGCGGCAGTGTGGTGAGAGCGTGGGTTTACTCAGACAAATAGCCTGATGAAAGGTTTAGTCCTGTGGGCTGGACCTGCAGGACCCTGTTTTATGACGGGCTGGGTTAACGTGAGTCCTCATACCTGCTGGGTTCAGTTCAGTTACACTTTGTCTTGTCATTCCAAACAAATGTTCCTAAAAAGTTGGGGAAAACTAAAGGAAAAAAGAAGATGGTTGATATAAAAAGTGTATAATAAACAGTTGATATTGCAGGACAATTTTAATTTACACAATTAAATCATGCAGATATTTGAGAATATCTTAAAGCCTTAGAAATCTGTCAGTATTTAGGCAAGACTTTATTTCTTTATTATCATATATTATTATTGTGTCTTTACCAGGTCTCTTTTGAGAAAGTGACTTGTGTCTCAGTTAGATTACCTGAGTAAATAAAGGTCAAATAAAAAAAATATTTATTTGATTATCATCCAATAATGAGGAAGGCATTTTTTTTGTAAAGTTACAGTTGTGATTGATGTGACTATAAGACTATAAGCCACTTTGTTTTAGCTGAGGGTGCAGAATTATTTAAATTTAGGATTTTTGTTACCTTAGTCTGTGATTGATTAACATCCTATTATTTTTGCAAATATTTTATTTCGTTAAATCCCACGTGTACTCTTTATACTGAACAAAGACAAACTATTTTTACAGCTTGATTCATATATTGAAAGATAGCCTACTTTTTTATTGGATCACAAATGTTTAATTGTGGACAGCACTATGTGGTTATTAGTAATCTATGAGTACACTGGGATTTGTCTAAGGTTGTACAAGTATATTCTGCAGAAGGGTGTGTGTGTGTTTGTGTGTGTGTGTGCAGAGAGCATGCAAACTGACACCTTAGAGAAAGGGGGGTCGGATACACACTGAAGAGAATTATTTGTCATTGTGAGAATTTTAGCCTAAAAGTAAATGTTTATTTATTTGTAATTAGTGCTGCGGATGAGCAGAAAATATATCTATTTTGATCATTCAAAACTGCCAAAGATTCCCTAGTTTCAGCTCCTTAAAGGTGAAGATTTTATATAATTGTATATAGGACAAAAAGAAGATTTTGGACAAAACAACTGTTTTTTTTTTGAACACTGAATTCTGAATTTAATGCATTCGATTTCTATTTAGCTTTTACAGAGTCCCAACTTTTTTGAAATTGGAGTTGTATGTTAAGATTTTAATTTAGAAGAACAGCTGAGAATGCAGACCTCCGGTTAAGGCCATGTCCTATCTCGCAATGTTAACAACAGGGTAGAATAAAATAAGTTGTCCACCCACCTTGTGAGTCAGATCCGCTCTAAAATTCAAAGAGTTCTTCCTTGGCCCATGCTACACCGAGTTTCATGGATATCTGACCAGTGTCTTTTCCGTAATCCTTTTGACAATTAGACAAACAAAAAAAAATTACCTCCTTAGCCGAGCTAATAATCCTGACTTGCAGCCATTACTTTAATGGTATTATACAGAAAACATATTCAGATCCCTTAGCTAAGTAAAAATAATACTACTATACTAAGACCACACTGGGAAATTACTCCACTACAAGTAAAAGTCCTGCATTTAAAACTTACTTCAGTAAAAGTACAAAAGTACTAGCATCAATATGTACTTAAAGTAGCAAAAGTAAAAGTACTTGTTATGCAGAATGGACCCAATCAGATTGTTTACTGTATGTAAGCGGTGTTAAAAAATGTATCAAGGTAGGGCTCATTTTAACTACTTAATATACTGTCTATTCATTTTAAATGTATCATGTTTTTATGTTAAATCTCGACCTGAAAAGTAACTAAAGCTGGCATATAAATGTAGTGGAGTAAAAAATACAATATTTGCCTCAAAATGTAGTGAAGTAATAATTAAAAAGTTACATGAAATAGAAATACTGAAAGTAAAGTAAGTAGAGTAAAGTACCTCAAATGTTTACTCAAGTACAGTATTTAAGTGAATGTACTTAGTTACATTCCACCACTGGTATTATAAACTTGGCATTTAAAAACTTATGAATGGTAGTGTGCATTTTCAATTTGGTTCTCTTCTGTAAAATGGACCAATTAATCAAATTTTAAAATACAGAAAGATACTTAAATAAATGTTGTTATGAAGCCTCTATTGATGCACCATTTTTCAAAACAATACCAACAGTTTGCATCTGTGCATGCAGATCTTTATTGTCCTACCAAAGGAAATTCTATAAAAACAAAAATACAAAAAACACAACACATCAAAGAAGACAGTAGGAAGCAACAAAAGAAGCCAAACCAATCCTGGAGCATACATCAAAAATAAGAGAAAAATTGAATGTATGGGTATGGATGCTTTAATATGACTCTCACTTCTGCTGCAGTGCTTAAAATTGTGTTTTGATTATTTTAAAGTTAGGTAAACTGTTCATGAATTTTGCTCTTTGTACTCAGCATGCATGTAACTAAAATGAACCAAAAATCAAAATTAAAAAGACAGAAAGATACTTAAATAAATGTTGTTATGAAGCCTCTATTGATGCACCATTTTTCAAAACAATATCAACAGTTTGCATCTGTGCATGCAGATCTTTATAGTCCTACCAAAGGAAATTCTACTGCAAGAGCCATTAAAACAACAAGAATACAAAAAAAACAAGACATCAAAGAAGACAGTAGAACGCACAAATATACACCCACAGTATAATCTGACATTAATTGCTTGCATTAATTGCATAGAATCAATATGAGTTTTTATCCAGTATATTTGTTGTTTTAAGACGCAATGCAAACATGGAATACTGCATTAAGTTAATGCACTCTTATCCAAATGACTGTACTTATGTGTTTGATTGTGCGGTTTCTTCACTCCAGCCTGTGACAGCTGTGATCGACATGCAGTATAGTTTACAGTGGACCTCACCCTTTCGTTAAGACAGCTTCTTATGCTCTATGGCTACGAACAATTAGTGGTGAGTAATTTCTCAGGTACTCGTTGTTACTAGAGCTCAGGCTCATAGTTGCCATAGTTTGCTTATGCATCACGATCTGGCACTCACACAGCATTGACTGTTAATATTTGTTCATGAGCCTTTTATCTCAGTGTTCGTGCTGGTGGATTAAAAATATGAGTTATGCTGTTGAGAGGTGACTCGACTGTCAACGTTTTCTGATCAAGAGCGTTTCATAATGAGCGTTTCATAAAGAGCATTTCATAATGTGTTGATGAGAGTTCGTTCCCAGTAGATCGTGTTGTGTAACTTGAAAGGATAGGCCTAGTTTAGAAAGATAACAACTCTCTACTCTTACTCTCTTCAAAAACAATATTTTGACTGAGCAACAATGAATACTAATCTCACAATTATTCTTTGATTGCTTGTATTTTTTTTTTAAGCCGCTAATGATTTTGGATAAAATGGATAAAAGGACACTCACAGTGACAAACACAGTGAATCATAGTTTAAATCTGCAGTTTACTTAACTTCTACTGAGCTCTTTAGCATTTTAGCCTGTTTTTTGTGTTTACCAGCTCACAACTTTACACTCTTGTCACAACCAGTTCAGGAAGCAGCAGGCAGCTGTTTTCTAGAGCCCGACTGATATGGGATTTCATAGACTGATGCCGATTTTAGATAAAATTCACTGATTACCAATATGGCGACCGCTGTGGTGGATTTTTAAGCTGGAATGATAATAGACCGTTTCCACGTGAATTATGCACCAATAAGATTATGCCAAGGTGTTCAGAAGACTGCTTTCTAAAACAAATAACCTAATAAAGTAATATTTAAAATTATTATACATGATGCTGATGTGCATTCCTATGCTCAAGAAAACTGAAGAGATAAATGTAAAATAGAAATTAAAAAAATAGCTAAATTAACTCTTTGTACTTTATCGGTGTAAGTGAAGTGTTGATCATTTGAATAAAGAAGAAGAAAAAATGAAATAAAAGAAATAGCTTACACCATTTTTAGGGTTAGGGTTGCATATTACACTGAAAACCCATTCATTTCAGTGTAATATGTTCTGTAAAAAAAAGTTTTCATATTGGACAACATATATGCTCTGACTGGTAGATACTGATTTGTCTGTGAAAAGCAGTCAAGCCTGACTGTTTTCTTCATAAAGATGGCTTATCAGTGATAATATGGAAGTGT
This sequence comes from Centropristis striata, assembly GCF_030273125.1. Lineage (NCBI taxonomy): Eukaryota > Metazoa > Chordata > Actinopteri > Perciformes > Serranidae > Centropristis > Centropristis striata. Next base: position 38,749,838 of record NC_081517.1, on the reverse strand, counting down.
TATGTTGCTGATTGGTAAAGGGAAAATAAAATGCATTAAAAACTCAACATAAACCAGCGGAAGAAAATTGACTGTAGCTCTGAAGAGACTAAATCATAATTACACACATTGTATAAGGGGATAATATTACAGTGTCAGTTAACTGCAGTTTGAAGGGGAATTCAGCTTTTTGATATGTGACTCACATCAAAGATAACAAAAGAAGACAAACCAATCCTGAAGCATCAATCAAAATGGATGCATGGTTATGGATTCTTTTACATAACTCTCACTTCTGCTGCAGTGCTTACAATTGAGTTTTGATTATCTTAAAGTTAGGGAAACTGTTCATGAATTTTGCCTACCCCTTTGTACTGTGCATGCATGAAACCGAGTCTTCCTGTTGAAGTGTACTTGAGTTTGGCATCACTGAGTATACGTTAGGGCCTCCCCAGCCAAGGGCCCTGGAGCCATGCATTGGTGGCACCATGAGAGGCCTCCACCTGTCCATCACAGCACAGCACAGCGTGGAGACGCTGAAGGCAGGGACAGCTGCACAGGAGAGCGGAGCTGCAGCCAAGGCAAATGAAGAGCCCTTCACTTTGTGTCTCACGTATACTTCTGGCTGTGCCAGAGAGAAACGGCTCTCTCCAAACAAAGACAAACAAATTAGACATTTGAATTTGAACACTTGACTTTAACCATTTGGTGGCTGCTCGTGTGCCAGTGGTGGATAGCTTTAGGGATAATACTAAATAAAAACAGGGCTCATGTCTTTGCGCCAATGTTCAATAATGGGTGCAAAGAGCAGATAACAGAGGATTTGTAGATTCTTCTTGTATTATTTAGATATGACATTAATTTAGCAAACTACTTGCCTGACTTTCATGAATCTTGGTGGAAGAGTGTAGCATGAGCCAAAGAAGAACTCATTTAATTTTGGAGCAGATCAGAATCACAAGAACGAATACACTAATTATATCCGTTTAACAACCATGAACTGTGATGGTGCGTGGTTTTGGCGGAGGTCAGCCCATTTCAAGTGCCCCTGTCATCGTACCAACACAATAAATGAGATAAATCTACTGTACGACACCTATCCATGTTTATTTTCCTTTGTCAGTGTGTTTATGACAGACACACACACACACACACACACACACACACACTGATTTAACGGCAGACTCCTCGGGCAGCGAAGTGCTTCAGTTATGTAAACTGGCCCGGGTTTGGAACAAGTCAACCGTCAGTTTTTTGCATCCTCACCAAGCCCCTGCAGCTGCTAATGCAAACAAGAAACTCTCACTTGCTTCACAGTGACCTGACTGGGTCAGCGTACACACACACACACACACACACACACACACATGCTCAAACAAACACAAACAGCAGTAGACTCATTCAAATAGAAATAGAAACCTCCATCTTACAACATGATATTCACAGCTTGAAAAAGGGGAAACTTTCTCTAAACTTATTAATTCCAGCATGGTGCTTTTCAAATGGATGTTATGCATTTTTGAATATATTTTTTGTTGCTTTTTAAGATCATAAATTATGAACTTTAAAGTGAGTATAATCAGTATTTTATAACTTGAATGTATTAAAAAAAGTGCGCTCAGATGAGTGTAGATGTCTGCTGGACAAAATGGGTATTTATTCATCTTGCATGGTGCCTAACTTTAGTGGATGATAACGTATCAGGTACGAGCTGAATCTGCAGATGCTCTGGTTCTTAATGAAGCCAAATTTCTATGGATATCAGTTTTAGTCTCGACGACTAAAATGTGGCCTGCAACAGACTAGGAAAAGCTTGTTTTTAGCCAAGCTGGTTATAGGAAAAGCCTTTCGAGATGTGATTTTGGACATTTTGATTTCTGGACATGCTTCAGGTTGGTAGTAGAAACACCAGCCCAGTGCATCAGTATTTAAAGACCTACTATACCTTTGTTTTGCATGATAATGTTTGCAAGTGTGGAAGCTCAGAAAAAAAAAGGCAATGTTGACAATAGTTTTCTTCAGAAGATGACTTCACTTTAGATAAACCTTCTTGCACTCAGTTTTGTTTCTGGTGCCATTAGCAGGCTCCATTCCCAAGCTAATGTTAGCTATGTATGTTTTGGTGTACTGAAGAGAGGCAAAGCACTCAGGAGTCCGCACCAATGTCACATCTTTTTGATTCTCCCAGAAGAAACGTTCCGAAACAATCCACAGACTGTTATTGGCAACCTAGAAAGTTGAGAAACAACTTAGTTTTTAAATTACTTGTTATTACAATCCTTTCACACATTGGCAATAAAAAGCTATTCATGCATACAAATTGCCTCACATTGTACCTAGACAGCTTTAAAAAAATGTGGTTTACAGCCACAAAATCCGTGTAAACAAAAGTCCTTTTCATGCCGACACCAAACAGTTTAAAAGACAATGTAACAAACACTGTGCCGGCAGTCCACACCCATCTCAGTAAATTAAACATGGCTAGATAAATTTGACTGCTGCATCTGAGCCAACGACACTCCAATGAACACTTGTCAACTCATGATAATTATACCATAACTGCTGATTATATCACATAAAATCAACACAAAAAAACTGGGAGAGTCCAACAACAAGGAGAGAAAATGTCCTGACCAAAGTAAGAGTTAGCTTTATTTTTAGATTTGTTCGAGTAATTAATCAGTAGATAATCAGCTTATCGACGTTTATACCCCTATTCATAGCCAGTTGTGGATCAGGTTTTCTTGTATGACTCACACACAGGATGACTCACCCCTTACCTGATAGAGACAGTATCTCTCTTGCAATGTAACAGAGCTCACAATTATAGTCATGCCTGGTTGCAGATGTCAGTGCATCTATGTCAGTTGGGCTCTGTTAGGATCCATGTGTCAACACCTCATAGATGTCTCAGCCTGCAGAGAGCCCAGGCGGCCGCACATGAGCATTTTTACCCGTGCCTGCACCTGAAAGGATCCTCAGTTGCACAATAGAATAGTTGCATGTTAGGATGGTTATAGAAGTCAAGCACTATCCTTCTTATTTTGTTCTACTTCATTACCACGGATTCATTTCACTCTTTGTGTGTGTGTGTCTGCTGTCTGACAGCGAGGCACACAGGAGGGTGCGAGGGGGGTTATCACACAGAGCTCAGAGGCTTTGGCAAAGTAAAAGCATGCACGTAAAGGCATGCAATTCTGTCTACAAAGTGATGTAATTCAAACATTTTACACTCACTTTTAAAATGCTTTTAAAGTAAAACGTCTTTTTTTTTTTTAATGAAATGCGCACATTTGCTTTGTTGCTGGGAATCAGATGAAAATATACTATTCTCATGACTATATAAATATAAAACTACTGGGTAACGCTTTATAATAAGGTCCTTAATAACCATTAATTAACAAGTAATAAGGCATTGTTCTCGCTTTAAATCCGGTAGTTGCAAAAAGCATAGTTAACTTATAGTTAACTTATAATAGATGAGCAATAAAGTATATTTTAATATCAATAAGCAAACAAAATAAGATTAATAAAGGCATGGCAAAGACATAATGGGTGGGTCATGGGTGTTTGTAATGCCATTATTAACACTTATATAAGCTTATAAACACACAATATTGTTAATAAGCATCTTGTAAGGACTTACAAGGGCCTTATTACTTGTTAATTAATGGTTATTACAAGGACCTTAATATAAAGCGTTACCAACTACTGTAGCTTAGCTTAGCACAAAGACTGGAAACAACGGGAAACAGCTTACCTGGCTCTGTCCAGGGCAACAAACCTGCCTACGACATAGCACTTTTAAAGCGCACAATTAAAGTTTTGTATGTTTAATCTGTAGGAACAGTAAGACAGACTCCAGCACATAACCAATGATATGACCTGATATTTTTACGCTTTAGTTTTATACAGAATAAAGTGATGTATAATGTGTTAAAATTAATTTATAGGCTAGCTGTTCTCCTCTGTTTCCTGTTATTATGCTAAGCTAAGACTATGCTCCCACTTCATTTTATGGCTCAGTTCAATTTGACTCACTTTTGGTACCAGGTCCTTTCTTGTTTTTTCCCCCATTTCAATTAGGCGCGTTTCCATTAGGGTAAAAAGTGGCCGCTGGGAAAGTTTCAGGCCACGGCCTCTCAAATGGCTGCTCACTTAGCATCCAAAAGGCCCCAGAGGAATTTATGAGACTCCGGAGGTGACGTATGGTTTTCGATCGTCGCGTAATCGCTCAGTAACAGTTTTGACCGTGACGTCACATACGCAACGGATTTAACAAGGGAGACGCGCCAAACGTAAACAATAAGGAAAGAGACACCAAGATGGAAGGAGCAGAGCTTGCTGTGTTTCTTGTCAATGTGTTCAGAGGACCACTCGCTACTTCACCGGCTTTTAAAAATGGCACGTGTTGTTGTGGCATTGAGTACTACGTCAACGAGTACGTACTACAATATCATTTTCAATGTGACACTTGCTGGATCCTTTTGTTGGCAACCAAACAGAGGAACATCAGCACTTTGTCCGTTGTACAGCATAGTTCTGCAGACTTTTCAAAATCGTAGTTGGGTGAGTAAAAAACTGCTGTCACTATTGATGGTAGCTTGGCTGGAGGGGATGCAGGATGTCCCATTTTGTATTAGTGAGAATTCTCTCTTCAGTTCAGTTCAGTTCAATTCACAGTTCAATTCACTAATCAGTGGTCTGCAATGTTTTAACTCAACCATCTAGTGTCAATACATCTCGCTTGGAACCTCAACTGAGGTGGTACTACAAAAAGTACAAGTACCACAGCTTTTGCTCAAAGAAAACAATAAAAGAGCAAGCTGAGTTGAGTAGAGCTTCTTCGTACCAAGCAGTGAAAATGCAGCTTAAGCATGTTTACCAGCTCTTGGCAAGAAAGCAACAATGCCCTAAAAATGACACGAACACATAAACAATTACCCACCTGAAGCTAGTTATCTCATATGTAGATATAGAGAAGAGGTAACAATTTGGAAAACATGTACACTAACTTGGTGATGTTACCAGTAGTTATATGGCCCCTGTTGCCTGTCTTGCCTGTGTGGTCCTTTCCAAAACTCTATCTAGGTTATTGCAGAAATCTTTTTTTAAAACCTTCGATCTTAACTTGATCTTAATCGTTGCTTTGGTTGCAGGTATTGCAATTTTTCAGTGATACACAGCAAGTCCTTTGTGTGTGTCATTGCTGACAAGCTTTCACCGCCGCCCAAATCCTGTGATTCCTAAGCAGGAAGATACAGGCATTCACTCAGCTTCCACTGATATCCTTGAGCACAGTGTCGTGTTTTCTCAGCTGTCAAACTGCTGACATGTCTTTTTAAGCTTGGCAGATGAAGCACTTGTGGAAAGGGCTCTGGCTCTGAAAATACATGTTTGTCATTGTATGATGTTCAACATGGTTTTTTTTTTCACATAATGATGATTGATTTTCTAGATAAATGAATCATGAAAATCAAATGCATTTTGTTCTGGTTCCCAAACATTTAAGTCTGTTGTATAACTTTATTAGGACAGATATAAGCTTAAACCCCAAACATAAATGAAATAAATACTCATACTTAAAAAAACAGAACAAGTTGTTTGCCAGTGAATCCCAAAACAACACATGACCAACCGGTTGCAGTTTTAAACACGTGGTTAACGTTAAATAGAAATGCTTCATTCGGTTTGGTAGAAGATCATGTTTTTTGTTTTAAATTAGTATGTTTTTGTAGATAAAGTCACTTATGAGGCACGAATAGGTGAAAGTCCTGTGTTTTACTCATCCATCCACCCCATCCTTAGGCCTACGTGGACTTTATCACTCTTTATACTACATTACCTGAAATATGGACTCTAGAGGTCAACACACCGCCCAACAAATATAAATATGGGTCGTAATGCGCTGGTTGCAGACAACCTATAGGTTTTATTTTGTTGAGGATAGTTTAATATTTAAGGCATGCTTTGAGCAAAATGCTAACATCAGCATGCATACAGGGGGTCACAGGGCACCAAAACAATCCAGAATAATGCAGATCATCACCCTGCTGCCATGGGACAGAAATAACCTTGTCACATGTTTAATACTATTGTTATTACAATAATTATCATCTCCTAAAGCAGTAGTTCTCAACCTTTTTGAGTCGCGACCCCCAATTTAACATGCATATTGTCCATGACCCCCGCTCAATGAACAGAATCTCACACGCACAGTTCAGATCACCCAAAAAACCCCCAAAATTAACAAAAAAAGACACAAATTGACCAAAAAAGACACAAATTGACCAGGAAAAGACACAAAATTACCCAAAAAAGGAACAAAATTACCAAAAGAGACACAAAATGACTAAAAAAGACATAAAATGACCAAAAAAGGAAACAAAATTACCAAAAAAGACACTAAATGACCAAAAAGAGACACAAAATTACCAAAAAAACACACAAAATTACCAAAAAACACACAAAATTACCAAAAAAAACACAAAACCACCCAAAAAGACACAAAATGACAAAAAGACTTAAATACATTAACACATGAACACTTTAACACAGAGAGAGAGCTGACTTCCAAAATGATTTGGCAACCCCCAGAAATCATCTCGCGACCCCAATTGTGGTCGGGACCCCAAGGTTGAGAATAGCTGTCCTAAAGTATATCAGGACTGTCTTGAATGTGCCAGTATCTTGGATAAGGACATCCTGTACCTTGTGAGCTGAAGAATCTTGGTATCCAAGAAGTTTACTCTCTTTTCTGCAGGTGTTTAGCAGGATACCATGTTCACCAACTTAGTTTAGTGAGTTAGCATGCAAATATTTGCTAATTTGCACTAAACACAATATCCAACTGAGGGTGATGAATGTTATTAGTTTCGCAGGTCATAAGCTAAAGCATCTTGACTGGATAATGGCAGTAAAAGAAAATTCAGGGAATCACCAAAGTTATTACACTTTATCCTGAGGAGGGCGGGGCTTTCTGAACCAAATTAAATGGAAATCCATCTAATAGTTTAACTAAAAAAACACAAATGTCAGGAAGTCACCAGTCATTATGATTCATCATGGAGCCCATCAGGTCTGTGCATGTTATAGTCTTATAGGTTTCTTGTAAACCACTGAAGCCAATCTATGAGCTGAGATCACCAAAGAATGACATTTAATTTAAATAGTTTTTAGAGGTTTGAAAAGATACTACTTTCTGGCCTAGAAAGAGAGAAGCCTAAAAACTTGTGTTGCAGAAATGTTTTTCTTCTTTCTGATCTTCTTAATTGCATCACACACACATGTATTGCTCCACCTTGTAAAGTGTTCTGTGGAAAATTGAGTTTGTTTAGTGCTCAATTAATTCTGTTTCAGCTGGCAGAGCTGGATGAGAGTCCGCCTCAGTTCTTTTGAAGGTTGAATTAAACATATCATGTTATTATTGCTGGATGTTTATTAGTAATTATGGGTTATTAGTTAGTTATTCTAAGTTTAATGATGCATTGTCTGGTTTCTGTTTATGTAATGATAGTTAAATGCACTCGAGAGAGATAACATGCATGGGATGGCACTGGTGGTAGCTCATCTTCGTGCATGAATTGACTGAAAGACTCACGCATGACCACTCAAACAGGATGTGGTGCGAAGCGGCATCTAGACAAGAGAGCGGTATCATGTTTTGGGTGTTAGGTCTCACGCACACCTGTATCTGGGTTGTGCAGAGGGAGTTTGCCCTTCTGACTTGTGTGGTAATCGACCAAATAAGACACAGAGAGAAATCTGGACTGGTATGCCGTTTCTTTCCAGTGCCACCTGTGTGTCTGTTACAGTGGGATTTGTACCTCCTCAATCACTGACACATGTGGATTATCTGTACTTAAGGGAAAAAGCCAATGCAAGCCACATCTTGTGTGCAAGCAATCAGGCACTCAAACACAACATATCTTTCCCTTTGTGGATAGAATCTTCTAAAGAGCTGCTACCAGTGTAATTGCTGTAATTAGGGCCTGGAAAAGAATGTTATTTTAGTGTAACCCTTCGCAATTGTAAATTTAACACATTTTTAAAAACACACAGGCACTCTGAAGCAGCGCTGTCTTAGGTTGATGCCGTAAGTGACACAATGTGGATTTATTCTCCCAGGGTTTAGCAAGTTGGATGATTTGTGGTTTTGTCTCGAGGTGCCCTGAGCTTTTGCTTGGCAAGGATAGCCGAAATCGGGTGCAAACTCAGGTTAGAGGTGGGTCAACTGTTGAGGAAACATTACAAGGGAGTGAGTAAGCCAGAGAGTGAGGAGAGGAAATGCTATTGAACAATGCTGATAATCTCCCTCATCAGAAACCTACTCACCTGGATTTCTCTCTGTGCAGGTGCAGCTGGGAGTCTGCCTCAAAGCAGATACTTTCCTTTTCTTTGTTTAGCTTTCACAGGTGTTGCTATGGTCTGTTCACCAGGGGATTGTATTAACTGATATAATAAAACTGTAGATTTATTATTGTTATTAGAACTACAACCCCTGAGTCCAAAGAAGCTGGGCTGCAGTTAAAAACTAAGAAAAAAACAGAATGCATGAAATTCCAAATCAAATTCAGTTTGTATATTTACAAAAAGAACAGAAGGTTTAGCATCACCATTAATGTCTTGTCTTGAAGATGATAGGTTAAAAATGATTTTCAAATTCTGTTTTTATTTACAATATTGCATTTTAACATTTCTAATGGAACCATTCTGCACCAATCCGAATTAAAATCAAATCGAATCAATTTAAAACTTGTATGATACAGATGTAGTGTACGGAGAACAATTTTAACAGCTGGTCTTTTATTTGTATTCCGCAACTGTTGTCATGATAATAACATTTTACTCACTAAGTTCACTGCTGAGATGTGAAGAAGGGCAAGAAACAAGCTGTCAAATTATTAGACAGGTTTCCAACAAACTCCAGTTTAGCCAGACTTTTTTTGGAAAAGAAAACAAATGTGAAAAGTGAAATTACAGCAGTTGTGCATGCACAGTGTTCCTGTGCATTGAAGGATTATTGCAGACATCTGGGGTGTTCTTACTTTTTACTTTTTATTTTTATTTAACCTCTTAACAAAAGTGGTTTTATTCTAAAAATTGCCCTCATGCATTCACTCTCTGATCATCTGAATGCATTTCAAAATTGTAGCAATGCTTCTCTGTTTCCAGGACTCAGCAATTAATGTATTGATACGGTGTTAGCATAAGCAATAGAAGCGAGGGGCAAAACAAACAAAAAATAATCAAATTGAAAATTGCGATATGATGCACACTACTAAAGGGAATAATAATTTTTGTATCAATCTCATTTTTATTAAAAAATATATATGATCAAGCATTTTGGGGGTGTTGTTTTTAGCAAGGATCTGTACAAAACAAACATTTATGATTTGTAGCCCAGGTTATCTTGCAGCACCAGAATACTTAACTCAGAATATGTGTTTTAACACATAATTTTCCGTTGACTAATAGTGTGCCTGCTGTTATGTTGATACTGCACTCGTCCATATTGCCTTTTCGATAAAAATTAAATTCAATGTGCAGCCTTCTTTAAGGCAACATCTGGAGACAAGCCAGAAAAGTAGAAAATCTACAGTTGATAGAGGAATAAAGGAGGCAACAGAAACAGACACTGTGCAGAGAAGATGGCACAAAGAGGGTTAACATGTTGCTTTAGCTGACAAGATAAGGATTTAGTCTGGTTGAAGAAAAACACATTAATCTTATATGAAAGACAGCTCCAAAGTGTTATTAATGAGGACACAGTGTTGCTACTAGACAAGTTATTCTGGACTCTATCAGAAAATAACAGACTTTATTTGAATGTCTCTTCCTGATAAAGAGGTGAAACCCGATCAGAGTCAGACAGAGAGTGTGTAACACCTGGATGCAGGTTGAGGCCCCAAATCTGCAGGTATATGGTTATAAATGCACAAAAGCTTTTAATTGCATGTGTGTGGCGTTGAGTTTGCACGCTTATGCGCATATATGCATGTTCATGTGTGTGTGATTTGGGCAATGCTTGCAGGATGATAACCTCAAGTACCCACACTCTGTCATGCATAGAGAGACTTCAGCTGCACAATGGCAGTGTGATGGGTGTGACTGTCTCCGGGATTAAAGCAGGAGAATAGATCCAGAAACGGACAGGTTCCACCGCCTCGCTCACTCTGCACTCAGACTCCTCCTTCACACCGTGTGGGGAAACCCTGACACTCTTTAATATCACAGTATCTGCAGCAGCCATGGTGATATTTAGTTTTTTAATCTTAAATGTTGAATATACTTAAATGAACCACAGTTGAGCCTATCCTCCTGTGTGAGCTGACACCTTTTAATTTATTTTGTCTAATTTCTTTTCACTCCCCCCTTCAGGTTAACCTTTTTTCTGGCTATGAAATAGCCTATATTTAGGCTGTTCTTGCTGTTTTTGACTTTCATTTTCAGTATAAACTCACCTATATGACCCTATAATTGCTGAATATTTTGAAAATGATGTTGTTGTTTTTTTTAACTTTTAAATCACAATCATGCTCAATAAGGACGTTTTAAGTGTTGCAAATGTGAACACAGGTTGCAAATATAGCACATTAGAGATAAAATGAGGATAACATCTAGTTCTATATTTTTAGTTTCAAGTCGTTTCTTAAGAGGGAAGCTGACGTCAGTCTTTACGTCACAAAGATGTAATGTGATCTGATCACGCCTGCTTGATCGTCGACTCCAGAGGGTTAATTGATTTGTTTGTGTATCAACTTTTTGTTTGGGACACCATTTGAATGGACGGCTGGATTTGCACACCAAATGTTGTTCCATTGTGCTGTTTTGCATGCTGTGCAGCTGGCTCTTAGCCTGGCACCATTTGTCATGAAAGCCCTTCTCTCTGGTTCACTGTTGGCGCACACTTTCAAACCTTTTACAAGCTAAACCGCTGCAGATAATTTATGACCAGGAATAAGCTACAAGGAAGGAAATGTGTTCGGTCCTGCCAAATAACTCCTCAACTCCCCCTATTCATCATACATAGCCTGCTGTAGTGAAGGGAAATCTAGTTTAGTGTCAATAAGACATAAATTCTCCAGCTTCAACTTTTCCCCTCAACTACTGTACAACAGTATCACCCTGTCTGCAGGTGTTTTATCACCTTTTTTTTTTTTTTTTTAATCATTACAACCAATGTGGAGGTAATTATGCTTTATACTTTATGTTTATTGTTGAGGGTGTGTGGGTGGTGGCTTTATGATATTTCTAATATTCTGACACTCACATAAATGTAAATGAAGTGGTCAAAATATTATAAATATTTAATAAACATGTAATTAAACTAATAACTCTCTGAGTGTCAATCAAACAATTATGTAATTATAATGTTTTATTCCCTAGAGGGCACTACTTTTTTCCCTTCTTTTTTTCATGATTTTCTTTCCTTTTAGTATGCTCTCTTTCTCTTCCTCTCCTACTGCTATAAAGTGTCTTTGATAATTTTGCTATATAAGTCTGATCTATTATTATTATTATAATTATTATTATAATAATTATAATTATAATAATAATAATATAATAATAATAATAATAATATATTATTATTATTATTATTATTATTATTAGAAGCAAAATTGATGTCAGATTTCATTAGATGGTACAAGAACCTAATGAAGTGGCTGGTGAGTGTATGACATCTCTGTTGTTTTAAGCATTTTCTCTTCATTTTATGTGTCTGTGTACTCTTGCATTATGTGACAGACACAGAAAGAAGAGGACAGATACAAATCGTGTCCTTTTGTCTCCGGAAAATCATTATGCAACTGTGAAAAAAAAGGTAAAAGGTTCCACAAAAAGGAAGGAGCACATAAAGAGATTTTGTTTGGAAGAATAGAAGTGAAAGCCATAATAAATTATTGTGAATTTAGAGTCACTGCCCTGCCAAAAAACCTTAAACCTTAAAATTTGTTACAGTTTGAAATGAAACTGGGCAAACATGAAGGAATTGATCACCAGCACCAGCAAGATATTTAATATCAGAAATCTATTCTGCAGTACCTAGTCAGACTAATAAAGTTGTTTTGAGATTTTTTTGATCCAGATAATTAAATGACAAGCATGAAAGATCATGCATCAAAGATTTCTTAAGTTCTAAGACTGAAAAATTGTGAATAAAGGGAGAACGTGTGTAGGATCAGTTTGTTCTTCTACAATACTGAATGTCAATATGAAAAATAACACTTATTTTGAATAAATTGAACTGGAAACTGAATTAAATTGCTGAAAATGGTAGATGATGATGTTATCATGGCTGGTTCTGTCCTATGGAGCCTTAAACTCTTTTAAACTCAACATCCACCCTTTGAGGCCCCGCTGATACCCAGATGAAGCCTTCTGAAGAGAGGTGAGGCCTGACACACACACACACACACACACACACACACACACACACGTGGTGGTCACATTTAAAAACGGAGGGACTTGTGGCTTTATTCTCTCACACACAGACTTTTTCTGCCTCTTTTGGATTCCTGTGTGTAAGCCTGAGTGACAGAGACCCTCATGGGGAGCAGAGCTGGTGTTAGAAGTGAATCCCGAGCCGGAAACAAACTTCACCCTCCTTCAGACTGACGGACAAGCGTGGCGTCAGACCCCCAGAGACCCTCACGGTATGATTAACAAATATGCAAGAACACACACACACACACACACACACATGAAATACCTCCTCCCTTTTGGCACTTACACGCTCCTTTCAGCCCTCGCCTGCACTCTTTTTGCTCTCTCTCTCTCTCTCTCTCTCTCTCTCTCTCTCTCTCTCTCTCTCTCTCTCTCTCTCTCTCTCTCTCTCCCTCTCTGCTGCTGCTGCCGTATAGCTGCTGGACCTGTCTTACTGCCTCGTTTGTCATCTCCAATCGCTTGCTCTTTGAGCGGCCCTGACAGACAGGGGAATTAGCTGCCTCTGTCTGGTGTTGAGAGCTGGGCTTTCCTGTTGAATAGAGAAACTATGTATGAACGCCACAGGAAAACATGTAATGACACACACTGGCACACTCCCACCAACAGCTGCTCCTAAGAGTGCACCAGTGTGTGTGTGTGTGTGTGTGTGTGTGAGAGAGAGAAGTCCTAAGTCTTTTCTTGGTCTATGTTCTTTCATTTCTGTCTCCACTCGTCTTAATTTCTATTTTCATATACTTAAAAAATTTGTCTTCTCTTCTTCTCTGTCACCTCTTTGAGGAGGTGAGATGTGTAGAAACCAGTGGTGGAGCAAGTACTCGGATACTTTTACATGAGTAAAGTAGTTACTTTTACTTAATCAAGATTTTCAACCCAAGACTTTTACTTGTAATGGAGCTTTTGTACATTGCGATATTGCCGCTATTACTGTAAGATCACAATGAACAAATGCTCAATTCCACATAAAAGCATGTAATTATTATCAAACCATCAGATTCAATTCATGCTGATAACTGGCCCATGTCAGTGTTATACTTTTATGTAAATGGTAAATTTACTTTTATCCAAAGCGCTTTACACTACACACTACGCTCATTCACCCATTCACACACACATTCATACTGGTGGCTGAGGCTATCCTAAACGGTGCCACCTGCCACCATTGGGCCAGTGGCCGACCGCTCTACCAGCTGAGCCGCAGTATTATAGAATTATTTATACTGATGTATTAAGGTGCAAGTAGCCTCTAACTTGTGTAGTTTTTCAAGGTAAAGCTAATTATAGCTATTTTATACATATGGTGGATGTTTTAATGTATAACAATGCATCATGATGTCTAACATCATTGGATATTTATACGTTTTTTTCCCTAAAGTAAAGCTAATGAATTGATTTAGTGGAGTAGAAGTATAAAGTGTAGTACTGTACAAGTATCTCAAAATATGTAGAGAGAGAATATGAGGAAGAGTGTGTGTTCATGTGCATGTGTGTGCATGTGTGTGCATGTGTGTGTCTGATTTTTATGCAATTTTCACACTTTTGCCCTTAAACCTTTATGAAATTTAGAAATGTATTTTTCGAAAAGTTTAAAAGCAAAGGAGTAATGTGTGGCAATATGGAAAAATCCTACTTTAGTGAATTGATTTTCTGCTTCTTTACACTTGTAGTGAGATTGTATTAATAAAACATTTGTTCAGCTGATAAATGATGATGCATTGTCATTAATTAACTTCTCAGTGTTACATCAAGCCGTGAATTGAAAAGAGTCTTCTACATTGTTTGTGCTTTGCTCCTTAATACTTCTTCCACCACTGTGAAATGCTTCATATTGATTTAGACATGCAAACCAAACACGTTGTGTTTCTTTATGGCTGCATCATTTCATCAGAGATTATAATCACTTCACACACTTCCTAAAAGTTGAGCTTGATATACACTCTTAGTTGCCTGTTTATTCAGTACGCCTGAGCCAAAATGAATGCAGTCTAACAAAAGTTTGGGGCATGTAGAAGAGTTCCTCTACTGTACTGTTTAATAACATTTCATTTCATTAAAAAAAACAAACCCAAAGTGATATTTACATTACCAGTGTTTTTGCATGGCTTGAAACTGAGATGTTGACTTGATGTTGAAATGTGTTCAACATGCATCAATAAATCTACAGTGTTGAAGACATTACACAGATTTTTGTCCAATGTGAGTTTTGAACCAGAGTTTAATGTGGGTGTTTTCCTTCGTATGCTTCTTAATTCACAGTATTATATATAGTATATTCTGCATATATGAGTCACTGGTAGAACCAGTTTTAATGTTGTGGGAGTTCCCTGAGTTGATACTTATTGTCCCTGGGATTCAGAGAGTATGTGGAACATGTCTGTAACTGGTGTGAGTGTCTTGTGGCCTGCTGTGGTTGTGGGTTGGCCAGAAAACAGATGCAGCCTGCCATTCATGCATTAAGAGCTGTGGCTGATTCAAGTGTCAGATATGATGAAGTGGCTGACTGTGCTGCCAGTTTCAGCTTGCCATGGCTGGCTAACTGTGCGGCTGACTGAGTGTGCAGCATCACTCGCTCTTTACACGCACACTAAATGAATAGTTGAGGCCAACTCCTGCAGACAGGCCAGTTTAGCAAGACTTCAAGGAAGGACTTTCTCAACTTGGATTAAAATAGATGCTCTGTAAAAACACAGGATTATCTTCATTTTAAAATGCATAACTGATAAACTGACTGATAAATACAGCTGATTGCATGTTTACAAAGATCTGTTTCAGTCGTGGTCACTTGATATTAAAACACAACCGGATTAGTTGATGTTCAGCAGCTTTTTAATGAGTCAGCGGCTGTAGCAGGATGGCGGGGGCAGACACAATGGCTGTGAAGGAGTTTTTAGAAAATGAGCTGCTGTCTATGTGGCACAGCGTCCAAGCAGGCCACCCACCAGGAGACAGGGTCTGAGGAATGCTTTTTACTGGATTGCTTGTCTCGTCGCCCCCCCCCCCCCCCCCCCCCCCCCCCCCCCCCCCTCCTCCTCTTCCTCAGATCTACAGTGTTTGTGTGTGTGTGGGCATGTGTCAAAGGTGCCATTACATACATTACCTGGAAGAGAGGAGTGTGTGTGTGTGTGTGTGTGTGTGTATGTTTCTGTTTGCATGGACATGGGTTTACCACATTCACTTTGACCAATAGTGTTGTGGTTTTGACTGGATTTCCTTCTTTTTTTTCTATATTCAGCTCGCTGCTCCAAGGAGAGACTGCACAGAAGCACTGTTTATTACAGTTAAAACTCAAACAAGTTGTTGATGGACAGAAAAACATGTGGCAACAAGTCACAATATAAACTTTTCTAAAAAATTTTGCAGTGGTCAGAAGAATTCAGGATAACAATATTATTGTGATATCTATAGAAACATTTAAATTGATAACATTTTTTATAATGCTATTATTCAAACTCATCTTAATACTTGTTTTTGGCAAATTAATGACACTCTAAAAACTGGTATAGGGAGGTGGAGCGAGAGTCTGTATCTATAACTGTGCAAAAGTGTACAAAAACAACAATTGCCTGTAAAAAATAGTGAAAATTAAACCAGAAAAACAAAAGGGAGGGAGGAAGTCAAAGCAAGAGTTTTAAGAAATTAAAATTATTTAAGAGGCACTGAATTATTTGCACATTATAATCTCATGTGTATTATTACCTTGATATAGGTGTTTTATTTCTTAAATATAAAAATTAACTATTGATTATTTAAAGAGGAACTCCACTAATGCATATTTGAAGGTTTATATGTGGTTCTATTATGTGGAATAATTGCCTCAAGTGATGCTACATTTGCTGCGACCAGCACCACACATTGCATTGTGGGTAGTCTCCAGGTTTTTAACAAGGGAGAATAATGCATGGAATAAAAATAAAATGTTTTAAAATAGTGGAAAATGCCACTATTTTCCAGAGTCAAAAGTGATGTCATCAAAGTGGTTGTTTTGTCTGATCAACAGTCTGAAACTGAAAATTATTCAGTTTACAATCAAATAAAGAGAAGGAGCAATTCATTGGAATTGCACGTCTAGAACCAGGATATGTTAATACTGTTCATGGTTCAAGGTGGGTTCGCCTCACGCTATTTTTTAAGCAGAAGAAAAAGGAAAGACCTGTGAATGTTCCACCTCACTTGTTTGTTTGTTTTATAAAGAGATAAAGACTTGACACACCTGCAGGTGATCACCTGCTGCAGGGACTCAAACTAGAAAAAACAAAACCACATTTCCCTTCACATGATACACAGTCTCAGCTGCCAGTTTATTAGGTCAACAAGTTCAAACTAATGCAGTCTCATTTAGTGTACATTTTTTCAAAAGTATGTCGGGGAATTCTTCATGGCTTCATAAAACCTCAGACCTATAAACCTCACAACCCACTGGCAGGTTGGTCAGCCTTTTTTTTGTTTTCTTTTTTTAAAATATACATATACCAAAATTACAGCATTTATTATTGCAGAAAATCAGAAATTCTTGTGGGATTTTCAACTTTCCAACAGTCTTTGAAGGAATCATGTGTACTGAATGCATCCATCAGGAAAAATAACCAAATCTAGGATTCAATTGACTCAAAATCCCTTAATTCTAACTAACTCATCAAAGATAAACCATGTGCATCATTATTAGGGCCACGGGGCAATTGCACCGAGCACTATTGTTATACTGTGTATTTTTTTTTCTTCCTCTTCCGGACACAATTTCGTCCTGCTACTTGGTTTGATCGGGATCGGTGTGCTATTACTTTTCACTGTGGAATACGAATTTTTCGCAATGTAAAATTTTGCATCTAAGTGAATGGGACGGCCGAAAAAAAATGAGCGAAAAATAACAATAATTGGAGATTTTCAAACGTCTACTTCTCCGGCATAATTTCACCTAGAGACTTCATTTAAACTTTAAACACTAGACACACATCTTGTGTATTGGTGTATTAATCCATGTTTCGATAGGTCATATATTTTTTTATCAATCACTGCTCAATGACCATGATCATTTTTGGAGAAATTCTGAGATTATAATGTGTGTGTATTGCATGGATTGTTCGTGTCAGAGGTTGTGACATCATCAATCAGAGTGTAGAGGGAGAGAAAAAATTGTCAAAAAATAAATTTGAAAACTGCGCTCCAGGCCGCAAATTCCACTCTACAGAAATAATTTATAGATAGAAATGTAGGAAAATGTGTCTTCTCACTCACAATCCTCTGGTAAAGCTGTCAGAGTTATAGTTTGGTCGTAGGACGCACAGAAGCGCCACCAACACGCACCAACTGCCCCATTGACTCCCATATTAAAAACGCGATAAGATTTCTGTAGAAAAGCAGTTTTTCAGATCGCTCTTACAAAGCTATTTCTTCATTTTTCTTCACAAAAAACATATTTAGCTGTTCAGGAAGAACTCAGGACACTCAAAGTGAAGTCGGATCAATGATAGGTATTATAGTTTTGCCAAAAATGCTTTCTGTTCGAGGCCAGAAATTCCAGTCTGTCCACCTCTGGCTGCTGTCACTGTGCCGGAACATTCTACAGCTGCAGTCGATTCCGTTGATTTCTCTGCTCTGATTGGTCGACCCCAAAGCCTTTCATCCTTTCATCCATCTCTCACAGAAAGAGAGAACCACACACACAAACACACACACACAGGTAACTTTATGTGATTACAGTTACATACACAAACATGCATGCATAAGCGTGCACTCTCCTCCAGATACACATGTTTCACACACACACACACACACACACACACACACACACACACAGGTAACTTTATGTGATTACAGTTACACACAAACATTTTGAGGTTAAAGGGCATAGATTGCTGTATAAATAAATATAAATACTTGAAAAGGAATAATTGTTGTAGCTGTGCTTCTTGTATATAATATAGTATCATAACATTACTAGTATTAATTGTTTGAAATCTCTGGAGAATCTCATCTCATAGTGTACACACACTGGCAGTAGTCCCCGAGGCCCTTTCAGAATTCAGAGGAAATTTTCTAGTTATTTCTTTGCTCCTCAGCGCAACTGTTATGTGATTGATGACTCAGCTGAGACCAACAGTCACCTGACAAAGATGCAGTGGAACTTAGATTGAACATCTGGCTGTTTACACAGAGCAGAGAGGAGAGGGCTAGGTGGGTTTAAAGTAGAGACTGTAAAATGTAAATAGTTCAACATATGCGGCTCCTTTTTTATTCCATTATTTTCTTGTTTTTGTAAAATAGATTCCATAGAGGTGCTGCTTATATATTGTAGTGAAAAATGAGGCCACAGAGAGAAAAAAATGTTTTAAAAAACTGCCTGGAGTTCAGATGGTTTTAGTATTTCATTTTCATATGTATGAAAATTGAAGAGATAAATATGAAAATCACATTCAAATCTTTCCTCAGATATAAAAAAGATCAACTGTGAAAGAAGCTTCCTAGTTGCTGAACAAACTTATTTTCTTAATGGAAGAATTGAGTACTAATCAACTTAAACACACCAGTATGGAGATGTTTTTGTGCCAAAATTAAAGAAAATAACATCTGATTTATACATTTTTGGTAGCTTCTTGCGCGGTGATCTACTGTTAGTGACCTTATCAACAGGAAAAGGGAAAAGTTAGACTGGAGGACATTCCTGTGTAATACAGTGGATTTGCTTGTACAGATCATAATTGACATTTAGTTTATACTTGTGTGTAAAATATGTCCTTTTTATGATTTTTTCTGTGTTAAAGAGCAGTTATCCCCTTTACTTTTTATTATTTTATTTCCTTCCTCACTCTCTCTTATTGCTCAGGTCTTGTTTGATGTTTGATTGTGATATTGTTGGTATTAAGATGCAACAAAAGTACATCCATAACAAATGTGGTTGAGTGAAAAAGGCAAGTAAAAAAAAACAAAAACAACAATCATTATCAATGTACATCTCTGTGTGTATCTGCACACTGAACACCGTAAGTTCTCGAACACAAGAGGGCGCTTTACTTCTAGTTTCAGTTTTATCATGCAGCAGAGTGAGAGAGACACACTGGCAAAGAGCTGGCAGAGTTTCATGCACAACATTTAAAAGGAGACGCCCTATATCCACAATATCCACCTGTACACATATGACAATGGCAGTCACCGTATCTTGTGGTTGGCAAAAGTGTTTGTAGACTTATCTAACCTGCAACATGTCAAACAACGTGCAGGCTGTGTCCATATTTGCAGTTATCAGCAGAGCGACAGGCCACAGGGTGTGTGACAGTGAGGGTGACATGCTCTGATGCAGTTCAAAGAACCTGGCTGACTTAGTCTGCTGCAGGACGTTACAGCAGACCCCCCATATACTGGACCAGTGTCAACACGCCGCAGCGCCCCGCTGGTGTGTGTGTTTAATGTGTGAGTGCAGCAGGGGAGTGTAGGGGTTAAACTGTGTGCACGGAGAGAGAGAGGGTGTAGCCAGATTGACTGGTGATGACAGATACAGGGTGGGGACCAAAAAGTGTCACCTAAGGTCTGATGTTAACTGTCTTACAGTTATAACTAGAGCGGTCTTATCAGATTGTCTTACAGTCCCTCCTATCTGATGCACGGAAGGCAGAATTTATTTACAGTATCAGTTTACTCAGTTATTTTAAGGTTGCTCTGCACACTTAGAGTTTAATCACGCAAAACACAATGCAGGAGTTATATGTCTGTAGCAGGCAAATGGGCACAAAAAGAAAGTAAAGCATTCAACTAAGTTTATCAGAGGTTTACATTATATTTCTTATTAATACATTTTTTCTCAAAAGATCACACAAATAGCAATATTTATTTTTCTTTTCTTTATTTACACAGAAATATGTGTGTGAAATACCACAAGGTATGATTTCCTTTGGAAAACTTTCAATTTAATCTTTAAATATACTGTAGAAAGGAGGTAGTGATGTAGTCATGAATCTGACTTTACACTATAGTAAATCCTACATTAATATGAGAAGAAATTGTTATTATAACTGTCATTGTATTTGTTTGATTCTCAAAATACAACAACAGCAGAATGTTTTGACTCCTTTAAAATAGTCTTACAACCACTTTTACTCCTTTGCCTTCCCCTGCAATGATTCCTGACAAGTTTTGCATGTTACTTTGATATGCATGAATGTCTGTACAAATTTTTATGTTTACATATTTCTGTGTATGTGTACACTTTGCATTTATGCATGTATTTCTGATTCTTTTTGCTCAACTATGCTTGTTCTAAAGCTGAAACCTGGTTTGTTTTTTGTTGTTTTTATAACATCAAACTGCAGCAGGGTTGTGTAATATTGTATTACTGCAATATGAAGTATAGTAGTTTCCTCTACTGTAACAGAGACGTAGTACAGTACAAAAATTTGGCAGTATGCAAAAATTAAGAAATAGATTGCAGGTGGCGATGTGATAAAATTAAAAACGTGGATAAATGCTTACAAACAGAGTTGCATTGTATTAGTGATCTGTATTTTTTTTTGTGATAAGCATTGGCTGAATTCTGACGGAGTGTGTAATTTAATGTTTAGCACTTTTAATGTACTGGTAGGGCCGGGCGATAATTTAAAATTATAATTTGTTGTATTGCAATGAAATTGTACAGTGATGAAACGTTTCTTATGCCCATACTATATCCTGACTTACTTCACAAAGACATTTTAATTATTTTTTTTTATGGCATACTATACTATGATATTTTTTCTTAGAATATGTATGGTAGTATGTAACATTTTAATGATATTGTTATACCAACAGCCAATGTTTACAAAACAATTTTTATGACCATTTCTGTGACTATATCCACGACATTTCTTTTTTATAAACATTGTTATAACATGCAATACTATGACTGTACTCTGGACTCCTGGTTATACTGAAGCTTCTACAGGTGCACCACTGAGAATATCCTTACTGGCTGCATCGATGCCTGTTATGGCAGTTGCACCGCCCTCAACTGTCAACACGACACAAGGCTGTGAAAACTGCTCAGCGCATCAGCAGGGACGGAGCAGCCGTCAGTGGAGGATCTCTGCACCCTCGGGTGTCCCAGGAAGACCAACAGGATGATCAGCGACACCCATCAGAAGCTGTCAATGCTTCTTATCTCTGCGTTCTGTCACTTTACCTTTCAACACTCACACTACTTTATTCAAATTCCATTATAAGTCTGTTATAACAATAATTTGTTGAATCAATGACGGAAAAACACCAGATTATGGGATGTCCAAAAAACGAAGAAAAGTCATTCTATAGCATGTGGATTTTTGTCAAAAATGGTAAAAATTTCAAATGCCTAAAAATGCTAAAATGGTTTTAAAATTGCCTACTGATAGATATTATTGTATAATCTATTCAAAAATGACAGAAAACAAAATTAAAGAAAGAAAAAGTCTTACTATAGCATGTCGATTTTTGTCAAAAAAGGTCAAATTTTAAAATTGTTCTGTTACAGTCTGTTGATACATATTAAAGTATAATCTGTTCAAAAATGACAGAAAAACACCATATTATGGGATGTCCAAAAAATGAAAAACGTCATACTATAGCAAGTCGATTTTTGTCAAAAATGGTCAAATTTAAAATGCCTTAAACTGCATCAAATCGGTCAATTATAGTCTGTTGATACTGAGATACTAGGTTGTCCAAAAAAAATGGCACTATAGCATGTCGATTTTTGACAAAAAAGGTTGAATTTTAAAATGCCTAAAAATGGTTTTATAATAGTCTGCTGATAGATATGATAGTATTATCTGTTAAAAAAATGTTTATTAAATGCAAGTTGAAGTGTGTCAGTTAAAAACTCTAATTGGTAAGAGGTCTCAAATTGTTTGGAAACTGCCTTAAAATTCAATTTAATAACCTTAGAATTCCTGCATACACCCTGCTACACAGTTTATGTTGCACAAATTTTGCATTTTTTATCCAAGCCTCCAAATGCATACGTTTCATATCTTTTGGAGCCTTTAACATTCTTTAAGCTGGTTGTGACTCTGATAGTGTTGCACTAACAGGATTATTAAGACATTTCAGTCGTCTGCAAAGTACTAAAGAGATTTTCTTACCTGACCTATTTTTCAATTTTTTTTCTGTTTGGATTCTTGCAAGAGGAGATGAAAGAATCCACCAGGAAAATGAATAATGCATCTATCTGCTTCCGCTATTTGCTGAGCCAAGTCCCTGCTGTGTCTTCTGAAAACAACAGCTAGAGACAGTGAAGTAAAAATAGATGGTAAGCGAGATATCAAATGATTTCACATTTATTTTCACGACTATCAAGCATCTTAAAGGCTCCTAAAGATATGTCAGTTGAGATATACGATACAAACATGAAGACCCTCTCCATACATTTAACCCTCCTGTTATATTTGTTTCTCAGGAACAGCAATAATGTTCATGAGTCAATTTGACCCGGGGCATTTTTAATTATCCAAAACCGTCAGAAACTAAAAATTCCTAATAAACATTATTTATATTTCATTAATAACTCCTTTGCTAACCATTTCAATCAATATTTAGTGCAATTGTGTTCTTTACCTCTCACAGATCATGGTTCAATGAGGATAATTCACTCATTTTTCATTGAAAAAAATGCATGTTAAAACTTTTTTTTATGTACTTTGGAAAGACCTACATATAAAATACAATGGATTTGCATGACATTGATATTTTTAAATTTTACATAAAAACATTTTTTTTTCATAAAAAGTATTTTTTTATTATATAATTTTTATTTTTAAACTTCAATTTGACCCACAACATAGTAGGAGGGTTAAAGACCTCATCCCTACTTTAACTTTTAACTGTTTACGTCGTCGTTTTTCAAAACAGATTTCTGCCTGCAACATATATTTCAGTTTAAACTAAAATCCAGAGGTATGCGAATCTGTGAACAAAAAAGTCACCATGGCCAGAACCATTTCTTTGTATTTATTTGAATAAATTACATTGACTTATAACATTTTTTTTTCTTTACATCAAGCATACAGTCTTAGAATCCAGTGCAAGAATCAAATAAAACAAAACCCAAAAAACAAACAAAGAAAACAAAAAACAATCCAAAGACAATCATGTGCAGCACAGAGAATCCCTCCTTTCACATTGCTTTTGGATAATATACTGTATATATACATCTATACTGTATGTGTATACTTGTCACAGTTACAAAAATAAGATACGTTACTGTAGATGCGCGACTATACACACAAGGTGAAAACAAAACACAGAAAAGCTGTACAGTCCTCATTGAGGGCAAAGATACACACAATTGTTAAACAAAAGTGAAAGAGAAAAAGAAGGAAGGAATTGTTTTGCCTTTCAAAAATAAATAGATAAATACATACATGACCTTCATACTGTACCATTATTCTTCCCCAGCCAACAAATATACTGTCTGTTAAAGTTGTGCTTCCCTTTAAAATAAAAAAACACTTAATATGGGTATCAGTTGATTTTGCATCAATTATTATAATTCTATTGAATATAATGAATTGGTCCTTTGATTAAAGAGACATCCGTGTTTGTTTTAATGTGGAACACTGTCAGAGACAGTATATCATAAATACCTCAGCACCAGAGGTCCTCTGCAGCCCCGTCCCTGTGCATAACATGTACCGTATGCAAACCCAAACCCCGTCCCCCAAAGCACACGCACAACATTACTACAAGATGGGTGGAAAAAATAAGTGTTGCACAGATTATTTTTGCAGAAAGGTTTAATACATCGTCGACATCGTAGAGAATAAAACCCCGGGGATAACGTGTGCACGACGTGTGCACTGCTCAGCTGTTCTCAAATGTGTACTGTAATAACTGGTTTTGACTTCTAGATTATCAGTACAATATCAGTTCAAAAAGGAGAAAGGAAATCTCACACAATACTGCATACAACCATATAGCTGGTAAGAGAAAACTAAAGTAAATGTGTATAATCTTGCAATTTTTCTGAGGTCTAACAGGACATAAAAAGGGTAAACCAGCAGCATTTAGTCCATATCATCTTGGAGAAATATGAAGATAGATTATTTGTGTGAGCAATCTGTGTGTAAATGTGTAATTTATAAATATAAAACACCTTCCACAAATACTTAGAGAGATAAGGGATTTGTAAACAGAAAAATATTTTGCAAATATGAAACAAATCTGCAAATATACGAACTGGGGTTGTTAATCAATAAAGAAACGCAGAATTGCACAATTTGCTATGATTTATCCCTATTAATCACTTTTATATCACCTTAAGATGGTATTTTGTAATAATACATATTTGAAATATCTTTCAAGATATCACAACATGGTTGGATCCATTAGCTCTTGTAGTTTAGTATGATATCAGTATCTTCACAGAATCTTTAAAAACCCGGAACTTTTGTATTGTATTATTCTTTTTTAACATGTTAAATAAAGAAAAAGCCTCAAATAAAATTACAAAGCAAATACATACATGAAAAACATTGCCGAACATCTTCCTAACATTCAAAACTTTTAAAGGAGTAAATCACTTTTCCATTTATTAATTGAAAAGGCATTTGTGGATCTCAGTTCAGATCTCTATATACTATATCCATGGCAGCACCGGCTAAAGCCACTTCTTCTATAAGTTGTACATGTTAGGAAGATATTCACAAATTAATTTAATAAACTCACTGATATTCTTTTTATCCGTGCAGTTCATTTACAAATCCTTTTTCTTTTGTATTTGTGGAAGTCTTTTTGTATTCACAGACAACACGCACATCTGATCCCGATCTGTTCACACAAATATTATTGAGACAAAGCTATCTCCATAGAGAGGAGTGTTTTTTTTACTGTAAGTTGCATCATTCCAATTAAAAAAAATATTTGCACCAAGACAAAAAAATAAATAATTTCTCATTCCGTTCAGCCATTTGTGCACTCTGGCTTTGTCTAGTTTCGTCTTAATCAATGGCTTATAGACAGCTAAACTACAGAATACTAATGGGACTAGTAGGGATGCAGCAAAAAGAGCTACACCTTCAGCTGCAGAAAAAACAGTTGCCCCAATGAGCAGTTAAGTCCTATAAGTTATTATATCACAACACATCGACCATTTTTCACACAAGCTGCTGATAAAATACATGTTGGAGGATTGAAACTTACGCACCATAGTTTTCTTACATCACTTCAAACAGTTTAAACTTCACAACTTGTGTTTGTTCATCACTCCACTAATCACTGGCTCAGATAGATTAATGTCACATACTTAAGAATACAGTTTCACCCCTGCTGATAAAAATACCAAAGAACTAGAGATTGCAAAGCTTCACCCTGTTGCGTTGAACAGATTCACTGACACCGTGCTGTCTGGAAATCTCGAAGCTAAAATTGGAGTTGACTCTGGTTTTTGCAGGTAACTTTGGTATCTAAATCACATATGACAAATCATGCGCACGTGTTCATATGTAAAAAATAAAAATACGATGTGTAATGTTGGTTGTTAGTTATCAACTAGATGACTCTAGTCTACGACTTTCGTCAGAATAGTTAAAAGGTGAGAGGACATCCTTTTTGGACAGAATTTTGGACGCCGAGAGACAACTAGAGGATATTAAAAACAAAACAAAATCAGCTCAACATATTTTTTTTCAATAAGATAAAACGTTAAACACTTGAAACCATGCTTGACCTAGAGTCGCTAACAAACATGAAGCACGTGGACCAATTTATTTTTTTTCCTAGTATGTGAGAAATAAGTTTCTATCTACTGTAGAAGTTTCCACAAAGTACAGTGAATGAGAGAAAAGTGTGAATTTTGCAAAGCTGCTCTGATAAACTCACGGAAATTATGACAGACTGACGGCCAACTCAAACCGAGACAAAAGCCAGGACAGTAATGGATAAAATGACTATGGAAGCCTGAAGGTACCTCCTGGGAAAAAGGGGAAGCAACGACATAAACACGATTATTCCTCATTTGAAGTTTTTACGCTCAATTGGTGCATACTTGCTTAAACGCGTCATCGATCTTCACTCGTTATTGTGTTGCTGCTGTTTTTACTCCTTTAAAGCAGAGTACAGGTGGTTGGTAGGAATGTTTAGGTAAAGGTTACCGGGAATACTGGGAGGAAGGGGGGAAGGACTGGAGGCCAGGATCTGTTTTGCAGACACAGCTGGTTGCAGTGACTTCCTAGTGGGGCAGCGGCACCAGGATATCCACATAGTTGATGGGGAAGAAGCCGGAGTTGCCGTGCAGCATCCCCTCATACCAGTTGTCATCGATCTTATTGGTCAAGGTGATGATATCGCCTTCCTTGAAGCCTAGCTCACCTTCGTTCTCGGGGTCAAAATCGTACAGTGCACGACAGCAGGGCTGGTCCATGGGGGCTGGAGCAAAGAGTCGGACAGATAAGAGAAGAGTTAGATCGGACGTCACAAGGTAAGAGATAAGAAGCTGCACATAGATTAGAGACACAATGATTGCTTGTGAAAGGCTCACCTGGAGACCTGGCTGAAAGAGAGAAAGAGAAGAGGAAGATACAGAGAGGAAGAGACAAAGCAAAAGAGAGACACAAAACATGACTGTCAGTGAGAAGAACACAATAATGAGGCATACACTGTTTAAAGGAATAGTCTTGCATTTTGAGAAATACACTTTATATTCTCTTTTTGGCAGAGAGGTAGATAAGAGGATTGACACGACTTGTCTCTTTGTCAGCAGGTTTACGGAAAAACTACGGATTTTCATGAAACTTGGAGGAAGTGTGAAGCATGGGCAGAGTAAGAACCCAAGAGATTTTGGAGCATTGAATTACAGGGTCGATTATTTCCATTTCTGTTAACATTGATAGAAGATAAGGTATTTGTGCTGCAGCCATGTGGCTGTGAAATAATCGAAAGAAACAGCTCCCAACACGGAAAATTAACATGAACCCCACCTGAAATTGGGACAACAACTCGGAAAGTCTGAGATTTTTGTGGTGCAGATTTCATAGTTCACCTGATCTGTTTTCTTTGCTCTTTGTTGTCACGCAAATACTGGAAACAGATATTAACGCTCAGCATTACAATACAATACAAATCTAAATATAAACAAGCCAGTTGTATGCTCAAAAACAAGTTGGTGAGTTGTTGTTACTTATATCTTTAAGTTGGGGTTCACAACAAGAGACAATATAGTTCTGCTAACTCTTATTTGTTTGTTGTGAAACGCGGGAAAGCGGTGAAATTTGGTCATTAGCGAAAGCTAGCGGCTAACCGATGCTAGCGGCTAACTGATGCTAGCGGTGCTTCTTGTTACAGCTACAAGAGTAGCCATTAGCGTATCAATGCTAACTCGAAATTGTGGTCGCAACATTAGCTGACATTTCATAGCGCCGTTACAATCGTGCCAGAGAAATTCAGAGTTGAGCAAACTCAAAAACAACAACAACTTAAAACTTTAATTGTCCAACTTAAACTTTTATCGAAGTTCGTTGTCTTGAAATTTTGAGTTCACCCAACTTTTCTTCTTTTGCAGTGTGGACTTCCACAGTTGCATCTGCAAATAAATGCGTAGTGATGTATCAAGTCCACATTTCGTTGCCCTTTACATATTGAATCACACTCCAATACGCGCGAACCAATACATGAATCAATCACGCGGTACGGCCGGCTCGCGAGGCTTCGAACGTCACCACATACGTCATCAACACAAGCCTCGATACACGTTTCACAAAAATCTTGCTTGATTACTCGACACGCTTCGAAGCCTTGACACAGAAGGACACATCACTAGCATCCAGACACGAGTGTCATGTCAAACTTCTTGTCTCACTCTGAGCGAATAAGCAAATTAACTAATAAGCGGACTTCCCAAAATGTCAAAATATTCTTTTAAAGGCTCCTTTAAACATCCACACAGGTGTTTTCAGTTAATCTGGTTGATTAGAGCTCTTCTCAGGACTGTGTGGGCATGTTTAGACTATAATTGAAAGTGCGACAAATTGCACCTTTATCATTCTTATTGGTAGATGGAGATTTGTGACCTCATAAATTCCCATCAAGGCTCTGACCCACTTTCAAGCTGAGCAGATGTCTTATTAGCAAATATATAAAAACACCTGTGTGTGTGTGTTTAGCAGCCTGAACAATAAAAGAAAGATGAGCAATTTGATTAAAAAAAAATAAAGGGATAAAAGAGAAACCAGGAGTTAGACAGAAACAGCACAGCAGACGAGCTGCACTGCGAACAAAAATGCAGACAAAAATACACTTCCACAAAAGTCAATTTTAAAGAAGGATAAAAATAAGAGTGATAGAGAGATTTTGCATCTCTTCCCAAGTCACCCTTGCTCACCTGGAGATCTTGCTGCAAAGGGGAAAGGAGAAAACAAAGGTGAAAAAAAGAGCAGCAGCGTTTATGTTTAACAGCATTTTCTGGATGGATCAGTGATGAATAGATGGGTAACTACAGCAGGCGGAGCAATGAAAAGGTCAATAAACAAAACAAAAAGTTGGCAGAGAGGCAGACTGACAAAGAAAAAGGAGGATAAGACGGATCAGAAGACTGACAAGAGAACAAAACAGAAACAGCAAATGCTCGTCCGCTGTAAGCTTCTCATTGTTACTGTAGGTCGGAGCTTCTTTGTACAGCAATCGGACAGCACTTGTTTTTCTGCTGTTAATTTGTAGCATTTGAGTGCAACAATTTTCTTTTCCGACAACGAGACAAATGAAAAGAGAGATGGACGAAAAACAAGAATGACAAAGTGATGGAAGAGATATTGTTGTATCTCTCTGGGGGTTCACTTTTGTCTCACCTGGAGACCTTGCTGCAAAGAGGGAAGAGGAAACAAACACGAGGGCAGAGAGTAGGGTGAAAGAAAGGAGTAGAAGAAGTTTTGAGTTTCAAGAGTAAATAAAAAGACGTTGTTGAAGAAATGAATTTGTGAGCACACACACGGAGAAAAGACAGATAAGTTTGACCTGGCTCACCTGGAGACCTCGCCCCTGGAACAATAAACAAAAATCATAAAGGGGGAAAGAGAAGAGCGCAGAGTTGTATTGATTAGTTCTGGATATTCTATTCAGTACAGGTAATACGTGAAATGTTGGGAACTGAAAGAGCTGGGAAAAAGAAAGATAAAAATTAGCAAACACTGTAAATTCTCAAATATCTGCCTTTTTTATTTAATTAATGAAAGAACGGCTTTCATTTTAAGATGTTTCTATGGAAACAATTCATGTTTCTCTTCTGCATTTCAGAAGAACACTTGCTATTGTCATGTTTAATGTCTATCATGTACGTAAATTGTGTGTTGTGCATTTGTGTGTTTGCCTGAGCCTATTATGTTTGTTCTTGTGCACAAGTCTCTTAAAAAACAAGATCTCAATGACACCACATGTTACAAAACAGGATTAAAAGACAGCATTTTTCTCATATTTTAATAAAAAACTTCCAACTTCCTTCCTTTATGTAGTTTATATTTTCATTGGGTGTTATATAGTTCATTGAGTGTTCATGCAAACAAAACACATGCAGTTAGTTTCAAATTAAAAGGCTTCAAAGCACCTAATAATGTCTCTTTCCTCCAAGGATTTTATTGTGAAACATCTGCGGAAAAACATTGAATTTCATTTTGACAAATTAAAGTCAAATTGAATTTAAGTTGAAATTGAACGAGCGTTGAATTGATTTACTATACTGTGAATATGTGGATACCTTTAACCTGCAAATTGCAGTATTATACATTTGCAGTAGTGCTTTGCTTTTTTCTGCATTTTTGGCCTTTTATTTGAGAATTCATAGTACAAATTAAAAACATAGAAAGGGTTGTTAAAGGAAAGAAACTAGCCCAGAAACTGTCCTTTACAGGCAAATACTTCTCAAGTTTTATTGTTCTGCAGGAACTCATATTGAGATTCCATATTGATCGATTAGTGTATTTGCCGTACCAGGAGCAGTTTCTTGACATGTTTCTAAACAGTGAGCAGTTGTTCTCTGGTTCTCACCTGGAGAGCGAGCACTGTGGATCCCTCCATTGTGGTTCTCACTGATGGAGAAGTCCAGAGACGTACGAGGTTTAGGCATGTACTCTTTCCTCGCTTTGTTAGAAGTATCCCTTATCCTGCAAAAACATTAGAGATTAAGACGTGTTCTACTAGCAAAACAAAATACAAATATCAAACTGAAAATGAACATGATATGTGTTCTCGTAAACGCTTTAAGTGTTGCATTTATAAATAATAGAACCCGACCGATATGGGTTATTTAAAACCGATGCCTATGCTGATCTGCTATTGATTTTCATCGATGACAGATCTGGTGGCCGATATAGTATTTTTTTTGTCACTGACATGAAAATAGACCTTTTTTAAGTGGATTATGCACTGATTTTTCACCGCTCTGCAATGTACCCAGAGGGCTACTTTCTCAAACAAAAAAACTTGTTCATGTTAAATATTAATATTTAACATTGTTATACATTATACAAACTCATATTTACATTGTCAGCCAATTCAATAAATGATAACTGATGAATAAATAATAAATATGAACAAGATAAATAGCTAAATAAACATAATTACCTTTCAGTTGTCATTTGCTGACTATTAAGAAAAGAAATAATTAATAGCTAATAGCTAACACCATTTCTAAATCACGCCAAGCAACGTTTTCTGTTTTCTGTGTTAAAAAAATCCACCACAGAACATATCGGACAGCATATACACCGATACCGACATGCCTTTGACAGGCCAATATCGGCCGATAGTATCAGTCAACCGATATATCTGTCGGGCTCTAGTAAATAACAGTTAGTGACTAGGAAGTTACATGCTATTATAGGTACAGCCAATAACCTACGCTAATATAAAAAGGTCCCATTGAAACAGGAAGTGAGAACTTACCGTTCGTCGATCTTACTGGAGAGCTGTGTGAGGATCTCAGCAGCCCGGCTGTGGTACTCCACCTGGGCATGGACCAGTGCAGCGAGCTGGCTCACCTGTTCAATCTGTGAAAGAGGAGCAGGACCTACTGTTAATGTTTACCCATAAAGATGCCTGAGGTCTAATAGTCCTTTTGGCTTAACCCTTTATGGGGCAAAGAACTATATTTGGTAACTTTGGGTAATATTTCGAGAAAAAAGTAGCAAATTTACTAGATTAAAGTGGCAAATCTGAACAAAAAAAGTTGCAGATTTATGAGAAAAAAGTGGGGGAAAAAAGCATTTTTTTTTCTCGCAGATTCACCACTTTAAATCTCATAAATCTGCACATTTTTTTCTTGTAGATTTGCCCCTTTAATCTCGTTAACTTTTTTCTCAAAATATTATTTTCGTATGTTTTCTTTTACACATTCTGGCAGTATGTAATATCCTCCAATATTCTCTAGGGTTAAAATTTGGAATTTGCAAGTATTTCAATGAGTCCCTATTAAGGGTTAAAGTGATGAATCTGGGAGAAAAAAGTTGCTTTTTTCGCACAGATTTGCCACTTTAAATTTAAATCTGCGACTTTTTTTCTTGTAGATTTGCCATTTTAATCTAGTAAATTGAAAACTTTTTTCTCAAAATATTACCTGAAGTTACCAAATATAGTTCTTTGCCTGATAAAGGGTTAAGGAATGTTACGAATCGTCTGTTTATGACTATTCGATCGCAGTCCCATTGTGATTTACAGCCGATCTACAGCATCTATCAGCAATGTATGACTGTTACAGACACATACAGGATTGAGGCTGACAGTTAATCAATCAATAGGACAGAATTTCTTTATTGCTTGAATTGACATCCTATACCATCAACCAGAGGTGTGGACTAGAGTCTCATGAGTCACATTTTTTTTTTCCATTATTGACAGTGGAGAGATACAGACTGAAAGTGGGAGACAATGGAGAAGAGAGCCGGATTTGAACCTGTGCCACCAGGACGCCCTTAGTGACTTTTTAGACTCAACACAACCAAAAAAGACTTGTCACTTGACTTGGACATTTTTTATTTTTTTTTGGCATTTTTGCTTTATTGAAAGTGATAGATAGAAAGGGGGAGACAGAGGGGAGGACATGTGGCAAAGGGACCTCAGGCTGGATTCGAACCCGGGTCCACCGCAGGAAGGACTCAGCCTTAATGGTACGCGTTCTACCAGTGTGAGCCACTGGGACGCCCCGGACTTGAGCATTTTGAATTGAAAATACTTGATACATTTCTTCAAGCCCAAAGATGGAAAAAAAAAAAGGAATCACACCATTTACCTTAATTTCCTAAATCAACTAAAGTTAACACTACTATTCCCAGTAGGGATGGGCGTTATGACTGTCATTAGGGATCTCACTTGAGTTAGTGTTACATAGGGATATGACTGTCATTAACTTGTCTTGTAGCGAAATCCGTGTCAGTTTCACAGAAATTTGAGTGATTCCGTGGCTATTCCACGGATTTTGAGTTAAGCAAATCTGTGGCTATTTCACGGATTCCTGTGAGACCAGGTTCAAAAATGTTCAATTTACAGCCAAGGTGGCCTTTGCGCCCCTGTCAAAGTTCCAGTATAAACCCAACGCTAGTGACGCGTGGTGGGCTTATGGAATCATACAGCCATCCTAGTGGTCAAACCCCGACCCACTCTCCGTCCTTCGAGACTTGCGCATCAACACATGGCTCATTGAATATTCAAATGAGCCATGTGAGCCAACTAATGTTATATAAATGATTAATGCAGGTTTGAAAAAGTAATACCAAAGATAATTTTGTCAGCATACAAGTTAAATCCACATAAATTCAGTGGCATTTGTTTTAACAAACTTTTTTTTCACAAATGTCGTAAATTATATTTTAAAAAAGCATTTCGGTTGGTGAAGAACGCATTATGACTTGTTCAGGAGTTGAAATTCAAAGTTCAGGACTTGGGATTTGAGTGCAAAGACTTGAAACTCACTTGACTTGCAAAACAAAGACTTGGTCCAATCTCTGCCAATAATACAGATTGGACATCCACATAAATGTCTCTTTAAACGATGCAAAGGGAGAAGTGATAAAGATAATCCTTACGTCACTCTCGATCAGGTTGAACATGCTCTGCTCAGCGATCTCCTTGGAATCGTCGAACTTCTCTAGTGCCTGTTTGATCTCGTCATCTGTCACTTTGCCCTGACGTTTCTTCTTATAGTCAAAGTCCAGACGACGACCCTCCATTTTCTTCAGGTGATGCTGCAGAAGAAGGAAAGTGATGAAGTAATGTTGAATCTTTAACCAAGATATTTACCTTTGATTACTGCAGCAAAGTTCTGCACTCGTACCTGAATCTCCTTCAGATCTTTTTCATGGAGGTTCTGCAGTGGATCAATGAAGTTCTGCTTGACCTCCATGTCCAGAGCGTCCTTAACCTCGCTGAGCTCACGCATGGCTTCCCCGGCATCGATCAGAGCAAGGCCTGGGAAAATGAAGACACATTTAGACACAAATAGCACACAGTTCAGTGTCAGTGAAGAAAAAAGTAAATCTGCAGAAACACTATCTCATTAGAATCCAGAGCGCAGTTTGAAGTAAGGTATTTGTCTTTAAATAACAGTTTAACGCCTTCACTTGTGAACTAAATAACAACTTCAGGCAACTTGTCTGAAAAAAGGCTCATGCATTTTTCATAACATTGTTACTGCGTCCTTGAGGGAATAAAAATGATGGCGCTTTGTTCTTATGAAACATATTCACAAAAAGCTTTGTTCTCTTCCTGCGAGGAGCTTCAACATGCTAGAGCTCACCAAAGTTTGACTCCTCTCCGAGCTCCCTGCCAAACCTCTGCATGGACTCTCCCAGGATGGCCTCGGTCTGCGTGTAGCCCGGCCCCTTCTCCTGTCCCCGCATACGGGACATGGAGTTCATCATGCTCATCTTAGCTCTGGTGGCTGTGAAGACAAAGCGCTAATGAAGCCAAGCACCACTGGGATAAATATTTTTTAGGTCAGAAAACAAAAAAGGTCTGAGGTGCTGATAGTAATTTGTTGTTTTCAGATAAATTTGAGGTAATTTCTCATAAAGACTGCATATATATATATATATATATATATATATATATATATGTGTGTGTGTGTAGGTATTAGGGATGGGCGTTTGGAAACCTGACTGACTCGAGCATCTATAACGTTAATGATCAATTAATCAATAAGTCGCTATGTTTTGCACATGCATACATAGGCAAAATAAAATATATATTTACAGTACTATGCAAAAGCCTGTTTTGATAACGGACACTTTTATTTTGAAAGGAAGAAAAGAGAATTCCTGTCAATCGTAACACTAACTCAAGTGAGATTAAACTGTAAGATAACGTCAAGGAGTTCAATGTTTTATGTTTTCGTCCCCAAAGAGACATGAGGTTAGTTTTCACAGTAATCTTGCATATTTAAGTGAGTTTTGTGTTAGAATAAGTTTTGGATCAAATTAAACCTAGTAATTCATGCTAGCAATGTTTGATACAGTAAGCTAGTTTCGCTCAAATTCATACTCTTGTTTTTCCTTGTGTTTTATAATTGTTATTGCAACTTTCAGTTTGCAAACTGTAATCCAACTTAATTCTCAGCTCATTGTCTTATTCATGTACAGCCACAGAACACTCGGCCGTGTTTCAGTTCAGTGAGTAGTGATACGCATACAAAGTGTGCGGATAAATAATGCTACATAGTATTCTTTAATGTTTAAAAAAATATATTTTAATATTGAATCAGGTGAGACTAGGCTTGGGTCTGTTAGTAAACAATACATCACATCATCATCGTTCACAGCTGGTTTATGTCACCTGGGTTCGGCTGCAGATACTCAGTAGTCTTGGTCATGATGTCCAGCACGGCCCGAGCCGTGGTGTCCATCTTCTGTAAACGACAACATAAAAAAACAACACAGAGAGGGAGAGAGAAGGGGCAGAAATAATCTTTAACAAAAGATGTGGATAGAAACGAAAATAGTCAAAAGATTGTGGGAGAGGATGAGAGAAACAGCGATTAAATAATTCTGCATCTAATAGTGAAAAAAAACGAGATAAAAGAAAGTGTTGTTTTGTTCTGGTGAGAGGGAGCTGTGCAGAGCCGAGAGCTGGCTGTGATGTCCTTGTTCAGTGTGAGGAGGCTCGCCAACAGCTCTGCAACGCTCGGCCTCTCTTCCTGCTGCACAATAACATGTAACACACACACACACACCTACTAACATGTGGTGATGCTCATAATACACAAGCACTCACATGTATTTATTATTGCTCACATACGGGAAAAAACATGCAATATGTTATTCAGGGCACCAATGTTTTCAGGGACGTATTCAAGTATGTGAGCAAACACAAGACACACACAGACACACGCACAAAGGCAAAGAGTTATTGAAATTCTGGAGTAAATACTGTTTGTTAGTGGCATAGAAGGAACATTATGACTGACATGAAGTCCATTTTATAAGTCTAAGATAAATCAAATTGCAGTGACATTTTCTGGGTTTTAAGTGTGCAGGAGGGAAATCACTTAAATTATTTAAAGAAGAGAAAAAACTGTCTTAAGATTTTAACATGAACATGAGATATACAAGAAGAGTGTGGAGCATAAAGGGGAGCTGTTAAGCTCCTTTCAAGGCCCACACTACTTCATTCTGTGGTCTTCTGCATCTTCAGCATCTGTCCTTTTGTCGTCTCTGTACCATCAGTCATACATCACAAGAAGGGTCTAACTGCAGTTTAGCAGGCTACACAACACCCCCATTTTATTACACACCCACTTACAAATGTATCCCCTAAATGACATCCTGTATGAGACACTAATTTTGATCCAAAACCTCAATCTTTTCCTAAACCTTACTAAGTTGTTTGTGTTCCTAAACCTAACCATCTAGTTTTGTGCCTAAACCTAACCAAATATTCTTTGTGCCTCAATCGAACTAAGTCGTTTTGACACCAAACTGCAACCGTCTAGAGGCCGTGTCGTGAAGTTTAATTTCAATGTAAATGCAGGTACAGCATTTTTGTGTTATATATATTATTAATGTAATGTAATGAGAAGTTCATTTTGACCAGATCTACTGAAACTGTTGAGAGGTGGACATTTTTAATTTTTGATCTTGTAATAACTTTTCCAACATGACAGCAGAAATGTTTGCGATATTTATAGCATGTTGGGATCCCACAACAGTTTAATGATCTCCTGATAAATTCATAATGAGCTCCAGCATTAGTTTCCACTCTCAACAAGCTGATAATGTTAAGAGATCAGACTTGCCTTTTCCATATCAGTGAAGTCTTCATCGAGCTTCGTTCCTTCTGCACCTCCAACTTTCTCGCTCACTTTCTGCAAAACAAACAGAAAACGTCCGGGTTTAAAACTTTAAAATGAAATGAAAATGAATTCCATAATTGAAATGACATAAAGAAAGACCTCAGCACATATATATTGATAATTGTTTGAAGGAGCATATTCCAAAGACTTGCCATACGACATATTGCACAGGGAAACTGCACAGATACAACAAATAAAAGATCTCACAGATCCCTCAGACTGCATTTGTTTGAAATGTTAAAGTTTCTATCATAATAATAAGTATGTATTTCAAACCTTGGATAGCTCACAGGTCTATGAGATAATAAAGAACAAGTCAGATGCAGATTGTTCAGTAAATTACATGTTAAGTCATTTGAAATAATAGAGTGTTTCACTCTGTCAGTTTGTGCAGTGTTAACCAGCCTGTGTCTGCAACATCAGGGTCATATCAACGTCTCTATTATGAAAATGGCAAACAACAACTACACAAACATCAGCCTGACCTTGTGCTTCACACAACAGAAACCCATTCCATTTAATAGTGTTTCTACAGTGTGGTATTAGCACTTTTACTCAAGTAAAGGATCTGAACATTTCCTCCATTTCTTCATATTTGTACTTACACATTTTTATGCACATATACCCCTCTAACAGAGTCTGAACTCGAGACAACAGGCAGATATGACAACGACAGGCTCACTGGTTAGCAATGCAGAGATTCTCCATCTCTGCAGCAGCAGCGCAGAGGAAGAGATAAAGTATGGGCAGCAACAAGCCAGGAGCGTCGGCCCTTATAGCTTCAGACATGGCACAGATCCATGTGCAGACATAAACACAGAAACGACTCCTTTGGGCTCCCGTCCCCCTGTCCCCTGTCTCGGTCTGCTCATGATATTTCCAGCTCTGCCACCATCCAGCTCCAGTCTGTGATGTAACCAGATAGCTTGAGGGGGCAACAATCTGACACAACGAGGCCAGACAAGGCCCTGAGAGGAAGGACTGAGGGAGGGGAGAAAAGCTTTCAGGGAACGGCACAATGCATGACTAAAGAAACCATGAAAGCTAAGGTCAATGGATGGAGTTTTTCCTCGAGTTAAAGACTGAAAAATCACACTGTACATTTACTTTTTTGTATGCATTTGTTTTTTAATGGGGCTGAAATATCTTGTTATTTGAAACTACATTCAAAGATCCTGAAATACAGAAATAGATGCAATACTGGGTGTATTCCAAACTACCATGCCATTTAGTATGCCAGAAAAATAATTAGCATGCCAAAAATACCAGGATGTCTTACTACATGTGGCTGCATTTTGCAGTTGCAAACCAGCATGCTTTTCTGACTATTCTGACCCACAATCCTCTGCACAGCAAAAGATATGTCACATCGACTGAGCCGCAGAAGGAGCACATAGTTTTTACAGAAACTATATTGACAGCAAACAACAACATAATTATTAAGAAATCTGAAAACAACAAAAAGGAAAGACCTACAGGTGCATCTCAATAAATTAGAATATCATAGAAAGTTTATTCATGTCAGTAATTAAATTCAAAAAGTGGAAATAACACATTATATAGATCCATTGCACACAGAATGAAATATGTCATGTCTTAATTTATTTAATTTCTTCTAATTATAATGATTATGGCTTACATTTAATGAAGACCTAAAATTCAGTGTCTCAAAAAATGTATATTACAAAAGACCAATTTAAAAAAGTATGTTTAATATGGAAATGTTGGCCTCTGAAAAGTATGTCCATCTATATGACTCAATACTTGTTTAGGGCTATTTGACTTAAACTAAATGGACTTTTCCATCATATTCTAATTTATTGAGATGCACCTGTATAATAACAATAACATTGACAGAGAAAAACATGTAGTTGTACTGTTGTGAATATAATGCTGCATGTTAGACATTAGTATCTGGAGTTATATGTTGCATTCACTGCAAAGTAGCAGCAGCAGAGCTCTCTGGGTTGACCTCCGTCTCTAACAAGCTCGACAAATGGCGTTTTGTTGTATCCCCAAGGTAACGTTAAAGGGTTTAGTTTGGAGCTCTTGAAGTGGGGTTGTTTGAGGCACCTATTTATAGTCAGTGTTTTACCTACAGTAGATGGCAGCTGGCACACCCCCAGCTAGAGAAGCAGGCAGGAGAACTGACAAGGAAGCTAAGCAGTGAACTGCTGGGGACGGAGGTGGAAGCAAAACACATTTTAGCCACCCGAAGAAAAAATCTACATGAGTTTAAGTGGATGCTATATTTAGAGTACAATAATGAGCCACCACTTTAACTTGCAACCAGACAGCCCTTACTTATGGGGGATTGATGAAGTTCAATGCTCTCTTCAAAGCTGCAAAGATCCATTGACAAAAACATTTTACCTCACAGATCACAGGAGTTGCTAGTCTACCTCTACCTCAATAGATTAGTTTTGCAACTGCTATGTTCTGCGAGGTAAAATGACTGCTGAATGTTTTTAATCAATGGAGTCAGATGGCTTTAAAGACAGCTTAGATGGATGGAAAGGCTTCATTTCCTTTTATGGAAAAGGCTTGGTAATGTGGTGAAAATATTCTAAATAAAGCGTGCACTCTAACTGATATTGTTTGTTTTTTAAGTGGCTAAAATACCCCGTCCATAGCAGTGCATTGCTTCTCCAAACTGCTGGTGTGCTGACCCTTGTCTACTGTAGGCAACATACTGACTATGGATAAGAAACTCATATTAACCCACATACAAAATATAAAAAATATATAATATATAAAAAATCCAAACTGTCCCTTTAAGCAAGGTACAAAGGATTCCAACTTGCACAATTCTTCTGTTATTATTTAAATTTTGTGTTTCGGACTGTGATAATAATAATGATAATAATACATTCAATTCATATAGTGCTGTTCTAGATACTCAAAGGGAGAAGAATAACTGTGATATATGAGCAAGTGGGTCAAGTTTCAAGGTGCAATGTTATGATGAAGTAGTATTGTATGCATATTGCATGCAACAGAACCTACTTTGCAAGGACAGCTGCAGTACTCAATAAAAGTAAAAAGTATGCATTTTGGTTTGCAGCTAATGTGAGTAAAAGTGAGTGGGGAAGACATTAGAGACCTGTGAGTGACGGAGCAGGGGAGGTTTATAAGACTAAGCCTGTGACAGCGGTTCATGCAGCGTTAGACTTTCTGCGGATTGGTGCTCTATGAGTCATCTTAGCCAAAGTGTCTTCTGATCCCACTTGTGAAACAGCTCAATATTCTGACAGCAGTGGAGAACACACGCACACACGGTAGGAGTGTAGCAGGGAGGCACATTTCCTGTCATTAGCTTCACCTACACACACTATACAACGTCTTCCAGTCCTCCTTGAGCTGGTTGCCATGGAGACAAGTACCTGCCCATGCCCTGCTTATCAAGTATAGTGCGTACGTCCCAGTATCTGCAAGTTCCTGTTATTTCTCTCACCGTTTGTATGCTTTTTTTTTCTGGGACAAACGAGCCTCACGATGGCAACATCAGTGCCGATCATCAGCTGATAAAGACGGAGGTGTGAAATAGCATCATGCACCCTATGTGTTTATGTGTGGCTGTGAGCCGCAGCTGTGCCACCAAAAGCGATGTCGGTGGTGACACTTCTGGTGTTCATCCAAGCCGTCTAATCACACACTGCACCGTGTCACACCTGAGATACAATATGACTGCAGTTACATGTAATTTCTACCTGGTTTCAGGCAAATATGTGAATGTACAAAACAGATGGCGCCCCTTTTAGAAATAAACTGTATATATATAAACTGAGGAACATATACTGAGGCACATGTGCTTTATACCACACACACACACACACACACACACACACACACACACACACACAGTTTTAATGAATCATCTGAGCTGAGATACATCATGTACTGATAAACAGAGGGATAACATCAAAAGGAGGATTTTTTTAGATGAATGTTTTTTTTTTTCATAATATGTAGCCGTGCGTGAGTCATGTCTGTTCCTAATGACACAGTCACTATTCTGGTGCTAATAAGAGGATATTAACAATTACTCTTTTCTCTACGGAGATAATTTGTCTTATATCATGACTGAAGCTGATGATTCATGTTACACACCAGGTTGAACAGACTCAAGGTTTATATAACAGAACAATTGATCTGAGGAGGAGAGAAGGTTTACTGTTTACTCAAGATTGTTGATCTTAAGAAAGACCTGAGGGTAGAAGAGACATGCATATGGAGTAGGGAGTGTGACACTTCTTTCCTACTTTAAAGTCTCTTTCCACTGATCTGCACCTCTCTACAACCCACAGAGAGTGTTACTTTTCTATTACTACTTAGTCCTGTGTTCATAATCTTACAATTTAACTGATGGAAAGGTTTACATGAACTGGAAAAAGAAAGGTAATCTAAGGGCGCTTTCACACCTATCTCGTTTGGTCCGGACTTTAGGACTTTTCAGTTTGATCCGAACCTAAATTTCAGGTGTGAAAGGTGCCGGTGCGTGACAAATAAAGGCAACAAATCTTCATTACCGAGAATCTGGAATAAGTGAATGTTTAGCATTTTTGTTTGAAACGTGACTGAAACCTGAAACATCAGACCCCTTACGGACAAAGAAATCTGGAGGCCAATCTCGGCTTTTAGCAAGCAATCAAAAAAATTTTTTAAAAAATGCTCTTATTCTTTTCTCTTTCTCTTCTTCTTTTCTTCTTTAACATATAGCACTCCTGTAGCGATTACAATTGGCTCTTAAAGTTTTGTACTTACTTGATTCCTGTGGTCTAAGTGTAGTACCCTCAGGTTGAATACAATATTGTAAGTCACTTTGGACAAAAGCGTCAGCTGAATGACATGTAATGTAATGTGATGTAATTTTCCAAATGAACTAGAACTACCATAATGTTCCCCACCCGGCTGCACATTTCTGCCTGTTATTGTTATTCAGGACTATTTTTTCCAACACTTACAATCAATTTGCATTCATCACAAAGTGGAGGTAATATTAAGTGTCCAACTGGTGCACAGTTGGACAAAAACCTCTTAGTGATAGAAAAAAGCACCAGAAGTACTTCTGAAGACCAATTGGAGTGCAGCAGAAAGCCTCCCCTCACACAGACCTCAGAGCTTTAAATTCATTCTCATATAATTTGCGTGCGTGAGTCTGCTTGAGTCCCACATCCATGATTCCTTTTGCTTTGAGTTGGCGAGAGTCGAGGGAGTCAGAGTCGGTGGAAGTCAGTTATTTCTTAAGCCTAATGGATGAAAAACAACTCAGTCGAGCGGAGCCTGTGGGGACATGCGTATAGCTCAGCAGGGTAAGAGCAACTGAATGAATAAAAATGGTTGGTGGCTGTTTGGAGTAAGTGGAACAGCGCTGCTCTGCACACTGCTGCCCATGGCTGCTGTCAACGCATGTTCAACCCCCAGACACTCGCAAAGTGGAGAGCAAAGACAGAGCCGGTGTTCTGCTGTCATGGCTGCGAGCTGAGGAGACAGCAATTTAGTGCAGTGATGAAGGGAGATGCATGCCAAGAAGAACATACACACACTCAGAGACACTAAAGGACGATATAGCATGTCACAGCCAATAGCCACTGGGCTGAGGATTGATCCTTTACTCACTGTGAGTAAATGTGACTTAAGCCACCAATCTCTTCCTAACACAGAAGATCTAAAACCTCCAGAGGGAAGCTGCTATATCAACTTGTTTTCACACATAACTGATCTCTTTCTGTCCCCTTTATCTGTCCCTCACTCCACAAACCAACCTCACCCTTTTCTTCCTTCACCCATCACTCTGTCAGCCCTCCCACTCCTCTTCCTTCCTGCAGGGGAAGGACACGACAAGGTGAACTGCGCAGCAGCGTGAAGTGAACCTCACAGGGATGAGTAAAACGCACAGTTGGCTGCTGGGAAATAACAGCAGTGGCGTAGATGATATGTAACCGGGGGACGTCACAGGCTGGGACGTCACATTCAGAGCGCTCGTAGTAGTGAAGGCTGTGTGAGGAAGTGCACATGCAGCTGATTCGTGATGTTCTAGACAAAGAGGCTATGCAGGGGTGAGCTTTCACTGCAGAGCATGGGCTGTTATTCCTATGTTGCAGCCTTTTAATCTGATTCATATTAAAGATTCCCCCTCAGACAGATTAAGGACATATACAGTCATGGAAACAATTATTAGACCACACTTTTCCTTCAATTTCTTGTTCATTTTAATACCTTGTACAACTAAAGGTACATTTGTTGTAAATATAATGATAACAACAAAAATAGCTCGGAAGAGTTTAATTTCAGAGCTGATATCTAGCCATTTCCCATGGTTTTCTTGATATTAACCAAAATCATTGTCAATAAAATCATGGAAATTGTCTAGATATCAGCTCTTAAATTAAACTCTTATGAACTTTTTTTTGTTGTTATCATTAACTTTTCAAAATAAATGTACCTTAAGTTGTACCAGCCATTAAAATGAACAAGAAAGAAAAGAAAACAAGGGTGGTCTAATAATTTTTTCCATGACTGTGTAATATATAAGGATTTCCATATTAATATATGCTTTTCCACAAAGTAGTTCACATATCTTGTTTCCTTTAACAAGTTTGACTGCTTGAGACAAGATGTCGCCACTCAACTTCACTGAAAAGTCAATTCACAGTTTATGTGAATTGGGAGGTTTTAAGTTCTAACATTACACTTTAGGCTGCAAATTCAACTACAACTTGCTTAAAAAACAGGCACAACCGTTTGTGAGAATTTCTGCAGAGGAATATGAAAACTGCCTTTTAGTGTCAAACTCTGCACAATCATCATTCTGCACAGTGAAGCTAAAAAAAAAAAGTGACCAAAAGCAAAACAAATTTATGACTGGAGGGGAACTTACCTAACAGTAAATAGATGCTGAATGTGCAGGGAGGACGACTTTAACAGTACAAACAAAAATCTGACATTCAATCAAGTGTAAAATAAAAAACAAGAATAAAAAGAAAAGTTAAAAGTTATGTAAACAAGACAAAGGCTCTGTTGGAAATCTCATACTAACACACTATTCATACCAATGCTGCGTTCCAGTCTGAGGCAGAAATTTCCCAGTTCCCCAATTTCCGACCTCAAAGCGTTGCAGGTTACATCACTCTCAAATTAACTCTCAGCAGTGCGGCCTCCTGGCATGTATAATGTGCTGTAGTAAACATGTATGACACTAAAATATTTATCCATTTTGCCCTAAATAATACTGGGAAATATGAAAGTGGGTGGAAGAGCTGATGTTGACTTCCAATTGTGATAAAACAATTCTCATTCAATGATAGCTCAGACTTCCATAACCGCTGCAGTCATGTGATGTGTCAACTGTGATGTTTAACATGTTCATGTAAGCATGTTAAAATTTGCTGATTTGCACTAAACACAAAGTACAGCCGAGGCTGATGTGAATGTTTGGTCATGAACTGAAGTTTTTGACAAATTAAAATTTAGAATGCACAAAATTTTGGACCTGTAGATCTCTGAATGATTACAACTCATCCTGAGGGGGGCCTTAACATCCGTTTAAAATGTCATCACTATGCATCTAATGAAAGAGAGATATTTAAGTTTGCCCTGGACAAGACAAAGACTAAATAAGAACAGGCTGGTAGACTAGTTGGTCGAGTTCACATGAGGCTTTTCGACCTCTCTCTCCTCACTCTCCATTTTCTCTCCGACTGGCATCAACGTAAACCAAATCAGAGCAGATTAAATACGCTAAATGTGGAGAGGAAAACAGCCCACAGAACTTGCCAATGGCTGCAGGGCATCCTCTCCTCCCTGCTCATCCCAAAATCTCTTGCATCATCGCATGGGGTCAGACAGCAGCGTGTGTCCTGACATGATCTCAAAGTGGATCTTTTGAGAGAACATCAGCATTTAGCACAGGGATTCTCAACTTTCTTTGCCCCCGGGGGCCAGTAAATGAACAAATAGTTATAATATTTATCATATGAAAGGAATAAACACAGATTAAGTGTAAGCAGGAGCATTTCTTGGCTTGAAGGACATTCAGGGTTTAGCCCTGGACCTCTGTCGGGTCATGCATTCTTGATAAATTAACTTTATTTTGATGCTTTTTCATGCACTTTGGCACCTTATTTACACATTCACAGTACAAAAAATGTCATTGTGAATTAGAAAAAGGTCTGAGGGCCACCCAGCACCCTATTGTGGACCTGATTTGGCCCCCGGGCCTCAAGTTGAGCATCACTGCACTAATCCATAAATGTATGTATGATTTAGAAAAATACAGATGTAGAAACATGAGATGAAGTAA
This sequence comes from Centropristis striata, assembly GCF_030273125.1. NCBI lineage: Eukaryota > Metazoa > Chordata > Actinopteri > Perciformes > Serranidae > Centropristis > Centropristis striata. The sequence continues at coordinate 38,704,854 of NC_081517.1, read as the reverse complement.
TCCAACATAAGAACCCCAGGCTTGTGTGTGCATGTGTAGTTATGATGTTGTGGTATTGATCACACCGTGTTCTGCAGTGAGGAGCGTAATCTAATCCCCGACTTCCGTTTAAAAGCAACAGCCAACGGTTTATGTGTCAGAGTGCGTCTCTGGCCGGCGTCCTCCTCAGCAGGTTTAATAGTATTACCTCACAGTGTCTTACACAGGTGTAAAACCCTGCTGTTTAAACTCCCCTGTTGGGGTTTGCGAGGAGTGTTTCCATTAATCTGTGTGGGCAGATTCTCTTTATAGAGAAGGAGAACCTGTCGGCCTGCAGGTGAATTGTCTCTGCTGATTAGATATAACAGAATGGGATCCAATAGCTGGTAATGGTTTGTTGTTCTGGGGACAGAAAGAGAAATTACAACATCTATCAGTGTTGGATGAAACCCTGAAAGAAACAAGGCATTTTTCAAAGGATTTATTTTCACAAAAAGCTTTTCGTTATTCTGAAGGAACATTTTGGGGAATACACTTATTTGCTTTCTTTAGAGTTAGTTAAGATTGATACTAAGTTTGAGCCAGGAGATCGTTTGCTTAGCGTTTAGATTGAAAACATAAAGTCTGTCTCTGTTCAACACAAAATCTACCAGCCAACACGTTTTTTACTCCTTTGTTTTTGTGCAGATTAAACAAATGATATTAAATAGTTGATGTTTATAGCTTTAGAGGTGCTGGTCGGTGGATTTTGTTTGTGGTTTCCCTCTTTTCCCCGGTCTTTATGCAATGTCAGTTCAGTTTTATAACAAATAAAACCTAAAGAAGAACAAAATCACACTTAAAATTAACATTTTGCCTGTGCTGTCAGCAACAGCCATTCAAAAAATGCATTATTGATGATGAAAACCCTCCTCTCTCTGCATGCCGCTGCCATAGAAGTTCAGTCCCTCTCATTAGTAGCCTGTAGGCGTGTAAGCTTGGCGTTTGATCTGTAGGTAATATATGTGCAGATTTCCTCCTTGTTTCCTATTTTCATCTTTTATCGCCTTTGCTTTTTTAAATATATTTTAATCATGTTTGTATATATGAAAAAAAGGAGTCACATCACTAATGTTGCTGAAATAAAATAGCTCTGCTGATAATGAATGTCAATGGAGGACTAAAAAAACATGATGACTTGCAATTTTGATATGTTTCTGTATGTTCATGATGCATGCATGACTGCACAGGTCCATACTGGTACACATGCAGGACATACAGTACTCATGCTGAAATAATGTAGTTCATGTGTTTTATCAATAATCTCTTTACTGCTGTGCAGCTAAAACAGCCTCATGCTAGCCTGTATTTTTAGCATTCACAGCTGTACCATTAGCATTAGCATGAGTCACATGGCGCCCAATGTGAGGCGCACAAGGAGTGTGCTGCTGCTCTCCTCCCCCTCTGCCTCCCACGCCTCCTGCTCCTCCTCCTCCTCCTCTTTTGCTCACTAGTCTAATCCCGGCCGGGCACACGGAGGCCCCTGCTTTAAATACGCCCAGGGTGGAAGAGGGAGATTAAAAATGACAAGAGTGATTAGTGAGGCTATTAGGAGGACAGCCCCTGCTGCTGGACAATAACAAGAAGATCTGACTCCTCCTGACAGCGTTCAAACACCCCTCGCCTCCTCCTCCGCCTACCTGCTCCCCAAACTACTGTGGAAGCATCTCCCAACAGGGCTCTACCTTTTGACCTTTACCTCCCCTTCAATCTCTCCATTTTCGCTCTGTTTGTTGTGAGAAAACAACAGGATGAAGAACAAGGACAGAGCTACAGAAACAGGAGGGCTTGGGTCAGCTGGGAATATGACAGTGAACTGACAAATCTTGAAAAGTCTAAAACAATTGCATAACAATGCCCAGAAGACCTTTGTCCTGTCACTTTTTTTCTTTTTCAGATTACCGCTTTTTCTTTCCCCTCCTTTCATTTATGTCTTTAACACTCCCGTTTTTTCTCTTCTCACCTTCAAACACCCTCAAGGCCTCGCTGTTCTCATTGTCACATTTCTCATGCAAAGCTGCGCCGAGTGTATTCACTGCTGGACTGTGACTCAACAATATGTCCGACTACATTCGTCTTAACCAGAATCTATAGACATGAAGTACAAAAGCATGTGCTTGCAGTCTTGAAACAGAAGCTTGTGAAGCTATGCAGGGGCATTAACCACTTAAACAAATGAACAAAATAATGACAGATTTCCAGATCTGTGTGCTCTTAGTGAGTTGGTAAAATACAATGTCAAGTGGCTCAATGTTTAATGGACACATATCTACACGTATTTAATGTAGAAACCTAACACAGGGATTAAAGCAAGAAGAGAAAATTGTGTTGTTTATGAAATCCTGCATGGTGCCTGAGATCTTGAAGGACTGCTTGCATGTAACATTACACCAGCAAGAAATTACAACCATAGAAGTCAACTACATTATCTGTGGTCATGCATAGAACTTGAAATACCATGACACACTCGGAGGTTTGACTTGTTTTAAAAGGGCGCTACAAAATGAAGCATTTACATTGTGTTCTCAGTCCAGTAGTAGTCAACACGTTTAATGGCTTGCAGCCATAGAGCACACCTGGGTTTCGGTTTAACAAGCAAATGTGTTAATTGGCGACTCTCTACTGCAAGCAAACATGGACATATTTTGCTGATAGTCACCAGTTAACAGGGTCACTTGTTAAACCAAAACACCTCTTGGTCTGGTTGTGATCTGAAATTCTGTAGAACTTCTTTTGTTGTTGTTATATTGATTCTGACAACCAAACACGCAACAGCAAGGATGTCGCTTTGTGCTGAAAAGTTTGCAATTTCAGGCAATTAAATTTGGGATAGGTATGAAGGTCGTGCAAAAAAAAAAAGCATAACGGTGCAACACTGTCAACACCAACCACACAAGTATCAGTAATATGCACCCCAGTCATAGCTGCTACTGATCAGCACATGTACTGTTTTGGACCATTTCAGATTTTTAAGCATATGTTGCTATATTTATTTTATTATGTATATATATATATATATATATATATATATATATATATATATATATATATACATATACATATATTAAAAAAAAAAAAAGCAGGGACACTGTGTAAAACAGAATTAAAAGCAGAATGCATCAAATTCCAAATCCAGAGTGTATATTTACAAAGTTTATCAGATTAAACAAAGTATTTGCAAGTTGTTGCATTCTGTTTTATGTTTTCGACAATGTCCCAACTTTTTTGGTATTAGGGCTTTAAGTTTGTTTTCTTATTGTGTAAATAAAACTTTCCCAAGGCGCTCTTATTTCTGTTCTAAGTGCAAACTATTTTCAGAACCCTTTTGACAAATTATCCACAGTGTCCCCAGTGTAAATGACAAGTTTCTGCCACAAGCAGATGCTGGTAACAGTTTTAAGTGAACATTAAAAGCCTGCTAACTTATTTAGATAGCTGGAGCAAAACGGGCAAAACACTTCTTCTGTTGCTAACATGAATGCACATATTTGTGATGACGTAGATTTAAATTTGGTCATTACTGCTATCCTTAAACCCGGACATACAGGACTGTTGGACCAAGCTGTGAGTGGACATTAGCACTTTATCTAGAAGTGAACCTATATTTGTAGAGGCTGTGCTGAGAATAGACCTGTGCTCTCGTGGAATCAAAGAAAATCCATTTGTTATTCCTAAATCCTGGTGTTGAAAGCCAACGTGGGGGTGGCTGGTTCCTGTTCAACTACAGCGGTTTCTGGATGATTCTAATCCTGCAGAGCGTCAAGGCCTGGGGTGGTATTAGTGTGGACAAAACCTCAACGGTGTGCCTGGTTGTGATTTTGTGCAAAACCACAGAGCAACAATCAGTGACAGCAGCAGTTTAACTGGAAACAAAAGAGGAACTCTAAATTGGCTGCTCAGTTCAGACAGTCCAATAACTGCAGGACAGGTTGGCATGTGGACAGACTGATTGGACGCAGACAGGACAGGACGCCAATGTGTCTTTTGTCCACTCACGCCAGCATCGGTCCACTGGTTGTCCATGTTGCTTCATTGACCTCTATCCTCTCTGAGTGTGTGGCCGGGTGGCTATAATAATCTGATTTGTAAGCCTTTGCATGGATCTTATGTAACAGCAGGGATGAGTTTGTGGCTGGGGAGATGTGTGCACACTCAAATCCATCCGTGTACTGCTCGGTAAACGGGGGAGGAAGGGGAGGAAGGGGAGGAAGGGGAGGGGAAACCAGCTGGCACTGTGTGTGTGTGAGAGAGAGGAAAGCGTGCCAGAGTTTGCTAGCATTGAGATACGTGATGATGGTGATGAGACAAAGATGGAGGATGAGTAACGACACACACAACATGAATGATGAGTGAGATTTGCTGAGCGAGGACTGAGTGTGCAGCGTTGCTGACAAATATCAGTTGATCTGATTACTGTGCATCCATGCTGAGACACAGTCATTATTTGTATTTTTTTGTGGGTTTTATTTCACTATGGTTTTTTTGATAATAACCAAAATCATTATCAAGAAAACCATGGAAAATGGCTAGATATCAGCTCTTAATTTAAACTCTTATGAGCTTTTTTTGTTGTTGTTATCATTATATTTGTCCAAACAAATGACCCTTTAGTTGTACCGGGCATTAAAATTAGAATTTTAAGAAATTGAAGAAAACAATGATCTAATATTTTTTTCCATGACTGTATGTGTGAAGACATGAGCAACATAAAACATGAGTATGCAGTTTAATTGAACTATAAATAAAGAAAATAATGTACACTTTTGTATGAATAATTGCTTCTATATTGACTGTACTCTTCTGGTGCTCAGTAATTTTTCTTCACAATCACACTCCCAGTACTCTCAGTCACTCTGCCAAACCACCTATAGTTCTGCCCAGGAACAACAAGTAAGTGTGAACTCAATCTGTTCAATTCTCACTTTTAACTCCCTCTCGAAAACTACTTTCAAAACCATTCACTGCCTTTCTTGCTCATTTTCCTTTTCCATTTTTCTCTTGACATGCATGCTCTTTCTGTCTGCAACAGTGAATGTTGGAGCGTTAACTTATAAGAGGCTGATATTTTCATGAAAAAAATGATATAGCAGTATGTGCAATTACATTTCCTTTTCCATTCGATATATTATGAATTGTTGAATAACACTTCTTTTTATACAGGTACAGGTACCTGATGTGCTCAGGACCTTATCTCCTGATCAATGAGCTTTAAACTTAAAACTTAAAATCAAACCCAGCCTCAACCACTAATGCTGCTACTCAGCATGGGTGTTGTCAAGAAATGCAGTGGGATTTATAATCAGGTTGGCATATGTAAACAGATCTATATCAATCTATGACATCATCAAAACCTTTTAGCAAAAATGACTCTAAAAAGTGCCTTGACTCGGTGGGAAACAGGAAAGGCTGAGGGTGTTCAGACTGCTGAATAACAGCATTTGTGCACACTGTATGTAGATAAAAATAAGGAATAATAAAATTAAGGCAAAAAAAAAACAGCTTCAGAGACTTTTTGCTTGTTATTTACTGACATATTTTTTTTTTTATAAATACATATTTCACAGGAACTGCATACTGAATATTTCCCTTTCATCATATTTATTCATTTTTATATGTATATATAATTATTATTATATATACATATAAAAAATGAATAAATAATGACAAAAGGACAATATTCGGTATGCAGTTAATAATAATAATAATAATAATAATACTCATTATTATTAGTAGTAATAGTACTAGTACTACAAGTAGTAGTAGTAATAATAATAATAATAATAATATATATTTTAATATTTTATTAGCATAAAATACTAAAATACTGGGTATACCCATACTGCCTTGCACGCTCAATTTCGTTCCAAACCTGCATGCAGTCTGGAAACCATGGCCGTTTCTTAGTCCTGTTTTAGGGATCCAATCACAGAACGGGGAGGGACGGCAAGACGATGACGCGTACTACTCGACAGATGGAAGCTTGTAGTTTTGTAGTTTTCTTACGGATCCAACATGGCTGCAGCAGACGCGAAATTCTCTTTCGATCTAGCTGTAGACAGCGTTTCAAATAGTTTAGAGCGAAAGTTGATTTTAAAAGAAGAACAACGTTTGACTTTACACTCCTGTTTCACCACGAAAAAAGGATGTTTTAGCCTTGCTTCTGACAGGATTTGGCCAAAGCCTAATCTACCAACTAGCCCTGCTACCGCTCGCTGCTGTAACGGCGGTGATCTGGCTACGAGCCGGGGGACAGCGGAGCCGCCCAGAGTCTATTGCCAATAAAATCAGTGGATGTATGAAGCTGAATGACATGAGGGGGAATAAGGCGTAAAAATAAATAATCTTGAAGAAAGCGAGAATTGGTGAGCAAGCAACACTCTCTCACAGACACACACACCAACACTGCCGGTAGACGGTGAGCAGCCAGAGTCAGAACATGCTGCAGAAAAACGTTGAAGAAGCAGAATTGAGCATTTTAGTCTCAAAGTAGAGATGGGCTAGTCTGGCTATGTAAACATCAATTTCGGTCGCTCTACATACGTCATCTGGTAATAACTGATACGATTGGCTAAGAGCTACCTACAGACGCTTTTGATAGATATTCGTAGCGCCCAATAAACGGCTCTGGAGGATTGTAAACCACGCCTCCTCTACGGAGAAATGAATAGCTGGTGTCCAGACTAGATCTCATTTGTGATATAGTCTGGAGTTAGCCAGGCTAATAAAATACAGGATATATACTGTAGATACAGTTAACATTCTGTAAATATGCAGCAATTTACTGACAAAATGTGACCATCACTGTGCTGTAAATTTACAACAATACAGTAGAAAAAACTGCAAATGTGTTTTGAGTAATACACTGTAATTTAATTACAAAATACAGTCAGAAACTGTTAAAATAATACAGTACTTTGCTGGTGAAGCTGCTGCTGGAGTGTTTGCTTAAAATATCATCTAATACCATAAATATGAAAACTCAGTTTCATCATTGGTTAAAAAGTCTCATTTTCATTCATCACCAGCAGACAGAGAGGAGCGTGACCCTGAAACAATGATTTTATAAATGATGCTTCATCCTCACACGGAGTGAGTCACTGCTCACTCAAACACACACAGAAGCCCAGACAGCTACACAAACAGCACATTAACTTTCTCTCTCTTTCTCTCTCCACCCTGCAATTTCCATTTCAAACGCAAAGTGTGTCTCTCTGAAGAAATAATGATGGAGCTTTGAGGCCTGCAGAGAGACTTGACTTTTCCCAGCACACACACTGAAAAAGGGAAACATGTTATATATTTATAAAGCAGGCTGATTTTAACGTTTGCCCATAAGTGTCATCAGCCGAATCTGCATGGGCGTAATGATGGGGCTGTCTGAGATAATGAACAGTGAAAATCAGTATTGATAATAGTTATTAAAGCTCAGACTTCTAACTGCACTGTGTGTGTGTGTGTGTGTGTGTGTGTGTGTGAGTAATCCACAGATGTGTCATGACCACATAATTTATTTTTAACATTATAGTCCAGCTGCCTGTTAAGCTGCAGCTCTGCACAGGTTTATTGGTCATAGAGAGCTTTAGCTCCAAGCGATGACATTTTTTTAAATTGATTTCACACCAAAGTGCTCCTCAAATTTGAATAATATCCAATCTGATCAATAATAATTCTTGATATGATTTATTGCTGTTAGAGATCAGGTGAACTGCTTCTACTGCTGCAGCCATTTTATAAATCTGCTTCTTCCTCGACTTGAAGCCATCGTGTTACGTTTTCCATCATTTCAGTCTCTGGGGGAACCTTGAGGGAGGTTCAGGAGAGACGCTGCCGTGTGTCTCCGAGCAGGAAAACCCTCGCTGATTTGTCCTTCTCATGAGGCATTTGACCTTTTACACAAACAGCACGCACACACACACGCACACGCACAGAGACACACACACACACAGTGTGAAGTAGTTTGAGGAATGTTTCAAGTGATATGCTACGAACAGCTATAACTATGTACATACACAGACAAACCAATCAAGATGACTTGATTTATAGTTCGATGATACTGCTACTAGAGATGCACGATATTCAGTGTGGGTATCGGGCGAGATTGGCCAAAATCACTAGATTGGAGTTGTGAGTTGTTGTTTCACAGTTTGAGCATGGTGTTTTTAGATGGCTGGGTTTAGCAAAGTAGAGGCTGAAATGTTTTTATTTTTAACAGCTCAGTTGTTTAAGGGAAAATTAAGATATTGGATTGGTATCGGTGCAAGGTTGCCTGTATCTGTATCAGTATCAGACCTGAAAAAGTGGTATCGTGCCATCCCTAACTGCTACAGCATAATTTATTGGACAGATGGCAACAAATTTCTCTTCACATGTCCACCAAATGTGGTTACAACAGCCTAAGTACTCAAAAGATAAGACATTTTTAACTTTAATAAAAACCCTGTCCAAAGCCTTTAAGTAAACTTTGAGGGACAGCTTTAGCAAAACTGTATGGAACTTCAGAAATCAGAAAAAGTAACTTTTTCTGGCTTGGTCCAGAGATTTTCTGCACCAAGTTTGGTGACGATTACCAAAAATGTGTAGGTAGAATTGTGAGAAAACTGATTTGGACACAATCAAAAATGGCAAGAATTGTATTGAAACGCAAATGGGCGTGGCATTTATGGATCGATTCATCTGTGACAAGGAAAAAAAAACAACTTTCTTTCTTCTTTTGTAAATATATGTTGCTTAAATTGTTATTTTTTTTTATCTTTATCCCTCCTTAATATATATATATATATATATATATATATATATATATATATATATATGTTTTACTTGCATTGTCTATGTTTGTGTATTGATATAATTATGTATTATTAATATTCTTTGAAAATCTAATAAAGACAGAAAAACTAAATGTTTCTCAGACTTATGATTCAAACAGGCCTCAACTTAAAGGATCATTGTTATAGCACCATCTAGCCTAATGCACCAAATTCGAAAATGTTTTCCAACACACGTACACACACTCCTTGCTGTATTGTATTCCACTTCAAGGCCATGTAAGACTGCAATAATGCAAGATAAACATAATAAAATAAAGATTGAACACATTAAAAAAGAGAGATGATCGGTCAAAGCAGCAGCAGCAGCAGCAGGAAAACAAATGTGATAGGGAAGATAAAGTATGTCAGAGTGTTTAAATGCTGTGACAACACGCCTGCAGGGAAACTGTGTTCGCTCCATTCGGGAAAACAACATGTTGTAACAATCCACCAGGAGTGTGCAGACTGTTCCTGTGGTGTGTGAGAGTGCAGGAGACACCAACACTCCACTGAGGTGCCTGAACTCAACACATTGCTTCACACAGGCTCCCCGTACGACAGCAGACCGCAGCTAAACAAATGCAGCCTCGCATGGAAGAAGATTCATTATTAGTGTTGATGAAGATAAATGTCTTTCACTTCTAACTTCAAGCTAAAGCACCAGGCAGCGACAGCTGAATAATGGATCCTGCAAGAAACAAGCAGCCAAAAATCAATAAAGCAGCTAAAAGGAAAAAAAAAAACAGATTCCAAAACAGCCTCCAAATACGACTGCAGACTTTCAATCACACTGCACCAATCCCTCCCAAAATAAACACTAATATTAATAAATCCGGAGACCGGCATGACCCATTAAAAGAGGAGAAAATTGAAAAGCTTCAGCAGAACCAACATCCACTATATTTGATATTGACTATCTGGACTCTGATTTGATTAGACTTCCAGAACATACACAAGGTCAAGTGGGCAGGAGACAGAAAAAACTAAATATAATGGTACGCAGAATACTGATGAGCCTTTATATTCACACAAAGAAAGATGTACGCTGAGGAACATGTGTTTCTATATAAATTTGATAATACATATTAAAATAATGCAACATTAAGAGCTGAAATAATGAGTTGATTGAACTGATGAGACAACTGACAGAAGATTAAGAGGCAATAATGCCAAATATTCACCAGACCCAGCTTCTAAAATGTGCACATTTAACAGATTTAAGCTTTTCTGCTTTCTTTGTTTCTTCACTTTTTAAAGTCCATTTTTATAGACTTGCTTTTATGTAATGTTTTATATTTTAGTACTTCTTCTTACTTCTTCACTTTTTTATTTTATTTTTTACCCCTTTTACCTTTTATTTTCTGTGTATCTGAGAATGTCTTGTTCCTGCTCTGTCTTTTATGGTTTTTCTTTTAATGTAAGAATTGTTTTTAGCCTTATGACATCATTCTTGTTGTAATTAACTGCTCTCTGTCAAAGCACCTTGTAAGCTGCTGTTTTTAAAAGGTGCTGTATAAATAAAGTATTTCTTTTACTTTCTTTCTTTCTTTCTTTTCTTAATAAACAAAATATCTTTGCATTTTGGATTCTTTGTCAGACAAAAAAACCTAATTAAAAGCATAATCTTACGTTCTAGAATTTTTTTGCTGGGTTTTTAAATTTATTGTTATTATTCTTTTTTTTTTTTTACATTTTATAAACAAAGACATTAACTGCAGAAAGGTTAATTTAAAAAAAGTTATAAAATAATAATAATAACAATAATAATAAAAGTAATAATAATAATAAAATGTCAGCAGCGATGCCACTCAAAAGAAAAAACGCTCAGATTCAAAAAGATCGTCATAATATCTATAAGATAATTATGTTTCCATAGATCATCTGTGAGGATCAATAAGTGTCACACCCTGTGACCTCTTCTATAACAAATGACATCAATGGATTGAATGTGTTGTCAGCATTATTTTTAATAACAAAAGCAAATTAAAAAGCAAAGAGCAGCTCAACATGTACACTGTAAAATATTTCTGTCGATTTTACGGTCAAAAACTGCTAAACCATGACAGTAAAATACCGTAAAATGATAAATGAGTTAATGAAACACCTTAAATGAATATATCAAGCAAAATATTTTATTTTATTTTTTTTTACAGTTTTTTTAATTTTTTAAAATACATTACTCTACTGTAAAATAAACTGGCACCGTGTTTGTAACAAAAATATACTGTAACATATATACAAGCATCACTGTCATTTTTGCATTTCTTATTTGTAAAAATACTTTTTCTAACTGTTAAATGTACTAAACACCATATATTTAACAAAAATACACTGTAATATTTAATGGTGAAATCTTTAATTTATGCAGAATTTATAAAGTATTTTCTTGTCAATTATATGCCAGAACAGCATTTCTTTTGAGGGATTTTTTTACGGTAAAATATGGAATAAAATGGCAATCTTAAACGTGAAATCAACACTACTAATATCCTTTTACCGTAATATTAGAAAAAGTTCTACCGTATTTATTATGCTAAAGTTGTCAAAGTCAAGGTCAAAAGCTTCACAATAAAAGCATCATTCATACTGAAATGCTAAAAACTAGGTATAGTCTCTTAAATGCTCACAGTTGAATCAACACATAAACAGTAAAATAACCTTCATGAATGTTGGATTAATGTCGGCATTAGTCTTAGCTCAGTGTATCTAATAAAGTGAGCGTAGCTGGTCAGCAGGTGCTTTAAAAAATAAAAAAAATAAAAATCCATTTTACAAAAAGGCGTCTGTCTGTGTTTGTGCCCACACTAACAAAGTAGGCTGAGGATCAATAATTTATGGATTCATGCCCAGACACCCTGTAAATGTTTTTACATGGTTTCTGCATTTACTGTGTGAAGGCTGAAATATAATTTGGACTGAAAGCTCCGCTGTGATTAACCCTAAAACTTTCACCTCAGGCTTTACAAACTGGAAACATACAAACTCAGAAGGAGGAATAAAAACGTAACATATTACAAGCAAACGGTGTTTAACAATACACACTATTTGCCAACAATTATACCATCTCCTATGATGTCATACTTTATGTAATTATAACTCTGTTTTACTATAATGTCATTTTTACAAGAGTTAAAAATACATTGTGACAAATACATTAATAATATATCTGCTTACAACTACATTACAGTGCCTTATAAATAATGCATTCGATGTTTATTTATTCTTTATGAATGCTCAGTAAGGGGTATTAAAGTAAAGACCAAATTTCCCAAATGATATATGTAAATATTCACATTTTCAAAAGCATAGTTTGTTGGAACATCTTTGTAAGGGTTGCAGTGATATGAGATTTGCATGGTATATAAGTCTTATATATTGCGTTATCTCGGAGTTATTACAATTATACTCAGTTAGAATTGTTTTTATTCCATTAAATGAATGAAAAATAAAGGCTTTTGGGTTGGACAAACAATTTAAATTAGATATTTTGTTTCAATACAGAAGATAAGCAGAAGTACGATATGTTATATATAATATATATATAAATGTCACTTATCATACTGTGGTATACCAATCACTATATAGTCTTTTGTAGTCATTTAAAATTCTACAGTATACATTTTGTGTGTAGTTAATTTGATTCAGGTGTGTTTTCTGCAGACACACACAGCAGTAAAAAATCTTGATAATAACACCCTTTTTTTTCCCAGGACTGTCATTCTTTCTTACATCTCTTCAAGATAATAAGTCCCTGCAAAAAGTTCACAATTATCTACTCAAACACCTGCTGACACGGCTTTAAACACAAACCCACATGCATGTACACTGAAGTCAGTTTAATAAGGAATATATTTTTCATTGGCATTTCATTTGCGTTAGTGTCTAATCCACACCTCAGTGTGTGGGCGGTGCTTTTGCAGAAAAATAACTTTGTTTACCAAAAAGCCTGTGGCACTTTCCACAAGTCTGGAAGATGATGAAGAGGCTTGTTTACACAAAGCACCAGCATGATTAAATTACTCAACTGCACGGTAAACAATAACATTAGAGCATTTACACATAACAGCGTGAGTTTAGTGATGATTAATTATCATATGTAATCAGACTTGAAGCTGATTTGATTAAAAGCAATATAAATATACATCAGCTCTCCAGAAATCGCAAGAAAGAGAAGAAATCAGCTAAAAATACTACTTTGAGAATTAAAAAAACAAACCAAAAAAAAAAACAGCAAAGGAGGAGTCGTGAGTGTCTGACCCCGTCACATGGAACATTTGGCGAGCGGGTCCGGCACATGCACCACGTTTCACAGATTACCGCCGCAGCGCTCTGACTCTGACTCACACAGCTCCAATATGATGCAAAGTCACTGTGCTCTGATTAATCTGAGTATAATCCCTGACAAGCCATTCAGTCTGAGCTCTGCAGTTGGTGGGAGGAAGCTCTGTGTGTGTGTGTGTGTGTGTGTGTGTGCACGGCTAGGTCAACTAACATGGCTTTCTTTTTACTCTGGAAAACATACAAGCAAATACCAAAAACATACCGTCCCCCAAAACCTGCTGGACTCTCGCTTCATCAGACATGTTAATACATAAAGCATATTCTGTTCCCTCCCACCGCTCATTACTGTCCTCTTATGAGCCAAATTAGGCATTAGACTGAGCGCATGATGCTGCAGCTGCCTGAAAGCAAAGCCTCCTCTCCTCTTTTGTTCCCAACATCGTCCTCTTCTCTCCACTTAACTCCATTACTTCCTCCTTTAATGTCTTCCTGCTCTCTGCTGCTCTTCATCCCCTCTCTCTCCATCAGCATTTCTCCTTTCTGTTCAACGCTTTTCCTACCCAAATGTTCATTTTACTTCAGATTCAGCAAAGGAGGAAATCCATCTGCTGCTAAATAAAGTTCATATTATGCTGTCATTTTTTCTCTTTTTGTTTCTTTAAGCTGACAACACAGATCACAGGTCCACCACTTTGGTCTAGATTGAAATATTCAAAGAATTAGTTAATATGAGCACCTGTTCACCTGTGTGCTGAATGCAGTGGTGGAGGAAATATTTAGATCCATTATTTAAATAAAAGTACTAATGCCACACTGTAAAATTACACCACAACAAGTAAAAGTCCTGCATCAAAACTTACTTAAGTAAAAGTACAAAAGTATCAAAATGTACTTAAAGTTATCAAAAGTAAAAGTACTCATTATGCAGAATGTCCCCACTCAGATTGTTTAATATATATATTTTTTTAAAGATTATTTTTTTGGCAATTTTACTACTTTAGTTGATAGAGAGATAGAGAGACAGATAGAAAGGGGGAGACAGAGGGGAAGACATGCAGCAAAGGGACCTCAGGCCGGATTCGAACCCGGGTCCGCTGCAGCAAGCACACGACCACCGGAACACCCCCATTTAATATATTTTTTAATTGTCCAAGTTAAATCTCCACCTGAAAAGTAACTGAAGCTGGCAGCTAAATGTAGTGGAGTCGAAAGTACAATATCGTCCTTAAAAATGTAGTGGAAAGCTACATGTAAGGAAGTAGTAAAGTACCCCAAAATTCTAATGTGTAAATGTACTTAGTCATATTCAAACACTGGCAGCGTGTAAATTAAGTAATTATGAGGCTGGATGTATGTTTATGCTAAAGCACAATCACAAATCTTTGATCCATGTGATTTATAACTGAACTTTTAACAGTATGAACTCAGTTCAACATGCTGCAGCTGCAACACTGCAGATAAAATCATATTCTGTGGGAAACATTCGATCTGCACCAAACAAACTTGTTTGAGAGGTTGGGATCTCTCTGTAACACCACATAGGTATTTTGACACTTATTTCAATTTCACAAATATTGGGCATCCTGTTATTTGGGAATTGCAATTTTCTAAAATTTCTGCATCAACTATGCAGCTGTAATCAGGAGTCAACCAAAGTCTGTACGGTCCGTCCTCTGGGGAATATGAACATTAATTTCCAGGCGATCCATCAGATAGTTGGTGTGATATTTAAGTTTGGACCAACCGACACTGGCATTCATAGAGCTGTGGTGATAGTAAATTAATTAAATCCTGCATCTCTCTATCTTAATTTTGACACTATATGATCTAAAAATATATTTTTTTAATCTTTTGGCTTCCTCATCCAAATAAAAAAGCCACAAAGATCTCCATCTCTTACTGATAAAGGCTGTCGAAGACCTTTATACTGACACCCCCGTCTGGCCAATTATTACATTACTACTGCCAAAAACTACAATTGGACCTTAACTTTTCTTTATCTAACAAATTAGGTTTCTTTTGGTTCAAAATGTCACATTTCTGTCTCAAATCTTGACTGAAAACATGATTGGATGCTGTGAGTTGGTTCATGACCTCTGTCCGGATGACGACCTTTGACCCTGAGTAAATGGACCACACATCAGAGACAATACACTTCACAAGGTCTCTGGGGATGTAAAAACATCCATATCTGCACATTACAGTGCATTGCCCTTCACTGTGTCCCCAACATGTCGACATTACAACAAAAGCCAATAACCAGCACGGTGAACGGGTTTGGAGGAGATCGTACGTCAAGCTACTGGGTTATAGATAATGATGTGACCTCAATGTCCCTGACGCAGAAGTGTGTGTGTGTGTGTGTGTGTGTGTGCACTTTAATTTAGTCTTATCAATGTTTCCAGCCATTTTCACACATAAAGGCAAATTGATTTACTCACTGCAACATCGGGGACACATTAACTGTGGAATAATCACGTAATAAAAAAAAATATTATTTTGTTGCGTAATATTACTGAGCCATTAATCATTCATGGTTAATATGTTTAAAACTGTATCGTAAAGGGGAAATATGCAGAAAAGAGAAGCATCTAGGCTTATTTTGTTCATTCATTATGTTACCAGCTCTCGTTAAGAGGTCTTGAGAATTTCCCTTTTTCAGCACCGAGCCATCGCTTCTCCTGCAGTGGTTGATGCCCAGAATATATAATATTTCAGTCCTGAATAAAACATCAACCATGGCCTGAATACTGATGCAGTGCGAGAGGCAGGATGAGGGGAAAAAAGGGAGTGGAAAAACCACGGACAGTGACAAACAACAGCTCGCTTTCCAGAGACAAACGAAAAACCTCAAGCGAACATCCCTGTCAGAATCAGAATGACTGAATGTGCAGAACGGCAGCAGCTCAGCACATCTCTCTTCTTTGACAAATATGAAGCCTTGTTCATTCACATTTCTTCTACATGAGGTTGTTTAATGAGTTTACCTCACCAGTGCTCTTATTCAAAATGTGCCGACAGCATCTAACCACAGGACGAGCTAATAATAGGCAGGCACAGACCACGTCCGTCTGTCATTAACCTCCAGAACAAAGCTGACGTCAGAAGGCTGAGAACTCCACAGTCCGGTTTTCAACCCTCTGGCTTCTGCATGTGCACTCCTGTCAAAAGTAATACAGTTTATCCAAAGTTCATGCGAAAGTTCACCCTCTTCTACAGCAAAGCCTCTTTCTCACTGGACAATCGGCCCTCTAACACCCACTAACGCCTGGCTTTTGTCTTTAGTGGAAAAGGTTACAGTCATTCCAAACACTCTTCAGTAGTCACAGGAATTATGAGCCCCTCATCCCCACACACACAGACTGTTTGACCTTTGACCCCCCAACCTGATGGTGGGCCTGGTAGTAGGTAATTATTGGCTCCAGTTCGGATGTCCTGGGTGGACATGACAATTTTTACTCTTGAAAAGATGGATGTTGCAGACTGGACCTACAATTAATAATTGGATAGATGTGACAATAGATATTTATACCATGGAAAAGATAACTTTTTCTCTCAACCTAAAGTTAGACATATTTATGAAACACTGGGAAAGATGGGTGCAGTTCATCAGACCTTTAAGATTGGATTTTGTAAAGGTAACAAGCTGAAGAAACTTATAATTTGATTTCCTTTTTTTTGGGGGGGGGTCTCCAGCTGTATATCAGTGACATGAATACAACTGAATGATGCCCAACTGCTACAGACATGTATATTTATTTATTCATATTATGTATTTACTTTTTGCCTCCATACCCCTCTGGATGTAGACAGTTAAATTGTAACTGTCTTTTTTGTTGTAATTGTCTTTTTCTCTACATATTCATATTATTAAAAAGGGAATGGACAATGAACATTTGGAACAAGAAGCTATTGATACAAAACCTTTGGCTCTGTACAGTTTTGATACTAACAGCTGTAAATCCATTTGTACTTGTCAATTGTTGTGAAATTTCCTAATAAAAAGATAATAACAAAAAAAAGAAATCAATACTTTTAAGGGTACTGACCAAATTTTTTGAGCACCAGTTTATGTTAAATCAATCTATTCTCAATTTCAACTTGCTGAATGAATGTAGGGGAAACACTGCAGTATAGGCCTACAGCATGTTAGACTATAAGGTGTAGAAGCAGCTCTGGAGATGTCGTGTTTATCAAATGTTCAAGATTCAACAAACTGAAAAGTCATTGTTGAAGTGCTCTCAAAAGGCTTTAAGAGGTTTTCGTGGAGAAATAAGGAGAGCATTTGTTAGAGGTGAAGTGACATTTTACATTCACACTCGTCAAAAAACTGTCACTGGTCCTGAAAGACTCTCCTGTTAAAAATTTCAGGAAGGGAGCAGCCTTCAGAAGCCGGGATCAAATATCTGAGAAAATATTCTGTTTGCACTTGTCAGAGGGCTCACTGAAATTTATGCCTGCTTAGCAAGCCTGAGCAAAGGACAGTTTCCTGAGCGGGACATTTCAGAGAAAGAGCCCTACTGTGGTCGTTGAAAGTTTCTTTTTCTAAGCTGGTAGGCAAAGACAAGCAAAAGTGAAAAGTAAAAGAAGCACGGTGAGGGAAGGAAATAAATCCAGATAAAAGGGGAGGTGGTAAATTGCTGCAGGGAATCTACGGCTGGACTGGATCCAGTGCAGCATCACTTTTGCTGCATTGCTGATCCAAACTTGGCCAAGACTGGAAACACTGGGTTAGCTGGGACAAGTGCAATCAGTTCTCAAAGAGGTAATTTCAACAATAACGCTCTGTTCCCTGACTCAGGCATGACGCACCATATCTACACCTGATACCAGTGTCTCTATAGGAGTTACGCCAATGTTGGACGGTTCTGAACTCACGATTTACAGCAAATGGCAAGATTCAGGGCCAACGCAGGAGGTAGTGCACAACATATGCAGTGAGGCAGGAAGTGAGGGTGTCAAGGTTAGGGTGGTGGAGGAGTGTGAGCACATTGACTTTCATGCAAGGATCATTTTTTTAATCTTAAAGGAAAACTCTGCAGATTTTAAACCAGCTTTGTGCCATTTCAGTGTGGGTAGTATATGCAGCTGGTGAATGTTTGATTTCCCTCAATATGTTTTGTGTCAACTTGCAGAATTTTGCTGGCAAATAAACAGGGAACTCTGGGCACTGGTACCATGGAGGAAAGCAGTGGGAGAGCAGTCGATTGCCTACTTCTAAATACATATTGGTAGTACATTTTTTGCATTTTTACAAGTATTTTTCCACAATTATCACCAATATCCATGTCTAGATATTGTACAAAAAAATACATTGAATTCAATGTAGTGGTCTGCAGGACTGTCCAGCACTGGCCTTTTTTTTTTTTTTGTCATAGTTAAACGATAAACTATCAACACTACTCCATTGATCCTACGACCTGGATAACTGAGACTCTTTGAAGACGCTAAGAGTCTTAGTTGGTTGACAAAATTAAAATTTGACATTCAAATAATAATTTTCAGAGCAAATTGCTAACCATTTTCTGGTTTCAGGCCAGAGATATACTTGCTGTTAATTATGTGTTAGCATGATAGCTGCCTCACGTATCCAGCGTCTATTTAAAATGTTAGTTGTACACGTTAGCAGGAATTAGGTAGTGTAGGAGAAGTACTGACCATTTTTACGACAGGCTAAGTTTAAGGTATTTAAATATCATCTATGATTTTTCTGCCATGATCTTAGAAATAACAATAAAATAACCTCCTGGAGAGTTACCATGTTTGTTATTTACATCCTGCAAATCCTGTGGTAGTTAGTATGTGCACAATTCTGTCCACGACCCATTTTTATTCCTTGGCTTTTTAACACTGCGTGAGTTTTGTGGTCCTCTGTGTCTTTTATTTCTTTTACTACTTTAACTACGTCTTATATTTTATTTTACTATGTTTATCTGTTTGATTGTATTGTTTTATTTATGGCATCATTTTAGATTGATACACTTATTATTTATTGCTGATTGGTGTATGGAATTGTTTGTTTTATTGTTGATTTTATGTACAGCACTTTGGAAACGTTTGTGTTGTTTAAATGTGCTATACAAATAAAAGGGATTGGATTGGATTGGACAACGCAGCCGATTGTCGACCCAAACATGTGGTTAAGTAGCAAGTATATCTGTGGCTTAAGCCTCTCAGAATTAAGGATCTGCTGCTTTTGTTTATACTGGATTTGATCAACTGAATATCGTTAGGGATTTTGGGCTGCTTGTTGGACAATTTGATGACCTAGAGTACTGGATAATTCATTTTAGACAAACAGATTAAATTATTGGCGCAATAATTGTTGAAAGCAACTGTTAGTTCCATCCCTACCAGAAATAAATGGCTAAAAAAATAAACTGGCATAATACCAAAATCAACTGATGAAATTCAGTTTCTCCTTGAGCCTGCAAAAAAGTAAATCCCTGCAGATCAAGCTTTCTCCACACTCCCTCCTGTTTGACTTGGCTGAGTCCTTCCTCCTGCTCTCGCCTTCAGTATGTCTTGGCTTGAATACCCCCTTTATCTCTCTGCCACTCCCTACCTGCTCAGAGCCACTTTCTATCTCCATCTCTTCCCGCTTTCTTGTCTTGTCTCTTATCTCTCTCTCCTTGCTCCACTCTCTTCGCCCCTCCCGCCCCATCTGTTGTTATCTCCCAGCTGGATCTGTTTTACGCTGCACTGCAGTAGGCCCTAGTGAGGATCCAGGCTGGATGAGTCACCCACTCACAATCTGCTGCCCTAAAGCCCCCAAAGGCGTCAGCCACATCCAAGGACCCCACTGCTGTCCACGGGTACGCACGGATCTTCATCTAGGCACACTCACATGCACGCTTGCACATTGCATACCACTTTTCTCAGGAAAGTAAAGCCAGAAATGCTGGTAAATGCACCAACATAAATTAAGAATTCACTTTAAATTAACCCAGAAATGGCTAAATTATTTGCCTTTAAGCTACAAACGAAAACAAGATGGTTTCTGATCGCCAAATGAAAAAGCTACAAGCAACACAAGGAGAGGTGTAGCACTCACATTAGTATTCAGCACACACACTGGGAAACCTCTAGTCGTACCAGAGCTGACTGCAAAATAAAGGATTACTGCTCTGTTACCCACTAGAAGAAATATACACCATTCAAATGTGATAGCTGTTTCTTAGTGCTTAGACGCACCCAGACGGACTCAGATAGCTTCTGTATCGTGACAGATCTGTGTGTTTACATACAGATATGGGTGATACAACACTCGCTCATACAGACGCTCTGCAAAAGGCTTCTTGCTGGAGTTTTCCAGCCTCTTGTCAGGCTCATGTTAACAGCAGCTCAAGAGGTCATTTCTAATTAATAATGGGTGGCATTGCTACCTGGCGTCTACCATGTGATGTGCAGATATTCTACTGTTTTCGTTTAAAAAGCAATTTCTAATGTGTGCTGCCGATAAATCTCCATGTGAGGTTTTTATTTCATTTCAAACACTTAGTATCTCAATTTAGAAGGTTATGTTTATTTGTGATACTAATGATGCACTTAATGTATATCAGTGGAACTCTCATCCTAAATTCATCTCTGTGATAAGATTTATTTATTTATTCATTGGGCGAGAGGCGGGGTTCACTTTGGACAGGTCGCCAGACTGTCGTAGGGCTGACACATAGAGACAGACAACCATTCACGCTCTCATTCACTCCTATGGGCAATATAGAGTCACCAATTAAACCTAAGCTGCATGTCTTTGGACTGTGGGAGGAAGCTGATCTTCTTGCTGTGAGGTGAAAGTGCTAACCACTATACAACTGTGCAACCTGTGATTAGATTTAATACTTCAATAATATAACCTCTTTCATTGTCATGTTTTGGTCCAGTTTTTCAGTCTGTCTGTCAGCAGGATAACGTTTAAAAAACTACTGGCATGGTTTTCATGAAACTTGGTGGAAGAATATGACATGGGCCAACAAAGAACCCTTTACATTTTGGAACAGATTGTGATCACAGGAAGATATTTTTTACTACTACGACTTTTGTTTGAAATTTTTAAAATACAGTTTAACTTGCAATTGGTGGGGTTGGGCTGTTTGGGTCCGGACTCAATCAAATGGAGCGACCTATGATATTTAATTAGACAAGACTAGTCTTTGAATTTGTGTTCGTCGGGGCAGTAAGATTCTTAGGGCTGCGGCTTCAGAGCAAAAAGGTGCAAAACAGACCGAACACACACAATTGTAAAGTACTCATTAAGTTCCTCTGCTACACTTTTTATTATCCATATTTTATCTATCTTTTTTATAAATTATTATTTTTTTTATAATAATATGTTCATTTGTATGTCCATTCAATGTGAAGCACTTGGTGCGTGTATTTTTTTGTTGTTTTTGCTGCATTTCAATATGAAAGGTGCTATAAATAACATACAAATAAAGTTTATTATTATTATTATTAGTTTATGAACACCAAAATTGGAAGAATGCCTGGCTTTGGTGGAGGTTTGTGCTCTCTCAGTAGTTAAATGTTATATTAAGTAGTGGACTGTGTGTAGCCCATATGGTGCTGATCTACAGCAAAGAATATAGCTGAAGATACAATAATTACAAGTGTGCTTAACACACAATACTCACACTAAAACAGCATCTTATCTTATTTAAAATATTTGTAGAAGTGGACTAATTTAAACCTTATTAAGAGCAAAGAGTTCCTTCATCTTACCACTTTTTAAATTCAACTAACTCTCAAATTCACTAGCCATACATAAAAAAGAAAATAACAATGGATTTAAACATGAAGTGCTCATTACTTGTTAGCATCTTGCTCACATTGACAAGAAGCAAAGCAACCTTTTTATCTGGAAAAGCTGCAACACCACTCACCCCCCAAAGACTCCTCTGTTTGTTTCCCTCTCACTCTCACTCTGGAACACTTTCTCTCGCTTTCTCGCCGCCCTCTTCTCTCTCCTGCAGTTTCTATTTAATGAACATATTTTTGTCTTCCTGCTGGAAGCCCACACTCACTTCACTGAGATAAAATGCTCTCTGCAGCCTCAAGATAAACATGAAAAACAGTATTTAAAACTGCAGTTTGATTAAAATATAACACCGAGCAGAACTGTAGGAGATGCACCAGGCGGTTTGCTCTCCTTCAAAACCATTAGTTGAGGTTTTAACAGCCCCAAATAAAAAGCCTCACCACATTAGCACATTCACACGCATGCATGCACAGACTCATACACACATACATGACTCGCTTCATGGGAACAGAGCCATAATGAAAGTAGCATCTGCTCAAAGCATGACTCATTTGACTCTGAGGTGAAGTTGACTTGTGACGTAAAATGTGAGCAATCGTCACCTTTTAAGATACGCCAGCCTTAAAATAACAAAATGGGAAATATGAGGTGTTGTATTTCTAGCAGCCTGATGTTTTTTTTTTTTTTACAGTCTCCAGACATTAAAATCTATTACAGTGTGTGCAGAAGTATATCTAGCATGGCCCACAGTGAGAAGGCGTAATGAATTGCTGGATAAATAAATAAATAACTTTTGAAAAGGCAATTTCCACTGGACCTGCTGGGTTTTACCCTTCATGCCCCATGCTTCCCTTCTTTTTTAAAATGGCCCCCGTTATTAATGCACCACTATGAGCCTGAATGTCCTTGGGTGAGAGAGAGAGAGAGAGAGAGAGAGAGAGAGAGAGAGAGAGAGAGATGTCTTCTGTCGGAGAAAAGTGTGATTGTGGTTGTGTGAAATAAATTACTCAGTGAAGTCTGTGAGAAGGTGAAGCTGAGGTTGTGTCTGCATGTTTGTGTGTGTGTGTGTGTGTGTGTGTGTGTGTGTGTGTGTGTTAATCTCATAAAACTCCAGTGAATCCATGGCATTCTGGCTTTTATGGGCCGTTTGCCTCTGCAGAGTTCATAAAGTCTATAATGAAGAAATGCTGCAAGACCCCACGTACAAACTGAGGGTTTCTCCGTCTCCCACGCAGCAGATGCTGTTCACTAAACGTCAGACAGAGCTGCACAGCTAATTACCAATTAGTGATGCATTGGGGCCGTAAGGTCAATGCAGCATTTTAGGATCTGCAATCTGCTCCAATCTACATATAAACTGCTTTCACATTAATGCAGCTCCATTTATTTATGGTAATGTTTTATATTGGCGTTTTATGTAATCACAGACATTAAGCCTAAGAAGCCCTGTCCTCTGCTGTCCATACCGTGAAACAATTTAAAATGATCAATTTGGAGGGATTTTACTGTTTATAGTTAGGTAGATTTTGCTTTAGTATCCGTGTGGCAAATCAATTCAAAGGACTGATTTAAGTCAATTTTGGATTTTTATATGATATAGATTAATTTGATAAAGAAGCTCAATTTGTTGTTCATAATAGTTTTTGTATTAGTGGAAAATAACCTTTTTACGTAGTTATTTTATATATTAAGTATTGAATTTAATATATCATGACATACAGGTGCATCTCAATAAATTAGAATATCATAGGAAAAGTATATTTAAATTGACTTTTCCATAATATTCTAATATATTGAGATGCACCTGTACTGTTTCCACCCACCACAGATGCTCATGAACTAGGTTGACCGGTGAAAGAGCAGTGCGAGCCTGTGGAGCTCCACAGCTCGCGGCCTGCGAATTACAACTTTAGTGTGGTGTCTGGTAAATTGTCTATTTGTTTTTCCATCAGAGGAAACATTGGTGAGCCTCCAGATTCAGATGAAGATAAGTTCGCTCTTTGCCTGAGGTTTCGGGTTTTTTTCCGGCTTTTGATTGGCTTTCGCAGTAGTGATGTACTTAATCCAGCTGTTCTGGCATACATTTGAATATTAGATCGTAGGGAACACACAGACATCTTCCCCTTTCAGTAGAGGAATGTGAAAACACTTCTCTAGTGAGAAACTTTGTAAAGATGCAAGTCACTGTAGTCAAGGTCAGACATTTTAGGAGACATTAGGATGAGAAAAACAAATTTCTGAGCAGAGGGGGACTTTAAACTATCAATATGACGTTACAGACCACCTCCATCTACAATACTGCCTTCACTTCTGCCTCTTTCTGAGGAGCTATATATTATTATGACGTAGAAGTATGTTGGCAGTGATGATTACAAGACATTTATAGGAGCATAAATTAGTCTTAAAAACAACGATTTGCTGTCTATTGGAGGTTTATGTGCTGGACTATTTCTAACCCAAACCAGTCAAGAAATAGTCCAGCTCACGACCAGAGCCGCGGTTTGCGGTTTGTAGTCTTTATACTAAACCAATCTGCTACATACAGACATGATAGTGCATCTACCTTCAGCAAATAAGTATATTTCTCAAAAATTCAAAGTATTATTTTGATGCTGATAATCATTCTGCAAAACTCCTGTTTCATTCTTTTAAATCCCTGTTCCGGTGACTTAATCCGTGTGACCCCCATCTTCCTGAGTTGGGGGGGGTGGGGGGGTGGGGGGTGGGGTCTGGTTGGAGGATGAGTGACTAAGGAGCCAGATTGCCAGGTCGCTGCCTTGGTGAGTCTGGGCCCGGATTACAGGGTTGTGGCACGGGAACAGAGGGGTTGATAGGAGCCTTCTGCCACTGAGAGTCTAGGGAGTGTGTGTGTGCGTGTGTGTGTGTGCAGGGCTGATGAACAGACGGCAGGAGACCACAGAGACAGCTAACTCAGAGCCTCAAGCTGACTGAATCGCATTGGGAGTGAAACTGAGTAATGAAGACTGTAAAAAATCTACAAATTCAGACGTATTCGCTGCATATTTACACACTCAGCCGTGCCTCTTTATGCATGCACACTGAGAGCCACATAACTGTATGCATATTTACAGATATAAATGCTCTCATGCGCCCTTGCCTCACACACAAAAGCATTGGAGGCTGCAAAGGAACATCTGCAGGGAGAGAGAGGGCTCTGCTAATGGGTGACAATAGACTCATCACACAGAATTAACACAATCTGTGCAGCCATCTAATGCCCTGTGTGGGCTGCTGTCTACTTCCAATCTGATCAAATGAGCTCCTGATTAAACCTGATAAGTGTGTTAACAGCGGAATGACAGCTTTTTGCAATTATTTCTTCTTTAAAAAATATATATATTTTAAAATCCTTAAACACAATGAAAGGTTCATTTGATTTGCAAATGCTGCTCTTCAAGAACCAGCACATTTAAGTGTCACCTACACAAGCCTCTCAAACGTCAATGTGACATTAATGATAATTTAAATAGCTAATGGCAGCATAAATTAACTAAAAATACAGTATTAGACTCCATTGTATGGCCATAATGGATCCCAGCTGTACAAAGTGTGTAAATGAACTCCTGTCGTCACAAACTGCCAGCTTCATCTCAGCTATTCAGGTCCAACATGTGATTCATAGAGTTTAATATCCACAGAGGTCAACCTTAAAGAGATAGAGTACCGTCAGTGTCACAATTAAGACGTCATTCCCTCCCGTTTCAGGGACAACGGCTCGTAAATATGAGGAATGATTCAAACTGGGAGCTATAGCTAAGGTCATTTGGAGACTGGGTGAACTGAAGAACAAGGAGAAGAGCGAGGAGTGTGTGTGTGTGTGTGTGTGTGTGTGTGTGTGTGACTCAGCCAGGCTCCGGGAGTCCTGCTGTGTGAAGCCTGAAGCTGACTGTCAGTGTTACTGTGACTCACCCCTAGAAACAGGACAACCTCCCTCAGAAGCTGGAGCTCCCAGCTAACACCGGAAATAAAAGTCACTCAAAGCCCTGGTGTCAGTGGAGTGGAAGGCTGCGGGGACGGATCTGTCCATACATCTGACCATCAAGATCCCACTGGTGACCTCTGGCCACCACTCTGATTAGTGCTGCTATCAGTGCTAGTTACCTTTAAAGGTATCAACTGCAATGACCCAATACTAATTAGTAATCTATCCAAATGGTAAATTCATTTGAACATTTCTGTACCCAGTTCTAGAAAAAAAACACTACTTGTATGGTTTTGCTTGCAGCCAATCATCGCTAACATTATTATAATTAATATGACATATGATTGACAAACTACAGCAGCAGCTACAACCAGTACAGTAATGTATCACTGTAAAAATAATTTGGATGGGGAAGAGTGGTAACATTTTATGCAACCACTACGTAACTTAACCAACATAATGAACTGTAGGTTATTGAATGATGCAGTGAAAAAATGGGGAAAAGTGGTGGCATTTTTCGCAACTATCATAATTTATGCAATGTTAATTCATTGCTTTTCATTGCAATGTAGGCTATGCATAAAATGTATTAATAAGTATTTGGGGTGGACAATTTGAAAAAATATCTAACTGTGATTATTTTTGACTGATTTTGCCATTGCGATAGAGTTCACGACATTTTTGTTTTTTAAGAATCTGTACCAAACAAAAATATATTCTTAAGTCTGTAGAATACGATTTGCTACTAAAACTGGTATCTTATTTGTGCCTTTAAAGAAATATTGTGCCTTCCGCGATTTTGTATATACCCTCTAGTCCATATTTTGCTATTTCTATAAAAAAAAATTATTAATTGTGCTGCAATCGGTATCTGCATCACTTTAAGGCCAAAACTATCGGTATTGGAATTAATTTTTTGAAAGGATACCCAGCCCTAACTCTGAAGGCCTCCAAACTCCCAGTCTGAGCTCCTGGGAGGAGGATAACTATGGTGGGAGGGATGGGCTGAGGGAGCCTCTGAGTAACCTTGAGCTGAATATCTCCCCATGCATTGGGCGTAAAAAACAGATGATTCAGCATTAGAAAGGCAAGACGTGATTTAATTCATCACTGGCAACCCGCCATAGAAGATAGGTGCGTTTAGAGGGCGCCGAGGTCATGGCGTGCCGCTGCTAGTATAGGAGCGGATTTCCGCCAAGGCGCACTTAACGATTGCATAACACGGTGCGGAGTTTCCCTCTGTGGTTGGCTGAAAGAAACACCGATTTAACACCGTCCTTCGTTGAGCGCCAGAGCCGTGAGCCGCAGATCTGGTGCTTTTTCTGTGCGGAATGTCATCTGAAGGGTACCGAGAGGATCTGACGTCTGGCATCACTACCATCACACTGTAGTACCACCTGAAACATGACTCGATAATCATCGTGTCTTCCCGTGAAATAGCTGCAACAAAATGCACCGGGGGCTGCAGAGCAAAACACGAGTAATAAATTATGGCATTGGTGCAACGCTGCAGCATCTTTTCAGTGGAGCACATTTCAGCACCAGGACAGCGATGAGTAAAGAGGTGCAGATGGAGCACAGACACGGCATGAGGTGTTATAATAGGACACATCTCTATAGCCAAACCTCCCTCCTCCACTGCTCTGCAACAACATGACACTTCAGCACGAATATCTGAGGAGATGTGGTACTCGGGACATCGCGTCCCTCTTACCTGAGTGGCTTTGTGGAATTGCTTCTTCAGCCCCGCTACAGACATGGTTGCTACACGGTGGTTCTAGCTGGGGATATGAACTTGATGCTGCAGGTGCGTGCAAGGAAAAGAAATCTCGGTCCTAATTTGTATCTGGTTATGCTCGTGCAACCGTGGCTAAGCCCTGTCTACGCTGGTCTTCGGCAGAGGGATCTCCTTCGAGAAAGGGGGGCTGACTAAAGCCCTGATCAGGCCATTGGATGTCAGAGACACATGTCTAAAACGGCTGTGACGTCGCAGCCAGCTCCTTTTAAAGCGGCCGCCTCCTCAACACGGCCGGTTACTGTGAAAGCAGGCTGAGGTTTATAATCTACTGTCTATAGTGGAAGGACAAACCGGGGACAGCGACATAGACTCAGACCAGTGGTGGAATGTAACCAAGTACATTTACTCAAGTACTGTATTTTGGTACTTGAGTATTTCTATTTTATGTAACTTTAAAGGCAAATATTATACTAAGATAAAAACATGATACTTTTCAGTAGCTGTTCTAGACCAGTTCTACTGTGGAGGCCAAGGAGGGGCCAGTGGCTAATCAGAGGGGCACATTAAAAAACTGCAAAGATTATATTTAAGCATTCAAAACCTTTATTTTAGCTTCTTTTTTCTTTTTTTTTTTAAATATCATTGAAGTATATTTGAAAGATACAAAAACATTGATTGAAACAATGAGACTTACTTACAATAACAATTCTTTTTGTACGACAATGACATTTCTCATTTTTGTGCGCAAATTTTTATTTTGAAAGTGCAGCACAGTGAGAATTATGTTAATATGTATATACACACACACACACACACACACACACACACACACACACACACACACACAAGCTTTTATTGCACAATTAGACTGTCATACGATACATACACATTCTGGGTTCCTTTTGTGTACAATGAGATATTGTTTGAACAAAAAATAGGTAAGAATTGTTCAGTCGTTCATCATTATAAATGTATCATATTATTAATTTGACACAGGGGCCACAGCAGGGGCCAAGGGCTTATT
Source organism: Centropristis striata (assembly GCF_030273125.1). Lineage (NCBI taxonomy): Eukaryota > Metazoa > Chordata > Actinopteri > Perciformes > Serranidae > Centropristis > Centropristis striata. The sequence continues at coordinate 38,676,285 of NC_081517.1, read as the reverse complement.
CACAGGGGCAGTGGCCCCTGTAGGCCCCTGTGTAGAACCGCCACTGATACATTTAAAGCGATGAGACTATTTTATTTTTTCATAAAACCTCATAACAGTATATTAACTAGTTAAATGAGCCCTACCATGACAAAATTAAAACGCTGCTTAGATAAATGCATCAATAATAATAATAATCAATAATAATAATAATGGGGCCATGATATCTTAAGCACATTTTGTTGCTGATAAGTTTGTATTTTTTAAAGAAATTCTACAGAGTGGTACTTTTACTGAAGTAAGGGATCTGAATACTTCTTAAACGAAAGCGACCTTGACTTATATCAGTGGTGGAATGTAAAGAAGTACTCAAGCACTGTATTTAAGTACAATTTAGACAGACTTCATCATTTTATGCAACTTTATACTTTTACTCCACCATATTTCAGAGAAATAATATAGTTTTGACATCACTTAGTCAATTGACAGTTAAAGTAATTTTTAAATGAAGAAAACATTATAGGGCTGGGTTATAATTCAGTATGATAATAATCGCCTTTCAATGGAATTGCATCGTGATAAATATGTCGCCTGAATTTACTATAACAGGCTATAGGTGGGTGATATGATGATATACGTATATCATCATAAACTAAAGCCCATTCAATGGTTTAGAGGTTGACACTGGTACAGATAAAAAAAGTAAAAAATTCACAGATAAGCGATTTGGTGACTTGGCTTTAGTACATTTTTGTGATGGAATGTGAATAGACCTTTTTTATGTGGCTCATGCACCAATATGACTGTGCAAAGGTTTCTCATACAAATACATTTATGAAATAATATTCAACATGGCTTCCATAATATAATATACATACAATGTATTACATAATCAACTTATTCTAGAATTGATAACTGAGAAAATGAAGAATATAAATACAATAAATAGATAAATGAATATCAATACCGTATGTGTCAATCATAGAGAATAAGTACCTTTTAAAATCACCCACAAGCACTGTTTTCTGCATTATGCATTGTGTAAAAACAATTTTTATATAATTGCATATCGGACAACATATATGCAGATACCAATAAATACAGACATGTCTTTGATATATGAGCATCACCTAAAATATCAGTCATCCGATAAATCTTCCCCGCTCTAATCAAAACAAGTTAGAAATATCTGTTATATATATTGTTTCTTTCTTCTTGAAACTAAAGACTGAATCGCGTCACAGCAATAGTTACGTCATTTGAATGATGCTTTATGAGAATACAAAAACAGGCTTTACCAGGTGGTTTTCTCATATAAATCAACTATTTATCTACAGGTACTGAATAACAGGACAATACTATATAATGTTGGGATAGAGCCCTAAAAAAACACATAATTTGCCTTTAAATGATGCAGTACTATACTACCAATCAACATGGTAGTGTACAAATTATTTAAAATTGTCTCCACACTGATGAACGACAACATTAAAGAGCTCTTACATGTTTTAGTTATATATATAAATAATAATATATACTTATATACTATAAAATTCTGCAGAATTAACAATATTACTTCATTTGGCTGACAATACTTACACAAATGTGAAAGTTCTGAATGCAGGATTTTAACTTAGCTTTACTCAGCTTTAATCAGACATTAGGATGAAATTATAAAAAGCAAAACATTATCTATAACCGTAATACAAGCAGTGGTAGATCAAGTGTGTTGGTTTCTGACTAAAATGCGAGTTACACCTCTGCATCGAAGTGCTATCAGTATCTTTATCTTAACTTCAGATTAGAAGAATGGGCTTCACACTGCCTTTCCCTCTGAGAGAATAAAGAAAAAGAGACTACAAAAACACTCGGATATATCAATCAAATCAATCAATCAACACTTTACTTCGGACACAGGGGCGGTCCATATAACAATAGAATAAAACACAATGATAAACATTTTTTTTTTTTAAAGAAATAAAAAAAAAAAAAAAAAAAAAATTAAAATTAAATCAACAAGACAGAAACAAAAAGGATAGACAGACAGACAGATATTCAATAGTTTTAGTGCTAGTGCCTCTCATGAGACTCAGTGACTTGTGGAGAGAAGCCTGACAGCTGCAGCAGCTCACACTGCTCCAGCACCCTGGACAGCACCCATCAGCAGAGACACCCGTCCCACGACAAACCACCTTTCCTCTTGTTATAATACTAAAAATGAACTGCACGTTTTGATACAAAAAAAAAAGCTGATTTACAAACAAAATGACCATGCACTGTTTTTATAATAAGAGAAGCAATGAGATGAAAATGTGCACGCCTACACAAAGTTTTAGAGCGCTGAGAGGAACACAGCAGAGTGGTAAAATGAAAATAATGAGCAAAGTGACAGTAGGCTATAACATTAACATTTATATTCAACTGTAGGTTGAGGAAGTTAGTTTAATAAATGTATTCATGAGGAGATTAAAAGGTCATGAGTAATTGCATCAGACTTTACTGCTCTTTACCACGTTGTGCTTTGAGCTGCCAAGTTTCTGTTTTCTGGCCTTCGTCCTGGTTCCATGGACTCTATTTCTGTCCCTCAATCCACTGGTGGATATTCCAGGTATTGTACTGATTGACATGTATATATGTCAACTTATTTCATGAGGTCATTTGTTTTTTTTAACTTTGTTCAACTATGTCATGTCTATTTGTTCATTTTTCTTTTTTGTGTTGTAAAAAAAAATAGCCTGACATAACCAGACTTACTCGCAAATGAGTCTGGAACCTCTCCCTTTCTTTTTTTAAACCTCCAAGAGGTGTTATCAAAGAAGCATGTGTCGTAGTGCTGAGTGACACATGCTGGTCTGGGCTGTGCTTCATTAACAAGCAAGAAAAAAATCACAGACTCTCTAAAATTACAGTTAAACACAGAGGTGAGAAATAAGTAACACGGTAACAGATTCTTGATTCATATTTAATCAGAGCTGCCTTGTTTTACAGTTTGATCCTAGTATAGTGAGTCATCATATGAAACCCGTCCCATATGAGACAACCGGTTGTGATTGGCCTTATGAAGGTCAGGCCGGCTGGAAATCTGTCTGAATAGGAAAGTGACCAGTAAATAAAACATGAGCTCAGCAAGTTTAACTGGTTTTCTCGAAAAAAGGGAAAAACCTTATCAATAAAATATATATTTATAAAAAAAGTGTTCATTTTTGACCCTGGAAACAGAACTGTAGTTGATAATCTCACAGCGAGGTCCATTAGATGTTCTGGAGCTTCTGATCGTATCACCTGATCTTAGTCAGCAAAGTCTGTAGATGTTCAGATTTACTTTTCCCTGAGCGCCTGAATAATAGACCTTGTGGTGACATTGTTTTGCCTTTTTTTGTGCAGAAGCCAAAGATACCCTTTTGATAAAGTTTCTGTCCAAATCATATGTGGGAATGAATACATGAACACATATAATAATGTCAAGTATTACTGTCAACAGTCAGTTAACTGATTGCACAAAAAGCTGCTTTGGCCTTAGGGTGCTTTATTGGATGCTCAGGAAAGAAACCTAATTAAAAAATAGTTGAGTGTGTCTACAATGATTTATAGATAATAGTGGATGTGGCTTTTTCTCTTACCTGTAGGTCTGTTGATCAATTTAGATTGTTTTGGTGTGAGTTGCCAGGTATTAGAGATATCAGCTGTAGAGATGTCTGCCCTCTCTTGAATATAACAGAACGAGAAGACACTTTACTTGTGAGTCTGAAAGACTCATCTACAGTGTCTTTCCAGAAATCATGACCTGGTTTCTCAAGATAATCCACAGACCTTGGTGTATGAGTGTCATGTAGGAACTTTTAGGAAGTAAGAACTTTCTTCTTTCTAGTTTAGTAGTTCTTTCACCAAAACCATTTAGATTGAGCACTACTGGTAATATAAAAAATATGTATTTTTTGATTTTGGGGTGAAGTGTCCCTTTAAAGATTCATTTCTGCTGCACACATTTTTTTTAAAAATTGCAAACAGTTGTGGATGAAGTATTCAGATCTCTTACTTAAGTAAAAGTACTTATGTCACATTGTGGAATTACTCCACTTCAAGAAAAGTTCTTCATTCAAAACTTACTTCAGTTAAAGTATAAAAGTATCCGCATCAACATGTATTTAAAGCATCAAAAGTAAAAGTGTTCATTATGCAAACTGACCCACTTAGATTGTTATATATTACAAATACACAGTCGCCCCTAAAGTTGGAATAGTTTGGTTTTCAGACACAATCCTCTGTTAATTGTGTTTTATTTATATTGTGATATGTTTGGAAGAGATTTATTAATAAAGTTTTGAGGAGATATACACTTTATCTGTCAAGAAAAAAAATCACATTGTCACAATAATTTCATGGACAGAGGTAAAAAATATTTTATTCCAACTTTATGGGCGACCATGTATATTTTTGAATAATTTTTTTCAATGCATTTATGCAAGCAGTGTTTTACTGTTCAGGGAGGGCTCATTTTAACTACTTAATATACTTTTATGTGGTTTAACTTTAAAATGTTTGAAATTGATGGTATTTTTTTATGTTAAATCTTGACCTGAAAAGTAACTAAAGCTGTCAGCTAAATGTAGTGAAGTAAAAAAGTACAATATTTGCCTCAAAATGTAGTGAAGTAGAAGTATAAAGTTACATATGTGGAAATACTTAAGTACAAGTACCTCAAATTTGTACTTAAGTACAGTACTCGGTAATGCTTTATAATAAGGTCCTTAATAACCATTAATTAACAAGTAATAAGGCATTGGTCTCGCTTTAGATCGGGTAGTTGCAAAAGCGTAGTTAACTTATAGTTTACCTATAATAGATGAGCAATAAAGTATATTTTAATATCAATAAGCAAACAAAATAAGATTAATAAAGGCATGGCAAAGACATAATGGGTGGGTCATGGGTTTTTGTAATGCTATTATTAACACTTATATAAGCTTATAAACACACAATAATGTTAATAAGCATCTTGTAAGGACTTACAATGGCCTTATTACTTGTTAATTAATGGTTATTACAAGGACCTTAATATAAAGCGTTACCCAGTACTTGAGTAAATACTTAGTTACATTCCACCACTGATTGCAATGTATCGGCCCCCGATCGGGCTATTCACACTCATGTGGAAGTGCAAGCCTGCACAAATCTGCACCACTAATGCGAATAATGGCTTTGAATTAAAAGCTAAGAAGTCACCTGCAAACATTTATCAGCTCAGAGCCCCTGGACGCCAGATGGCTGCTCTACTGTGGCAGGACTACTTAGGCAGACAGTCAGAGACGCTTCCCATATGGCCAGAAGACTCGCAGTGGCGATCACCAAATGGGCTATCAAATCCTAAATACGGCCGTGCACAGATAAAACAGACAGGGGCAGTTTATTTGAAGATGGAAGTTAACTTCAAACAGTCACGGGCAGATGAATAGTGGAGTTATGAAATGTTAATCGTTTTTCTATTACCTTTATCTCTTATATCTCCCTTTCAAGCAGGTTATTACAGCGCTGAAGCCCATTTGCTGGGTGTTGAAAGCAAACACAATGTGTTTACACAGCTATATCCTAATGTAATTAATGGGCGTAGGGTACATCTGCGGGACGTGTATTCCACACACCATCAGACCACAGACTGGGAGTGAGGAATGCAAAAGCACATTTTGTGTGAGACCAACGTGCATATGTTTAATATTAACAGTGTATTGCATGTGTAAGTACACACTTAATTAAACTATTCATTTGCTCCTGAAATGCATGACTCAGTTATGATCCTCACTGCGGTTTGATTTGCTGCATTTAGCTCCTGTGCTATTTTTAAATTGGGTCTAATTCTGTATTCGTGTAATGATCAAATTCCACCACAGCGGATTATTTCAGGCAGCGCTGGTTTAACACGAGGAGAAACATTTGGTATGTTAGTGGCGCCATCGTGTGGATAAAACAGTTGTCTGTCTGTCTGTCTGTCTGTCTGTCTAATCCGTCTGTCTGTCTAACATAAAAAGTGTTTCTAATTAGATGTGTAAAGGTTATCCTGACAATGCATTTCAAAGGCAATTATATTATTATTATTATTATTATTATTATTATTATTATTTATTTTATTATTATTATTATTATTATTATTATTATTATTTTTTTTTTTTTTTTTTACAGTTTTACAGTTTTATTTTTCTGGTCATTTATACACAGCATAACAGGTTTACCACAAAGTTACGAGAGGTTTAAAAATACTGGATCATAATCAGAGAGAGTAATTTCTGTCATGGAATTACTTTTTCAGTGTTGATCATAGTTTGTTTTTTTGTATCCAAATATAATGTTGTGCAAATGATTTTTAGGGGTAAAAAAATATCAGAACATAATCATTACTTTCTGAAATTTGATCTCTAAAAATCAAAAAATCCCCACCAGTGCAGTAGAAGAGAATATGTGCATGCTGCAAATATGATTTTATATTTTTATTCAGTGTGTTTGATTTTCCCTGTTATGTTATAGATTATATGTATTCTATTTTCTCTATTTCTATCCTATTTTTTAAAAAAACAATTTATTATCAAGTGTGTTTTTCCCATCTAGTTTTAAATTAATTAAGGCATTAAACCCATTTTAATGTTCATCTAATGTCTTTTTATGTCATGGAATGTCCTTAGTTGTAAACCTGCATTTTTTGTATGAAATGTACACTAAAATTAAAGTTTATTATTATTATTATTATTATTATTATTGTGGATGCCAACATTGATTGAACATGATTTTTTCCTGACAGATAAAGAGTATATCTTCTCAAATCTTTAGTAATCAATCTCTTCTGAACATATCACAATGAAAATAAAACCACAATTAACAGAGGATTGTGCCTGAAAACAAAATTATTCCAACTTTATGGGCGACCTGTATTTTATGCTAGAAGCTATTAAATCCCTTTTTCTATGTGTTGTACAGTTCTATACACCTGTTATATCTGCCTATTGAGTTAAAATCTACAATGCTTTGCTGCCACCTAGTGGCAGGAAATGATGCAGCAATGATGATGCATATGTTTCTAACACATGATTACAGTATGTTGTCTGACTCAGGTCAGAGCAGCTCCTCAGAGAAAGAAGCATACACATGAGGGTATATCAGCTGTATTGTAGGAGCACCGTGGACGCCAAACGTTTGTTTTGTCTTATTGGTTAACAGAGAAGGTAAGAGTGATACATCACACCGGCTGACAGTGACCTGAGTGCAGCTCTTTGCTCAGTTTTCCTGCTCGCCGGCCTCGGCTGGCAGCTCTGATGAAGTGCTCGGTCCCACGGCTTAGTGATCTGTATGTGCGCGTGTGGCCTGAGATGAGTGTCCATTTGTCTTAACTCATGAGACGATAAATCTCACCTGGGCCGTACAGACAGATGGAGGCTGAGCTCAAGTGAAATATGAGATCCTTGCCATTAACTTTATTACACTGACCACTGGTCTGTCTCATTTTTTTGTCATCGGCTCTGACTGAAAGTTGGAACAGGAGGAGTTTCTGATTTACACACTACTGACACACGTTCACGTTCTGTAACTGAGCTTTGGGGGCATTTTTGTCTACATGTAGTAATATTTATATCCAGATGATTATTTCTTCAATAAATGTTGGATTTAGAGCTACTTATATTCACATTTCAGAAGCTATTCTTTACTTTTTTTTGCTAACTGAGGTAACTCGCCTTCAGACCCTCATTATATGTCAATATCTGTCAATTTTATGTTTAACCCTTTATCAGGCGAATAACTATATTTGGTAACTTCAGTGGATATCAAAATGGGGTCGAGAAAAAAGTTGCAAATTTACTAGATTAAAGTGGCAAATCTACAAGAAAAAAAGTCTCAGATTTAAGAGATTTAAAGTGGTGAATCTGCGAGAAAAGTTGTTTTTTTCCCCACTTCTTTCTCATAAATCTGTGACTTTTTTCCACGCAGATTTGCTACTTTAAATATCTTAAATCTGTGACTTTTTTCTTGTAGATCTGCCACTTTAATCTAGTAAATTTGCAACTTTTTTCCTCAAAATATTTTTATTTTTTATTTTGGATATCCGCTGAAGTTACCAAATACGGTTCTTCGCCTGATAAATAATTACAATATTGGCAATTATGAAAACTTGCTTATCGAGATAAAACAATCATTTTGCCACATTAAATTTCACAATGACCCCCTCCTTTTGTCAGTTACTGACTGGATTATATCTAAATTATTTTTAATTATTATTACATATTTATGTTTGGTAGTTCTCAGTAAGCGCATTAACATTATTTATTTTGATCTAGTATTTTATTTCAATTATATTATGTATTTAAATGTATATATTTATATAGCCTATTACATATTATTATTTTATTAATTTTGTCTCATTTTGTTCAATTGATTTTACAACTTTGTTTTTCAGGTGTGTGTGAATTACAACCCCAATTAATTTAAGTCAGTAATGCCGTAATCGAGCAGATTTACTTATGAGAGCAACTTGCTCCCAACATGAGAAGATAAACACGTACAGTTAGAGTCAAAAGTTTGGACACACCTTCAGATTCAATGTTTTTTCTTTATTTTTTTTATAAATTTCTACATTGTAGATTAATATTAAAGACATCAAAACTAGGATAGAACATGGATAATGTTCATGTATCATGTAGTAAATCATGTAGTAAAAAGAGTACTCTTTAAAGTAGCCATCTTTTGCTTTGATGGTCTCTAACACAAGAAATTCCACAATTTAACTTTTGACAAGCCTGGTAATGAAAACCACTTCAGATGACCAGGTCATGAATCTGACTGAGAGAGTAACAGAAGTGTGCAAAAAGTATGCACACATAATTCCACATGTGTACTTTCATAGTCTTGATGTCTTCAGTATTAATATAAAATGTTGAAAATCATAAAAAAAAATAAAGAAAAAACATTAAAAGAGAAGGTGCTGCTACTGTATTTTCTGGCCTCAGATGTGGAGGTTTTGAGGTTTTATCGTCCACAGAACAAGACACGAAGCAGCGGCAGTACTGAAGACACTCCTCAACCAAATCTATAGACATTGTGTTCATTTAAATCAGATAGATATGTAGACTAGATGGGCAAACTCAGTATATGACCCATATTTGCCAATCAATAAGCACTGATCATAATCTCTCCATGCCATTGATAAAGCATTTAAACCAAGACAGCCCAACAACATCTGGAGCTCCACCAACTTCATCATCTCCATCTCCTCCACAGACTTCATGTCGGCTGAGCTCAGGCTCATCAGGTCAACCATCAACCCACCTATGATCCCAGTGACCACCAGAATAACACCAGAGATACAAGTGGTCTTTGTAGGGTGTCTGGGATCAGGACAGGGTGAGGTCAGGAGTCATGAATCCTCTCTGAACCAGTTTCCTGGGGTCATCCGAGAGGAGACCAAAGGGCAGACCCAGAACAGCCGCTTCCCTCGAGATCCTTATTTAATATGCAACCTTTCTGTATTAAAATGTCATAAAAACAGACATATGTTTTATATTTTGCTGAGTTATGTACTGATATAATCCCAAATGTTTCCAACAATTTTCAAATTTAGAGAAAATGGTATGATTCGTTTTATTTGGATGATTGTCTGCCAGAGGCTGTTTCAAGGTTGAGTTTTTATCCAGTTTTTAAATCCAGGTTACTGTATCCGGATGAAGGATATTAGTCATCGGATGTCTGGATCTGAAGTTATTAAAGAAACAAAATGAGTTTCGTGGTTAGTGTTTGTTTTGGAGGAGACCTTTGTGGATAATTCAGCTCCTGGTAAAAACCTCCTGAATGATGAACGCTGAAGGAACTGGGGAAGCTGACTGCAGTGACGTCAATGGTGGTGGAGACACAGCTCCCAAAATCCCAACTGATGTCACCAAACTGCCTTATTTGTAATTGTTTTAATTGAGAGACCCCCAGAGGCAGAAAATGACATTAATTTTTCCATGGTAGTTTTTCAAAGAGGGTCCGTTTAAAATCTCAGGAGCACCTAACACTCACAGTTAGTTGCATCAATTGTCTGCATCTGTAAACTAAACACAATGTGAATCACATCTTCACGCTTGTTCCACCTTTGAGGCAACAACCCACAAAAAACTGACTTTACTTTTTTTCTTCTAATATTAATCTTTAAAACATTAGCAAATTGTCTTGTTTACATTTCATCATAAATAAACCCCAGGACAACTTGCACCACAAGAAAATGCTGCAACCCTGTGTGTGAGGACAGTGTGTGTGTGTGTGTGTGTGTGTGTGTAGGTGCAGCTGGAAAAGATAGGATGGGCCGTGGCAGCAGACCAGGGGTCATTTGTCACACATATGCCAGTCGTGTCGCTGGGGACGAACAACTAACACACACCAGACCATGGTCATGTATTTGTGTGTTTCGTAAGGCCTACCAATCCCCACGCCATCCCACTCCACTCAAACATGCTAATGTACCTGTGCTCTGCTCTAATTGGTCCCAGTGATGCTCGCCCTGCTCCACCTGTGTTCATGGGAAGCCTCCAGTCAGTCCTGCAGTCAGGCCCCCGCCACTGTGTGCGAGCGTGCAGCGCTAATATTATGCAAACAAACACTTCTTTGTTGTTTGGCACTTCTTGCACCGACCCGCCACTGTGGAAGAAAGGGAGAAAGTAAGTAAAGGGAAAAGGAGAAAGGAATAAGGGGTGGGTGAGTGGGGGGTGCTTGAATTCATTAGTGTGATTACCTGAGGTGTGCTACTTTACAGGGGGTAATCTGCCAGCCCGCTTCATACCCTCCAAACTTCAGCCAGTCCGCTAATGAGCGCTTGGAAAAGTTAGTCAAGGTGGAGAGGTGCTTTGAGGAGCTATACACCACAGACTAAGGTGTTATTATATATGCCAGAGCACAAAACAAAGGATGGCTGCCTATTTTATAACAGCCAGGACCGATGAAGAGTGATACTGTTTGTTTCCACTCTGAATGCACAGAACAAAACGGTCCTATGGATAGCATGCCAACTGATGAGCCTCAGAACAAACAAAATCCCCTGCTTAGAAGCTTGGCATATTTCAAAGCATGAATTCTCCAACAACAACATAGTGCACCCAAGAAAGACAGTTTTGACTGATCTGTGATATTAGGAGGCACACTTTCTACACCGTTTGAGACAACATCCCAGATTAGTCATGAGGACACCAGACGGCTCAGGTAGTGGCATTCAAAGAGTCGCTGCTCTCTGAGGTGATGTTGAGGACTGCAGCTTCACTCCTACGCCGAAAGAGAAGGTGGATTAGAGATCAGATCAACCCCTCTCCAATTCTTTCTTTCCCTCTGTTTTTCTCCCCAGGAGCTCAGGCCATGGCTTTAGAGAGACAGCTGCCATGAGCAAGGCTTAGGACAGTCCGCAGGGACGGAGAAAGTGTGAGTGTCAAAGAACAAGAAAAGTGCAGGAACAGCTTGGTTGCGATGGACAAGACAAAGAGGTGAGAGTGAGGGGAGAGGAATCCAAAAAGAGAAGCAAAAGGATGTATATATATATTTTTTATTTTTTTTATTTATATATATATAGATCCTGTAACTTTCCCCTTCCTCTTGCCCTATGCCTCTGCTTTATCACACAGCATCAAAACATAGCTTTAGTCCCCTGAGTGGCTGGCCTTTTTATCTGCTCCCTAGCTTCCCACGGCGGGCCGCATCCACCCATAATCTGCTGCCGTTTCATGTCTGGAGTGCTGTAGAGGAGGATAAGGGACTTGTTCAAGTGAAGATCAATGAGGTTGTATACATAGCATATGTGCATCAGGAGAGCGTGGTTCCTTTTTTCTTTTTAAGGTGGCATCTGATGTAATGAAAAAGAAAATTATACATGGATGTATTGAGGAGCTGAATTTGTGATCTTAAATGAAAAAATAATTAGGTTCGTGACCAAAATTTCACAGAGATAAGATGAATATAAAAGTGGGGTGGGATTTCTGTCATATAAACAGCATCTACCTTTTGTTTCTGAACCTTCTCCCTGTGGATCAAACATGAAGGAGAGACACAATGAAAACCGTAAACATGTTGCATTATACATTTGTCAAAAAACACATTTGGCTGATTGTCACAAGTACCTTGTTATTTAAGACAGTGCCAAGTGTCTGCGTGTGTGTGAAATCAAAGCAGATTGGTGTATTGGCAGCAATAGCCAGGGTGTGAAACTGTGTCAGTGAAGTAAGGGAAATCACCAGAGGCTGTTTTCGACTTACTCCACAGCTGGTTGAAAAGATCTGCAAGGACTAATTGTGCATCAGTTGGAGGCTGCAGAACAGAAATTCTGGGTTTCGACTGTTCTTTGTACTGTGAACTACCCGCCTTCCCACCCAAGTGGCACGCACTCACACCAGACTGAGGGAACTTAAAAGTACCACAGAGAAGCCTTGGGACACACACATATACGAGACAAAAACACACATACACAAATCATCGATCGACCCCAAAGTCAACCCGTGACCCTGACCTGCTCTGCCCCTCCAGGAACAATCTCCTTCAGGAATCTGTGGAAAGAAAAAAAGAAAAAATACAAGAAAGTTGGATTGAAAAAGAAGTCGGGGTGAGAGAAAGAGACAAAGACAGAGGGAAAAAAATGACACCAAGTTGATTGTGTTGGAATGAATAAAAGGGGAAGGGAGGAAAACTTTGCATTTGGAACTACTGATCAAAGTAATTCCCACAGGAAACCTCTCTTAATGAGAGCTGTACAAGAGAAGAAGGGTGGAAGATGAGGAGAGAGTGAAAGAGAAGAAAAGAAGGGTACAGCAAGGCATTCCTGCACAGAAAATAAAGAGATGAATCATATACAGCGCCTAGTGGAAGACACGGTGTGTGTGTGTTGAGGGAGGGGGGGTTTGAAGGGTGTTTTCAAGATCGTTTTAACGTCTTCACTGAGGGAGCGTCAGAGGCAAGGCCAGGTTAATTAAACCCAAGGGAGTACCAGCTGAGGGGGCCCGCATTTGAATATGTCACAGAAATAGCACGAGTGTGTCAGCCGAGGCCGAGCAAACATGTTGACTATGCATTACACGCTAAAAGGAAGAGAGAAATAGAGACAGTCAGACAGCAAAGGGTGGGGGCTCCGAGATAATTTGCGTGGCACCGATGCTTTGCTCTTCTATACCCACTGTGCCACCGGATTTCTCTGAGTTATTAATGTTTGTCATTAGCTGCATTACCCTGGAGGACAGTGACTGGGAAAAAAACTGCAGAAATTTATATGGGACAAATATTGACAATAGCTGGCTCCTGGGTATTGGAGAGGAAGAAAAGATGCAAACTATGTTAATGAATGGTAATTAACCACAAGGGTTTGTCTCTCCTGGATCCCGGCTAAATTGGTCCCCGAGTTGCAGCTAGAGACAGTCCTGGCCTAATCCTTTATTATAAAAAGATAAAGGAAAACGACATCATTAGCATATATTTGAGAAGGGAGGGGGGATTAAAAAGTGGAATTATTTCTTTTTAATTCCTGAACGGAGGAATCTTCACACCATTGTTAATTACACAAAATAAAAAGAAAGGAGGAAAGTGGTGAAGAGGAAAACAAAAGCCAGGAGAGGTATAGAAAGGAGTAAAAAAAAAAAAAAGAAAAAAGAAAAGAGAAGAGAAGAGGATGACTTGAAGGGAGAAGTGTGGTCTCTTGTGTAGGATGCCAACTCAAGGACAGAGGAGACCAGGATCTTGGTTTAATATTCAAAATGAATAATAAGAGCGGGAGGAAAAGGGAAACAGATAAAAGGGGGTTGGAGGTAGTTATGTCAAGGATGTAACCACTCCTCTGATACACCCCTGTGCTGTGCCGTGTGTGTGTGCTCATGTGGACCCTTGTTAATGATGTCAACAGCAGGGGTCACTTGTTACAGACAGGAACCATGCCAACAGTCAGCTGTCAATCATAAGAGAGGTGTGAGATCCTGCTGTCCAGAGAGCATCCGCAGTCACCATCACACCCTGACTGACAGTCCTTTGAAATAGAGCCCGACCGAGATGGGATTTTTGAGAGAGATACAGATTTTAGAAGGAAATAATTCAGATTGCCAATATGGAAGCTGTGACTTTTTGATCCAGAATGAAAATAGACCTTTTCTGTGTGGAATTGCACCGATATGACTACGAAAAGGCATCCAGAAGGCGGTTTTCTTCAACAACAAACTTGAGAAAAAATCCCTGAGAAAATAAAGATTATAAATAAAATAAATAGCTAAACACACACCAATACTGTGTGTTTAATACTAATTCAATTGCTGCCAATTTAAATAAAGAATACATAAAAATAACACTATTTCGTAATCACTCCAAGCTACATTTTCTGCATTATATGTTCTGTAAAAAAGTTGAATATCGGAAAACATATTAGCCCACACAGAAAGATACATAATATTGGCTGACCAATAAATCAGTCAGGCTCTACTTTGAACTGCTGGAAAAATAAAAGAGACCATTTAGAAACCTGTGTGAAATTCACAACAACAATACAGTCTTTGAGGAACAAAATATAGACAAATGTAAGTGAAATTGTGTTTTATTTAGAAATTAAAAAGCTTTTCAGAAGACATCACTGACAGTCAACATAATTTCATATTAAATATTAACAGAGCAATACTTACTGAATAGAAGCTACAACAACATCCATAAGAAGAGATCATTTTCTTCAGAAATAAATACTCACTGCATATTTGATGAATAAAATCCAGTGGGCTTCAATCATTGGATATGTGCTCTAAGAGCAGTGTAGCATCAGGTCTGATAAATGGATGATACCTCTTACAGTGAACATTCTGCTCTGTGCTGCACTCTTGACTTTCTCAAAGTGTCGACTTGGCATTGCTAGGTCAAGTCCCTGCACCCTAAGGTCCTTCAGGTGCCAAATAAATTAGAAGGAGAGGTAAAAAAGAGAGAGAGAGGGAAAAAAACTAACTTAAACATTAGCGTAAGCATTTGCCTTATCACCCCAGGTCTGCGTTGAGAGTGGGGGAGAGTGGCTGCACTGTAAATTAGCTTGGCGCTAAAGGGCCCTGTCTGATAGACATAGTACACTGAGCGCTAACACAGATGTCGAGGGCTCATTTACAAAAGCCGGGCTGCTGCGTTGAGCCAGTGGCCCAGAGTGAGTCGACAGCGCTTTTCTCACAAATATTGGTTCTGCTGCCCCGGCTCAGCTTGGCTCAGCCCAGCTCCCACTGAGTAGGAGCCGGGGAGGGAGAGAAGAAGGGAGGGAGAAAAAGAAGAGGATGACAGTTTTCCCAGCCTCAGCCCAGGGAGTCAGGCTTTTTCGCTGACTGGTGTTGCAAGCGTGGCCAGCTCTTCTGTCAGCACTTTCCTCTCCTTCATCTTCACGCGCACAGCCTCCATTAGCTGGCCGGCAGAGGGGATCTGCAGGGGAGGGGAAGGAAAGAAAAAGGGTGTGGGGGCGGCGGTAGAAGGGGTTAGAGAAAATGAGGAAAACACACAAATGCACCACTATTAAAAGAAAAGGAAAAAAGTCAGATTTTTGACACCTGGCAGCTTTTCAGAGAGCCGATGTGCTGTTTTGTGAAACAACAGAACCTCAGATGGCGCCTGAGGACTTGGGAAACTTTTGAGGGACAGTGCATGTTGAGTGTTTTGACAAAGCAATTCACAAAACAGGCAACACAGCAGTCGTTTCAACACCTAATCCCACACCTTACAGTTTCCATTCTCAATCAGTGGTACAATAACATCCTGCTACTAAGTATTAAAGCAATGCTTCACATTTTTTCCAAGTCTGTCTTAAAGCACAGCTCACTCGTGTGCATTTACAGTTCTTGTTTTCTATTTTTTTTGTCCACATTGGCAGTGGCATACCTTCCTAAAGTAATTTAAATGTAAGAGATACAGCACAAAAAACACTTTGTGCAAAAATGCATTCTTAGGTTTAAGTTATTATGAGGCATCGATAGTCTAAGTCAGACAAATCAAGGACACATCTGCTAAATTAATTTTTGAAGTAGAACATTTCTTCATTTTGCTACCCTCCCTCCATTGCAACTGCAAGGACACGGTTAAAGTTTCAGTCTCAAAGATCTACGTGTTGTTCTCTTTGGCAGCACCTATGGCGAGTGTTACTGCACAGGGCGACTTAGCTGGTGGTTACAGCCACACGTGTCCCACTGAGATAGTTTACAAAATCCAATCTACGTCTGTGTTAGAAAAAAACAAACAACATTTATTCCTGGTGTGTCAGGTATATCCACTGAATCCTCTCGCTGGATATTATAAACTAAACAGGACAGGACAGGGTATGAAAACGCTGGTCCACAGCTAGTCGTTTATGTTGGAGAAGAGGCTCCACTGCTTTCTCAGTTATACAGTTTTTTTACAAGCAAACTCCACGAAAGTGCGCACTCTTAAAGTTACAATAGTACAAACAATAAACAAAATGGCCTGTTCCAGAAATATTGTATTCTTAATATGTTACATTAAAATTTATTAAAATATGTACTTATTCAGTGTGATTAGTTCACTTAATAATACAACTTCAATTATAACTCAAAAATGTACAAAGAAAAGAATAGAATTAGAAAACTTAAACAAAACACAAGCTATTGGTGTGCTTTTGATCTCACTTTTATGCGAAATTTCATCATCTGCAGTCTTTTTTTTTTTTAGCCATAGTAACAGTTTACTAGAAATAACAGTACACCTCTTCACACACATATGCTCTGAATTTCATGTAGAGTCACTTTAAGTTGGAAACAAAAGGGGGAAAAAATGGATATAATGGAAGATCACCACTCAATTTTACCAACCGTTATATAATCTTCAGCTACATTTAAGATTTAAATTTGCATTGAAAAAGGTGTGGATTTTTTCCCTTCATATTACATTGGAATTGCATTCAAAACTTTTTACATGTACATGTGGACGTGTGAGTAATGTTTTGTGACAGACTTAAAAATATGTGAAAATATCCTTCAAGCAGGAAAAAGGCAACACCATTCCCTTATTTTTTTGTTGTTTGGTTGAAGACACGCTACACTTTCCCCGGAGGGATGAGTTGATCACTTTTTAGCAGACACGCCTCAAGGCATGATTAAAACATCACAAACATCGCTCGGGACATTTACAGCATTGTTGTGTTTTTACTGGACTGTGTTTATGCTGGGAACGTAAGAGGATGAGAATTGATGTCCACTTAATCAAACAGGATTACAAAGGTTGTGTATGAAGAAACCGCATGTGCTTGCTTTAGCAGTCTTGGAAACGATGGAAAAGTGAAAATAAAGAGGTGAGCAGGCTTCTCCTCAGAGTTCTGGCTAATTTTGTTTTTCCTCTGAATCGACACAAGGATTTTATGGTCATTAGGGCGCCTGATCAAAGGCAGGCGCTCATACTGTATCACCCATAAATATTCACTTCAAGTTATGTGCAGCCTTTTTACAAGCGCCTTTTCCAAGCGAGGGGAAACAAATTCATTCCCAGAGCAGTTTTTCTAAGTCACATGGCATGAGATGAGATGTGGACTGGCCAAGCTGAAAATAGTGACTTCAATATCATAAAATCTTTCACTTTTTATCTCTTAAAAGAGAATGTGAAAACATAAGCTATTGAACCATACACAGAGAAAACAGGCTGACACAAGTCTGAAGCGCTGAAACAAACTTTGCTGAATAACATCAGGGAATACAAGGTATCGTGTTGCTTTGAAGTGATTAGCACAATCTCACAACACGTATTGGAATTAGATCTGCAGCTGGCGTGTTTTAAGGACAATTTAAACTATCGTCTTATCAATTTCCCTATACATCCGGAGAGTGAGAACATCATAAACTCCCATACAAAAACACACACAGTCCCCGTGCCCCCTGACACCTCTCTCCTCTTCATTAAAGGTAGCAGGAGAAGGGAACACAAGGCCCCGTGTGCCAGGAAAATGTGTGTGTGTACTTGAGCATGTGTGCAGTGGGGAGTCAGTTCCAACAGCACTGGATGCATCAAACACACAGCGCTATTCCTCAGAGAACCACTACAGTGAAGTAACTGCTGAGACATCTCCCTCTGCCTCCGTCCTCCAGGGAGAATTCACTCTCTGTCTCACATACACACATTCACATCGGTACACACGCGTACGCACAATTTCTTAATCAGCTAATTGCACTTAGAGCCACTAACTATGCAAACAAACCCACTAAAATAGAGACACAGCCACAACACAAGGCTCTATGGGACAGCAAAGAGGGAGACTGGATCATTAAAAGTACCGATATGGGAATATGGGTAAAAAACACTAACAGGTAAACATGATCTAGATAAACCAAACATGAGTGAAATTTAAGTATGAAACAGATAAAAAGATAGAAAAAGAAAACCTAAACCCTAAATTCCTTTATTTTAAGTCTTGGTACAGTTGGTGGACTAAAAGAAAACAGTAGAAGAAGAAGAGATTGAGCAAGAGAGAAAAAAAAAATGAAAAAATAGGCTGCCATGAGTGAAAATGTCTTTAGGAATTAGATTCAATTGGGCAACTAATTGTTCTTTCATGTCAGAGCAAAAACAGGTGATCAGTCATGAGAGTTAAATGTTCGCTACATCAGAACTTATTCGCAAAAACAATTTCCATCTCACGATAAGCGCATTAACTATTTTTTGAAAAAGACAAAAAAACACTTGGAAGCGAGCATAAAAACTTCTATGTGCATTTTCAAAAGTTTTGTTCGAATTTTGGTATTTCCATCAAGCTTTTCTCATGTAAATCTTCAAAATGTACATCTAAATTCATTGATGAAATTGATGGAATGCTAATAGTAACGGTTAGTGTCCAAAAGGCGTAGTTTGGATTTTTTTTGTATGAGACGCTTATTCATAGTCCTACGCTAGTTACTGATATAACTTCAGTATCAGAGGCTGCAGTTTCAGAATCGAGACCACAGTTCTGGGGCCACTTAATGCTCCATTTAAAGGAATAGCAGTTAAGACTAGTGTTAGGTCCAAGAAATGTGGCCCTGAAACTGCAGGAACATGTTACTCACAGCAGATGGTGGTCAGCACGCCCCTCATTTGGAGAATCTGCAGACTACTGGGACGTTATATCTATCTATTATCTCTTAAAAGCCACCAGACTCCTTTGGCAAATACAGTGATTTTACCTTACAGAACACAAGAGTTTCTGGTCTACCGCTGCCTCGATTGGTTAGTTAGTTTGAGTTACTGTGTGACTTTAGTGAATTTGAACTAACCCTTTAAAGTCACACAATAACAGATGAAGGCAGCGGGAGACCAGAAACTCTCATGTTCTGCAAGGTAAAATCACTGTTGTTGTCAAAGGAGTCTTGTGGCTTTGAAGATGGATATGGCTTAATTTCCCCAATGGAAAAGGCTGTCTGACGGCAAGGTAAAGCAATACAAATAGTCTAAATATAGCGTACACTTAAACTGATACAGATGGGTTGTTTTGGGTGGTTAAAATAAATTTTTCTGCTGCCCTGGTCCACAGCAGTACATTATCTTCCATGCCGGTACTCCTGCCTGCCTCTCCAAACTGGGGGCATGCCAATACATTTACTAGGAATAAATACCTCATACAACCCCACTTCAAAGATACAATCAGAACTCTCTATTTTACCTGTAATTCATTCTCAATTGTTTCATGAGTAATTAAAAGCACAAACATTTTCTCATATCAGCGTTGATATAACAGCTTCAATATCTTCATGAAGGTTGATATATGTCACCAAAAACATTGAGAACTTTTGAGTCTCTTGGTTGATAAATGATTCTATTACATTTTATAAAATACATCTCATTCAGATGAATCTCCTTGTGGTGTGTGACTCAGATGGGCAGATTCTCAACACAAGGAAACACAGGCGCTCAGACCGTAGACTGGACGAGCAGGAGGACTATCCTTTCATCTGACTGCCACATTTGCTGGGGACCAATACCCTGCAGGATGGTTGGAGGTGAGCTGTGGTGCAGCTGCTCAACCGGATCCCCTGGGCTGCTTAAGGCGGTGTTAGGAACTGGCACTAATGTTATGCTACAGTTGATTTAGCCGGGCCCCTGTCCCCTTTGGCAGAGGTAGCCAGCACCAGCACTGAGCAACGCAGCCGCTGTTTTGCAAGAGGCCCTGTCCCCGATGGCAACACTAAAAAAGCTACTGTAGCATTAAGCCATGCTAACTTACACCCATTACTATTCAACAGGCCCTGCAGAGCAGACCTTTTGTCTAGGTGTGATTTCATGAACATGTTGCAGAAATGAACTGACATGTAAAGCCACTGACACTGACAAGTGTGTGTGTAAAAAGTGTGTGTGTGTGTGCAGACAAGAACAAGAGCTGCAAGCAAAAGGTGTTTTTATGAGCCAATTAAATGACATTGCTATTCTACAGCCTGGGGCACACCTCAAGGCAAAGAGCAGCTCAAAGTTGCAGCACTCCAGTGACCATTGTCTGGTAGTGGCATTACACACATCACCTTTTTTTTCTTTCTTTTTTTTCTTAAAAGATCGATCATTCAAGCTCTTTTGTCTTCTCCCCTGGAACGGGTTAGCGCAATTATTTTCAAGGGCCCAATTTGTGAGTAGTTGTAAAGATTGTGTCAGGCTGCTGGATATCTAAATGAGTCGGGATAAAGAGGGAAGGGGAATCAGAGAGCCTGAAACAGATATATGGGGGTACATCGTCCAAATCTCTGAATAGACACAGCATGTTACTATTGACTGTTCTTTCTCAGTTGTTCCCTATACTTTCCCACCATATTTATATAAATGTAACAGCCATGTATGATTAGGCCGATGCTAAAGTTAACTAAAAGTGACATTTAGTTCCTCCAAAAGTCCGACAGAAGTTTCTACCTGTATACCTTCAAAAAGAGCATACCTTACAGTGTAAATCTGCCAGTTTTTTTATCATTGATAATCTGCTGATTATTTTATCGATAAATCAATGAATTGTTTGCCTATAAAATGTCCATCTCAGCATCTCACAGTCCATGGTGATGTCTTTGAATGTCTCGTTTTGTCGGCCCAAAACACAAAGATATATTTTTAAATATGATATCAAACAAAAAAAAAAAGAAGGAAGTCTCCATATTTGAGATGCTGAAAACATTTTCTTCCATTTAAGCATGAAAAATTACTTAATGATTAAATCAATTATCAAAAAAGTAGGTGATCTTTTTTCTATCCATTGACTAATTGATTAGTAGACTAATTGTTGCAGCTCTTTTACAGTGTATATTTAATGCTATAAACAACAATGTACACTACTGGTTTATTGAATAAAAGTAAGGTTTTGGATCTGACCGGTATGACAGGAGCATTTTCACATTTGTAACGTTTCTTGGTATAAATCTTTGTCCCTGGTTGGTGAGCCGTCTCCAATCTAGGCCACTATTCAAGGTAAGGGAGAAGTAGTTACAGTAGTTTTATCACAGAGGGAAAAAACAGCTCTTTGATCTTTGATCTTCTCACTTTTGTTTGAAAATCAAATTTATCAAACGGGGGAATAACAACAACAACAGCATGATAAATAGATAAAAAAAAAGCCCAAGCACAAAGGCACCATACTAAAAAGTCTTGCATTTGATTATCTCCGATAATGAATATGTCACATTTGCAAAGAGGGGCTCAGGTAAGAAAATCACCAAAGCACCGACAAGCCTATTCTCTCCCTCTCCTTCGTAATTACCTACCCCTGCAGCGGAGCAGATCCCTCTCTTTTCTCCCCTTTAGGTCACCAGAGACTGATATGAAAGGGAATTGGACACTTGGGGCCACAAATACTGTAATTAAAAATCTCTCCTTTTCTTGATACGTTGTTTGGAAACATCATTTCAGTGCGCAACATGCATTTGTTAGGGATCTGACCTAAATACACCCTAGATTAAACACAGGAAAGCACCGGGTCTTTGTTTCAGGTTCCTACTCATTAGGTGTGAAAATGAGGTGATTCAGGCACGATTGGGGTATAAATATAGAAAGGTGATATCCATACAAAACAGATGCAACCTTTTGGTAGAAATCAGCAATCAAGAACACACCCGAGATTAACAGTAGGTCTCATTGGCTGAGGTAATGTACTAGGAGGCAGTTACAATAACTAAAATAACAACTTTTTGTTGGGCAATGTATCCTTCCAGAAATAACTGTGATAAAAACTGTGATGTCACTTTAAGTCCATTTAATACAGCTAACATAATGATAATATGAAAACATAATAATGCAAATACTGCACACCATTTAAAAGAGAAATGGACTTTTAATGAACTTTTATTATGTTGACAAAATTGCACTTAAATAAATATTAAGCATTTGGCACAGGGTTATAGCGACATTCATTCCTTAGTTAGTATAGTTTTTTTCCCCATTCATTCAATTTAGGTGCAATATCTAGTAGGTGCCCCCTATGATAATAATGGTAGGGAGAATTACTTTTTTTTCTGGCATCATCTTGGCTCAAAACCAACATGCATGTAAATTTTTGCAATATCATACGAAATATGCACAGACGTGTCAACTACTTTTTTTGTGGGACGATATACTGTCCTAGATATAAATTTGATTAATTATATTATTGCAATTTCATGCCATTGCATGTGTCCGTACATGTGCGTGGAGGAGCTGCCTGAGCCCCGCACACGGTGAAACTCCTACACGAAGAGCAGAGGACAGGACAGAAGCAGCCCTATCAGAAATTACAGCCAAACATGTCTCAGCATAGTTTACAAAATTTGCACTGTAAATAAATGCTTAGGCAGTACACCCAATTCATATAATAGCTCGAATTTATCGCATCACGTCGGCTAAATGTTGGTGAAATTATTCAGCAATCAAGCGCACATGTAAGCACAATGGGTGATATCATAAGAAATATGTGCATAACCTTAATGACTTTAGTCCATACAGTTATTATTGTGACGGGCCGAGCAGTAACAATCAAAAAAAGCGATCCGTGACTGCAACAAACTGCAACAAACAAAACAAGAAGGTGCTTAAAATTGTTGCCTTTAAATGTTTGTTCATTGACATGAGGGAATTTAACACATCTAGTCATCTATTCAATGAGGAAATATCTACTTTCATCATTAATTCTCTTCCTGTAGTAACTAAAAGAGCGAAAGTCCACTGTGCTCTACAGGACAACCCAGGGGTACAATCAGACTGGCAGTAACCTTAAAGCTCCAAAATAGCATCATGACTCAAGAATAATAATACGATTATTCACCTGGCCTATTTCAACTGATCTCCTGAAATGTGCCGTTTGATAAAGTGCAGCTTTCCTGGTTAAGTAATCACCCCAACAATTTAATGGCGAAGGAACAGCACCAAAAAAAGCTGCATCTGCTGTTTCTATTTATGTTTAATGCAAGTTGAACGTTCCAAATAAGTCACAGTGTGCTCCGCTATTAACAACAACTCACAGCAGTCTCCTCCGGGGACCCCCCCTCCTCGTCCCCGCCACTGTTCCAGTGACATATTTACAGTACAAAGGCTCGGCTTGAGTCCCCTCCACACACATAGAAACACATTTACAGAGACAGAAAAGAGTGGCTGATTTAATTAGCTCAATCATTAAATGAGGCTTAATTAGAGTCACTTTCCTTTGGAGAGAAGTGTGGGACTCAGAGCTGTTCCTTGTCATTACAGAGGCATAATGAGCCACACAACACAACACACTACCCCTCACCCTCACAGCACCGACAACAATAGAAAACTTTCTCACTGCATTAGCACTGTAAAGCACGCAGCCTTTGATATGTTTAATACGGAGGGTTAATGATGTAATGCCCAGTGGACCCACTGATATTGTGAGAGGCTTTGACAAGAGGTGACATGACTAAAGTCTGTTATTTAACTTTAGATAAATGATGCTATTAACATCGTAGCAATAAGCAGCAGCAACCCCTCCCCTAAGTTCAATAAAGGTTTGAAATTACAGGAAAAATCTCAGCCCTGCAGTCCATCCATAAATGCCTTTGATGTTTTATAACAAGTCCAGTCCAGATTGGTCCGGCCTGCCTCTACTACTGTCTTAATGTAATGTTCAACTGCTTGTTATAGTTTGGAGGCTGATAAGAAGTGATGCTTGTACGTCTCCCCCGGGTGTGATTGTGAAGTAAATATTAGCAGGCCCTCAGCGCCACCCCATACCAGTAAACCAAACCACTGTCCTCTCATAAAGAAATCAACAGAGTCAATGACTTTTTAAATGTTATTATGCTGTCATGAGGCCTGAGATAGGTACGTGTGTGTACAAAATGAGTCTGAAAAATGATCTGGAGGGAACGCGTGTGTTTGCATGCATGTGCACACGCTTGCATGCACATGCTCCTCCTGTTCATTATTGGCCAGCAGCAGAAGCCAGTCATTTCCCTGTCTTCATAAAGACTTGGCCCATTAAATTCTACCTCCAGTCAATAATTAGGACTCCACAAATAAACCAAAGGCAATTAAATCAATGCTTCCCCGGGCCGGTGCCTGGACCCCATGGCCCACATGGACACTCCATCTTCTCTGCTGGCCTTATTCATGGTGGGTTGCGGTGGAGCCATACAGTACACCCCCTGGCCTGCTCATGATTATTAGATAGCACCGTCCCTCGATCCTGGCCATGGAGCGCCGCTTACGGTGACTCTCCACTGAGAGGCGTAGGGTTTGATTTCATTAACTCACCAGTGGAGGTGAGAGACGAGGAAATGAATGCAATGTTTCATTTGGTTTTGAGTGGACGTGTGGGGCAGCGGTGAGGGGGCTCCAGAAATCTATGCCACTTCTTCAGCATGAAGGGAGCAGTAATTCAACGCATTCACGTCACGTAGCTCCGTGCCTGCAACACAGTTTGCCGATGTGTTGGATGACTCTCTTTCTTGTTATGTTGACATGTGATGGCGAACAATGGCCCACACACAGAGACACAGATGCACACATACATACCACTCTTCAGCTCTTTCACATCTGCACACACACACACAGAGTGAGTGATGGGTTTGCTATTGACAGGGCCACTGAGATAATAAAGTGCTGTCCCACTGGCAGCTCCATTAGGCACTGACAGTGACAAGATGAGGCTGTCGTGAGAGTGCACATGCACACACAAATACGTACACATACCCAGACATACACGCACAGATGGACACATCCTCATCCTCTTTCAGTGACAGCCAGCCAGTTAAGGACATGGATCTCTCTCTCATCTTTCCTTTCACTGGGTCTATTTCTGTCTCTGTGTCTTTTTATCCGAAGAAGTGTGTGTGAGTGCAGCTCGGGGGTAAGATCATATCACTATTAGGGGAGTGTGTTATTAGTGTCACAGGCAGGGTGACAGGCCAGGCCATTCCACTTCACAGATGTTCTGCTTGGTGAGCCTTTCACAAGCTATGACAGAGAGGAGAGAGGCAAAGAGGGTACAGTATGACAGTTCTGGAAGTAAATTCCCTCACTAAGAAAGTGTCGCTTCTCAAACGTGGAGCACAGACACGTTATCATTGCAGTCTTCAAAATTGTCAAATTAAGAGCTCTACCTTAATTAACTAACAGACAGGGTCTTCATGAACCCTTCCCCTAGTCTCTCATGTCATTTTCCACCACAAGATGAGACTCGACTCGACATTACTTGATTTGCTTTTTTTGGTTTTTAAGCTGCAAAAGTAGTGGATAGAACCTGGTACTTTTCTTCAGCTGAATCTCAGTTGAGATGAGATGAGCTGATACTGTAGGTTGGAGTTAAAACATGGAAGACCAGAAACAAAGAATCGTCACTGGTGTGACATGAAATATCATGAACACCATTTTAAAATAACCAACCAAGCTATTTTTTAAAATTCACACAACCCAGATTTTTTTTAAAATCAGCCTGCGAAATGATGCCGTACAATTGACAAAACGCACATGTTGCTCTGTTTGTTGCAGATGAAACAATCAGGCCAGTGTTGCTTTGAAGATGATGTCATGGCAGTTTCACGCAGCACTGCTATGGCAATCAGCTGAGAATGCTGTTGGTACTATCCGCAGTGGAAAAATAAAGAAAAGGACCTGGTACCAAAAATGAGTCGAGCAGAGCCGGACCATGCAGTCAGTGAAAACAGCTTTAGTATGTAAGGTGTCACACCATGCTGTCAGAAAAAAAAAGACAGAAATTAAAGATAGTCTGGTGTCCCCTTGATACGACAGCAGGCTTTTAAAAACCAGACGAGCTAGAGAGAAGAGGAAAAATTTGAAATAAATAAATAAACAAAAAACTGAACAAGATGGACTTGAAAGGGGATAGAAAAAGTCTGTTGCAGTGAGGGGGGATGACTGTGGTGGTCCCAGCGGTCCCCACAGAGACCTAGGGGCCAGTCTCAGCCTTGTCATACTCCACTCTTCTCCTCCACTCCTCACACCAGCTCCTCCACTCCCTCCCCCTTCCACCACCCCTGTTCTGCCCACGGAAAACGTCGATAGCAGGCTGCCGGTGCCGAGGTCTCTGGTGGACACTAGCTCATTCTCCCGGCATCGACAGGCCCGCCAAATCAATATTTAGTTCCCCACTAACAAGCTGCCTCGGGGTCTGAGCCAGAGAGAGAGAGAGAAAGAGAGAGAAAAAGAGAGAGGGAGAGAGAGAGAGAGAGAGAGAGAGAGAGGAATGCAGGACAGTGGTGGATGGCAGAGAGAGACAGAGAACAGGGACTGAGAGCTGTCCAGCTAGAAGGGAAAAACATGGATTCAGTAGAGTGTGTGTGTGTGTGTGTGTGTGTGTGTGTGTGTGTGTGTGTTAGTGTGGGAGGGGGAGAGGAAGGTGGAAAGGTCAGAAGAAGATCTGGGGAACAAGAGAACAGTGTCTGGTGTGTGTCGTGGTGCGGAGGCGACGCATGAGTGCCTGCGGCAGCCGCTGACAAGAACACAGACAAGACACACATACACACAGTCGACACTCTCAATCATACACATATCACAGCGAGCAGACGTTGACAGCACTCGAGTAAAGCTCCAACAGAGCACTCACAGATGAGTGGCTGTGCACACAAAGATTCACTCACTGACACACAGACACACTGAGGATGTAGTTGCTTTCCTTTGTTTTATCTTTTGCATCATTGTTTTTTTTTTCAGAGCCTGGAGCAGGACACATTGAGGTGGAAAGTAAAAATTCATCCTCCATTTACTGTATTTGGGTGAAACTGGTGCCCAAATTCTTCGACACTGAAGAGTGGCAAAGCACCTGCGATGTAATATGGCTGAAATATTTGGTATAATAGGTATCTAAACAAAAATGTAATTATAAGTTGGAAACGCAAAGTAAAACCATCATATATTCCTTAATGAAAAGAAAACTTAAAATTCAATATTTTTAAACTTAAATATCATGCAAAAAGTCAGTATATCAAAAAACTAGGGATGGACCAATATAGGATATTTAAGACGGATACTGGTACCGATTTTACTAATTAACAATAGGCCGAAAAAAATATTATAATATGAATTTTTGAGCTGGAATTAAAATTGACCTTTTATTTGTGATTTACACACTGATATGCCTCTGCAAAGGTGAAGTTTTTTTGGCACAATTTCGTACCACTCTGCTCTACTTTAATTTATTTTAGTTACCACAAACTTTCAAAAGAAAAAAAAACTTTTTTCAAATACATTTTGACTTTGCAGACAACAGTTGTTCTACAAATCTACACCTCAACTAAGAGCTGTGCTAGGCTGGAAATTCATTTTTTCAATGAAGGGAGGCTGCAAATATCTTCATGTGTTTGTGCAGGATTGAGTAACTTATGTGATAATTATGGCAGATTTGTGAGCCTTACCTTCTGCTGGAGGATGCGGTTGAGGTGGTCCAGCCACTCCTGGTCTCCTGGACTCTCTGAATGGGGCTGTGATCCCTGAAAACAGCAAATACAAACATTTCAATGAGAAGATGGAGACTAAAAGATGCACAAGGTGACAGAAATCACATCAATGTTTATAGAAAATACCTTAAAAAAATCCTTTTATATTTTTATAAAGTGGATAAAATGTGAAAAACCCAAGTTAGCCACTTGATGTTTCTAGAGAAAATCTGCCACTGTATCTTTAGATTGGCCTCTTGAGTCTCCTGCTTGAGGCCAGAATTGTAGCATCACACCAACCAGGACCTTGAAGAAGCTCCCTGGAGACTCAGTGGCAAGGTATGCCAGTATACGTTTTAATGCTACTCATGTATAAAGGCCGAACAGAGTGGTAGCCTTGTTACTGCTAATGAACTGAAAGAGGAGCGAGCGTGTGGCCATGTACACCTCAGCACTAATGCGTTACCTCTTCACTTCAAACCCCAGGTGTTGCTACTCCAAATGATGTGACGAGCCTTGCACTCCCTCACAGGGACACTGGAAGCGCAGGAGGGAAAGAAAAGTGTGTGTGTGTGTGTGCGTGTGTGTGTGTGTGTGTGTGGCTGAATCTTAAAGTCCCTGTGCATGCAGACTGGCGGATCTAACGGCCACAGTCCTGTCAAGTCTGGGACGGCGAGCCACAAGTCCACATGGGGACTGTGTGAACTTTGATAGAGTTTGCTTTGGGGGCTGACTTCACCAGAGTGTGCCCAAGATCACCCAATACTCATAGCAATATTAAACAGACACACAAGGGTTATCATCCAAGTAAGAAAAAAATGACCACCTACATTTTTTTACGACCTTCAGCTGAGAATATTTTTAGGAATGTTAAAGGGATAATGTGGATTTTTTTAAGTGGAGTTGTATGAGGTTCTTATCCATAGTCAGAGTGTTACCTCCAGTAGATGGTGGTTGGCAAGCTCCCAGTTTGGAGAACCACCAACCCATGCTATCCCCCGCAATGCCTCTGCATACACCTTAGACGGCACATTTTATAGAGATTTGGGGTTGGAGGCAGTGGATTGTTAGGAGGAGATAGCAGGTCAACAATAGAAGTCGCATAGAAGCAGTAATAAATACCAATCTGAAAGCTGGGAAGCTGGAGATTAATTTGATATGCAGTTCAACTCTGTGTGTCAAGATGTTCCAGTCATAAATCTGTAATATTAATGATATTGATTAAATAATTAAAATTGTTAAAGTGCATAAGGGCTGACAACATTATGATATAGATATCTGAAGGCCATTCCCATGCTCAATAATGGCTCATAGGTAGCAACTTTTGGGTTAATACCATTTCTTACACACATTTGGCGCTGAATTTATATAATAATATAGAAAATGGATAAAAATGGTCAAAAATAATTCTAGAATGCCACATTTAGACATCAAGACCTTGAAGAACTCCATAGAAAATTAAATGCTGTGATTGGACATCAAAAAAGTTTTTGTTATTTTTGGCAATTGGATGGCCAGCACTTCTGTTCGAAAAACTGCAGACACCTCCTTATTGTCTAGAGACCTAGGAAAGCCATATATACTCTAAATGCTCTAGGTCTCTAGTTTGTGGTTATAAAAGTTTCATGAGGCTGGATTTATCCTAGAGGTCACAGCAGCTCATTTTATACAGTGAGGTCAAGTTTCAAGAAATGCTCTCACTTAAAATAAATGCTACTATGTAGACTAACATCATCACACTTGGCTCATCGAATCCACAAGAATGTCAACTTTCCAGTCATACCCAATCGATACAATTCCAAGACTGTTTAGGGATCCCAGCATGCAAAAATATTCAAATATAATAGGTGAAAATATTACCTTTAATAAATTAGGTGAAAAAATAGTGTGGATTTGTCTGTAAATTGCAAGTTATTAGCATCAAGTGGGTGTGTCTGTAAAGAGGAGAGCCGTGGGTACCCATAGAGCCCAGCCACTGTGGCTGGTGGACAAACTTAAAATTAAGTCAAGATGAACATAAAATATAAAAACAGTTTTCAATGGAATATACGTCACAAAGGATAAGTGCATAATTGCATTCTCATTCTCTCGCCTCCATGTGTGACCCTTGATGATAGCAGTTGGTCCAGGCTAATTTCAGTGTATGCCTAAATGTGCCTGGTGCTCCGAGTAAAGGAGCAGTAGGTAGAAGATACTGGCGGTGGGGAACACGTGTGGTTATATTAGCCAGAGAGGAAAAGAGGGCGAGAGAGGAAAAGAGGGTGAGAGAGGGGGGCCTCCTTGTGACTACTGCCTTCCAGCCCCCCCCAGGGGCGAACACGGTGTGTGAAAGAGTGCATGTGCGTGAGAGTGAGTGTGCTTGCCCACCCTTGGTAGATATATAACAAAGCACTGACCCTCCATCAAACATTAGGTGCAAAACAAACTGGCCTGGCAATTACAGCCTTATTACATCTGGATCATTAACTCCACAACAAGTTGCCAGGGGAGCCTGGAGCTGCTCGGCCCTCTCTGGTCCTCTGTTGCACGCTATGGAATGGACAGAGGCAAATAACAGTGTGCAGCATGATACATTCGTGGAAGCATGTGTGGAGCAGTTTATGTTTGAAAACACTTACACGCCTTCTTTGGATCTATATATATATCACATTGATTTTGTTTGTTTGTATATGTGCTTGTGCGTAAGGGAGCAGCTGTAAGTTTCTGGATGACTTTTAAAAGCTTTGAGAATCAATTAATAAATTAACACATACAAAAACACATGTGATAAAAATCGCTATTCCAATAAAAATAACTGAAAACACTTGCGGTGCTTTGCTTTCTACTGAGCAAATATGCTTGTCACAACTATATTTATGTTCAGTAAAACACTGCAAGCAACAGCTTAAATTTCTTTGCAACGACAAATCAACAAACCAAGACTAATGCTCCAGAGCAAAGAAAATATGCAGCCTTTGGAAAAGCTGGTGGTCATTACATGAAGGCCCTCCGTTCCCAAAAATCTCCCAAAATAAAACCACATCCAGGAATAATTCATTTAGAAATTTTGATACGTCTGAAATTCAAAAATGCATTGATTTAAAAAAAGTACCAGTGCAGTACAATGTTAAAAACCTCTGCAAATGTTGTTGACAAGAGAAATCTACCAAACTAAAGAAAAGTAGCCATGTTGGCAATGCAGTGTTCTCATTTAAAAGTAAAACTGAAAAGGAAAAGCAATCCCATTGAGCCCTGAGCTCTCATTCAGCACACTAGTATCGCACAACCAAGTGAATAAATGAATACACTTGCAATGTGTTGGACTTGTTGAAGACTGCTGGGACACTGATAACCTCATGTCACGTCTTCAAGTCCAAAAAAAATAAAGAAACATGCAATCTACAAAAATTGTGAAAAAACTCTTTACAACACTTCGAGTGAGGAGGACGAAAAATCACAATTCTGAAACAAGTAGGATGAAACTTCAGCTCTGTGCCAAACTTTTGAATTATTTCTAACATTGTGTCAACAATGTGTCACAAACCAGCTTCAGTTCAGACTGTGAATGTTCACAACTAATGAAGCCTCGTGTGCACAGCTAAAGCATGCAGGCGGGTGTAAAGGAATACTTCACCCTCAAAATGACCATTCATATATGAATTTCTCACCCCATGTTACCTTCAATTCTGGAAGAAAAGTTTGTTTTTCTCGTCTGACCCCACAGTGAACGAAAAATTAAATATTGGAGAAAATTGTTCAAGAATTGAAGTTAATGGGGAACATGTTTAACAACAGCCAAACTATAAATTATTTATCATTTACACATTCTCACACAAGTCATGCATTATAATTCAAGCTCATTCATGAAGTCATATGTTCATGTAAGTAAGGTTTTAGCGAAAGTGCATGTGTTGGGAAATCCTGTGCATTGAACTCGATAAATGACACTTATACAGTATACTTCAAGAGTTGTGTGAACAGAATTTTCCGGATGCATGTGACAAAAGAAAGAACCTCAAGAATTGAAAGAAACGTGGAGTGAGTAATTGATATACAAATGGTAATTTTGGGGCTGAAGTATTCCTTTAAGTAGGGTGCACTGAATTTTGGGTCACCTACAAGCCCAAGCTGACTAACATCTGCATATTGGCAAACTTTCATCGAGATCCTTAAGAGTATAAGAGTTGTAATTATAAATTGCACATGTGAAATAGCCCGTTTCTTCATGACACTCACCTAAACACACAACTGTAAAGATGAACATGCATCAAAAAAACAACCTGGTCTCACAGAAATCCGTGAAATAGCCACGGATTCCGCTTAACTCAAAATCCGTGGAATAGCCACGGAATCACTCAAATTTCCGTGAAACTGACACGGATTTCGCTACAATGCAAGTTAATGACAGTCATATCCCGTGGCTATTGGTTTGTTCCAAGTCACGTGACTTTCAAGGTTCCAGCTGTCAGAACAAAAAACATGGCGGACAGTTCTCTCATTTTTAGTGAAAAATCAATATTTTGACTTTCTGCATAAAAAATGGATTTTGATCACATTTGTAGCGAGAAATATATGTTTTATTTTCTAAATATTCACTCAGTGAATGTACATAATCACTTTGTATGTTGGAATAGCCACGGGATATGACTATGTCCTTAACTTGCATTGTAGCGAAATCCGTGTCAGTTTCACGGAAATTTGAGCGAATCCCGGGCTATTCCACGGATTTTGAGTTAAGCGAAATCCGTGGCTATTTCACGGATTTCTGTGAGATCATGTTGCAAAAAAACATTTCTCTCCAGATCTATTTCTGACATCCAAAATTACACATACTCATGCTTAAACTGTAAACCTCATTGTGACATAAAATTTACAATTCCCAGCTTGGTGTGTGCGCATTCTCAACAGCACTGTGATGGATGAATGTTCAATTAACAAAAGAGCCACCATGTTAGGGCGCCACACAGCCCACCATTAACAATTAAAACAACGGAGAGAACAAGTGGCGAGGAGAAGGGAGTGTTTTTACACGCAGAGGTTTCAGCTCTGATGAGGGGGACTTTTCGTCAAGTGAGAAACTGTTCCCTGTCATCTCCTGGGTGGAGCTGGGCTGCAAAGAGCTAAAATTGGTTTCAAGTGTGAGTAAGTGCCTGGAGCCCCCTCTCTCATCTTGTGATAGATGGGAGGAAGTCCCCAGGGATGGGAGGTTGATTGTAACATGGGATTGCTAATTGATGACAAAGCTGGGTATGATCTATGGAGGAGAAAGGCCGCACCAAGTTGGAAAACAGTGTGAAACTCGGACTTCTGCAAGCGGTCGACAGTCAATAGCAAGGATTTTCAGTTCAATGACTGCTTTCAGCCGAAAAAAAGAGTTGTACTCACTCAACTTGTTCCATATTAAATCTTATATCAAGTTGACAGGTGCTGCAGGTGTTGACAGGTTTTTGATCTTGTCGAGAACAAGAACACCGGCTTTAAACATGAAGCCACATCCTTCTGTATTACACTGCAACTTCCCAACTTATCATGGTGTGTGGTTCCCCTTTACTTGGTGTTCACCCTTACGTAATTGCCAGAATATATCTACTCATCAATAAGAGAAGGTCAGACAGAAGCAGAGATAGGATACAGGCCAAATGCCAAAAATAAGAATTTTACCATATTTCCTTTCCTCACCAACACTAATCTACATCTGTTCCCTTATCTGATGTCAGACAGATTGTTTCAGTTTTAGGTTGCCTCCGCTCAAACCGTCATATGTGTTCCTGTGACAATGGAGCCGATCTATTCAATTCAATTCTATATTAATATACTAGAGTGGAAACCGCTTACAGTAATCCTGGGTGAAATGTATCACTATAAGCAGATCACTATAATCATATTATAACCAAACTTTTTTGCTTTGCTTTATTTCACATGGAGATTACTATCTAATTGACATTTTGGACTCACCTAACCCACCTAACCTGTCATCAGTGCCCAATTGTTTTTTGTCATCTTACTGTATTGTATTGTCTTGAATTATAAAGCGTCCTTGGGCTTCTTGAAAGGCGCAATATAAATTTACGTTATTATTATTAGTATATTATAACGTGAATATACAGCAAGGACATGAACACCTTCACAGTTCTACAGCATTTTCCCACACCAAGGGCCATCTGTGTGTCACTACACGCTACATGCAGATGGCTGGAACAGGCGCTATCAATCTCGATAAGGGTGGCTTCAACCACAAGTGCTTTCCTCATGCACAATTGTTTTTGTCTGGACTGGAAAAGTTGGATCGACGAATCCCTAACCCTGTCTTTTAACCCAACCTAAACCCTAACCCTAACCTTTCATAGCTAAATAGCTGCTAACTTAAGTGCTGCCGCTTGCGCAGAAAGCCAGTTACACTGGTTACTACATTCAGTGAGTACTTGGCTGATTGTTAGTCCCCCGCAGTGCTCTTTGGATTGATTGTTTTTCAACTGAAATGCCACTGTTTCATGCCATGACACCGGACAAATCAGTCAACTCAGTGGAGTGGGCGGGTTCAAAGGTCTGGAACCAGGCAATCTGTTCCCAGCAATGGGCTGAAGTTGCTGTAGCGCCTCACAAAGTCTCAAATGACTTTACCTATAAGATACCTTAAGCTACAAATTGATACTGATGATATAATGTCTTTCCCAGTCCTCTGGTGCAATCACTAAGTAAAACCCTTGAAAACTTTTAGGATGTTTTGAAATTCTACAGTCCAGAAAATCTATTGTAGGTATAATGAGTGCTGTAGGCATAATTTAGACTTGATATAGATCCCAAAGTTAGCGTTTATATGAAATGTTGACCCACTGTCCCTTGGCCTTACCTGGTCAGTGTCCATTATGTCTGCAAGATCATTCTCTGACATATTGAGGATGGAGGCAGCGATGGACTTGGCTTTGATCATAGACTTGGCTGAGAGGCCGCCCTTTGCTGCCACAGCGTTGGCCTGCCTCAACCTCCTCCTCTTCATCAACTGCTGCTTGACCTCTTGAACGTCTAAAAGTATTTCACTGGCCAGGGCCTGAAGGGGGAGGAGAAGAAGGAATAAAAAAAGAAGAGGATGATGAAATGGATATAGAAAAACAAGAGGGATAGCTATGCCTGGCAGATGAATAAATGAAATTGATCAAGCATGCGCCAGAGAGGCCTAGTACATTATGGAGGAATATTGAGTTTGACACACTCAGATTCTCTTCGGTTTCGCCTCACGCTCCCTTGTAGGAATGTGGACCTGAGGGTTTGTTGCCCTGTCGATTGAAAGCTGAGGGAACACAGCTTTGATACCAAACGTACCCCAAGTTTTGCTAAAATCTCCACAGACAGAGAATCATGCATCAGAGAGAGAAAGACAGAGAGCTACAGAAAATACAGCCATTCATTTATTTATTTGCTTTCTGAATGTCTCACAGTACAACAGGGCAGCATAACACTGTTAATAATTAAGCTACGAGGGGCCGTTTCAAATGGTGCCCGGGTGAATGGCAAGCGAGACGAGGAAGGCCTGGGATGGCACAGTTGTCGGGCACTAAATGGGAGTTTGCTCTAAATACAGAGAGACAATTAAATGTTAAAACTGCCACTGTACACGAGAAAGTCAATAAAGTAAACTCCCCTTTGCTTCATTTTGAGCTTATTGATCGAGGCAATAATCTTCTGTATCATTCCCTTGTAAGCCTGCTGAAAAGCTGACCTTGGAATAGATGGTCAGATGAGGGAAAGCTGGAGACAGGAGAACTCGCTGTACACAAAAACAAAATAAAAAAAAAAGAACAACTTGCTCATGGAAGGTACACAATATAGCCAAGCAAGCAAGAAGTACAGTGTTTGCACACATACAGAAACACAAGTACAAACATACAAAAGTACTCAAGTGCATTATAGTAACAAGGGTAATCACACATGAACTGCGGCAAACATCTCCACTCCTCTCTCTTAATTTCACACAGGTGGACCAGGTGCAGTTTACAAAGCAAGTGGTGGTTCTCGCAGGAGAGCACTGACTGAATGGTTGGAGGCTCGCAGCTGGAGAATGTGGAGCAGCAACATCAAATATACACAAGCAGAGCACAGACATTGAGAAATTCAAAGGAGACATGTTGGCAAAGCAACAGGATCACATTATACAAAGCCCATACTGATTAAAATAATGACGAAATGAAGAAAACAGAAATATAAATCGATCCACAGGGTGAACACTTTTTTTCAACACCGGATCTCAAGTCTTGTATAGAAGCATTAAAACAAGAAAAATGTGAATTGTCTCTTAAGCCAGTGAATCCAGATGTTTGTTTTTTTTACTTCTTTCTTCTGATATCATAAGTGAGACCAGTTTAATTTAATTTATAATCCAGTTTCATATGTGGCCTATTACACCCATGTATGTGTAAAATGAGCAGAACAGCACTGATTAATAAGGACGAGGAAATCATAACCATCCTCCACGTCCTAATGAAGGAAGGCAGCTTTAGCTCTTTTTGGTGATCTGAGAGCTGTGTTTACCCTTAAGGAATACACAGCTCATTAACTAACAGTCAGAGATCCTATTCTTTTATTTACAGCCTAATAGATATTCACTGTCACTAGTCAGGGGTTACATTCAATTGACCTAAACCCTGCATGTGGAAGAATCCAGAAAGAGATTAAGGGGTGAATTTATCACTCATTCTCATCCCTGGGAGAGACAAAGGGTGGGAGGGGGCTATGCAAGCATTCACATGCACACACGCACACAGACACACACGCACATACGCGCACTTGAGCTATTCAAATGCATACATGGAGGGTGTTGTGTCTGTGTGTGTTTGCTAAGAGCTCTTAGCCCGGCTAGTACACAATCACAATTGCCAAAGGGGCAATTTAGACAGGACGAGGATTAGAGCATAGAGATGGGGATCAAATGAGCAGCAAAAAGATATCCTCTTTAATAACTAGCTACCTCTGAACCTCTTCACACACATGAGGACACAAAGAGCCATTCAAAAACATAAAGAGCAGAGCGGGAGGGAGGGAAAAATGCTTTCATTTTGTTAGATTATGAAGGCACTGAAGTGAAAATTAAACAAACAAACAAACTGCTGTTTACTGTTCATATACAAACTTGAGTAAGATCTTAAATTATGTAAGCACCTTTTACAGAATGGTTATATTATATATACTGTAAGGTGATTACAAGTAAATGTCTTGTTACATTGTTGTTGTATTGGGTACTTCTAATCCAATAACTATGGTATTGTAGGGCTGAGCAATATGACAAAAAATATCATCAAAATCATATAAAAAGGTCTGCCGTAAATATTTTTTTAATATTGTTTCTATTACAATGTTGATAAACCAGCAGCCAATCTCTGCTCCGCCAATATTTATGTCATTTCAATTCGAATTTTTACGTTCTGGTCCTTGCACATGGGAGCAAAGCTGGAATGAACCATAAAGTTGCTGTTTTTGTTAACATGGAATATACAAAAATGGGCTCTACCATCTATATTTTAGCCATATTGCCCAGCTCTACAGTACTGCAATTTCAGGTGATTACTAAAATACTCGTACATTCCACTTCAAAAACAAATGGAAAAAAAGAGAGAGATTACTCAAACTCTACACAATCTTGTACTTTTCAGCGGAGATGACAAGTCAAAATATTCTTTGTAAGATAACTACCTTCTGTTTGTGTGTGTGTGTGTGTGTGTGTGTGTGTGTGTGTGTGTGTGTGTGTGTGTGTGTGTGTGTTGTGGAATAGTCACTACATGCAGGGCCACTGTTTAGCAGTTCAACAGCAGTGCTTACAGCCTGGGGCGTGTGCAGGGGCCAAAAGGGTTTGCTGGCACACAATAAAAAAAAAAATCTCCACACACAAATACACACACAGCACATACAGGCACAAAGAACAAAAAAACAAGCTCATAAAGACACACACAGACACATCTATACACACACACACATGCGCAGCCCTCCGGTCCTGATCAATACATGACAAGAGTAAATCTCCTCCGGACGTCAGGCAGTCCAATCAAAGGGCTCGGTGTTCTTATAGGGAATCACAGGAGCCAGGGGGAGGCAAACAATGATGTGAATCCTCAACAACAACACAATGGCCCCACCAGCCTTGGGTTATGGGAATGGAGGAGAGGAGTTATACGAGCGTGAACTGTATTTCTATGCATTTCTATACACGTGTGCTTTCACATGTAATGTGACCTCTATTTATAGGCTACGTGTAGATTGCATGCATGTCTTTTTCAATAAATAAATGTGAATGTGTGAAAAAAAAGAGGGCTCAAGGTTTAGATGTGTGAAAGAAATCTTAGATTAGGAAAAGAAAACACATCCTAATCACCTTCACTTCTCCTCAGATGCTAGTGAGCCATCCAAGGACAAGAATAGCTTCAGTATTTTCCAATATTTCTGGCTTGCTGGGACGAAAGCAGTGTTGGATTGCCACTAAACTGTGTCCATGATCTGCCACTGGATTTATATGTGTGTGCAAATATACACCACCACCACTATCTATCTCTGCCAAGCAGTTTCCTCCTTTGATAGACAGGTGTCAGCCGAAAAGACTTGATGGACAGTCTTTATCAGTCTCTGCCAGATACACACGCAGACTGACACAGACACACAAACACATCTCAAGGTGATGGATAAGCCAAGACAAAGACAGTAATAGTGCCCATTCCCATTGGGCACACAGTTCCCCCACATTGGTGGCCTGTGTCTCCCTATGCACTGGAAGAAAGTGGAAATACATAATGGCACATGCACACATTGTTACAAACCCATCTATCCATTTGCTGAGTATATGTGAGATATGGTAGTGGTGGCTGAAGGCTAAGAAAGGCAATGCTGACATCATTCCATCCCCCAGCTGCTCCTAGGGGATCCTGTGGCTTGCCCAGGTGGGATGTTCAGTCCCTCCAGTCTGAGTGGGTCTGGGTTTTCTCCCAGTTGGACTTTCCCAGACTACATCCATGGGGAGGCATCAGGCTGACATTCTGATCAGATGCCTGAAACATCCTAACTACCCAGGGCTCCTTCTGCAGCTCCATCTGGTAACAAAATGATTAAACTTCATGGGGCTGAAATGTTGATAGCCAGGTAAACCGAGAGCTTTGCCTTGAGGTTTAAGGT
Organism: Centropristis striata; assembly: GCF_030273125.1. Taxonomy (NCBI): domain Eukaryota; kingdom Metazoa; phylum Chordata; class Actinopteri; order Perciformes; family Serranidae; genus Centropristis; species Centropristis striata. The sequence continues at coordinate 38,637,367 of NC_081517.1, read as the reverse complement.
AGATCCTTGAAGACCTCCAATTTGTTTTCTTTGTTGGTACCCATGGTGTCATTGCAGGTCTGATTCTGGATCTCACTTTCACCTGTTTTGGAAGTTTCATCGCATGTAGTCATCGCTCTTTTCCTTGTCTCCTTATTGCACCGATAGCAGAGATCGGGAATACAGTTTGCCACTTCACATGCAAATTAGTTTGTGGGTAAGTCTATTGCATTAGATGCAAAACAGTCAGTAATTGTAGGGTCAATCACCATTGTGTTACCTCATTTTGTGATAGCGAGAGACTTATTTAACGAAAATCTTCGGTCTGGTAACGTGCATCATTGGCGATACCAAACCAGTTCACTTGTTGATTTCACTCTCCATGAATGGAGGCAGCTCCTGATGGTTAGACTATTGTCTTGCATGGGTAAATTAGAGGCAAACAATAAAGCAATTCATTGACTTCCACTCATGAACAATACTCTGAGATATTCAAAGTTCTTCACAAGGGGCAGCAACTCGCTCCAAGGCATAAGGGACCAATCTGCTGAACCATTACCATATAGGTGCTCACTATCATTCTGACATTAACAATTGTCATGACATATTGTCTAATAAGTCCATCAAAATTTCATCATGTGTAAAAAGCAATGATGCAATCCTGAGGCCATCAAACCAGACCCTATCCACTCCTTGGAATAAAGACTTAGCTGTTATACGGTTATTGCACTCATCCCCAATTCCTCAAGACGTCCTACAAGACATCCTAGGGGACACGGAGAAAAGCCTTCTAAAAGCATAAAATACATGTGGGTTGGATTGCTACCAACCTCCGTATAACACTGAAGAGAAAGAGACATGTCAGCAATGACAGCCCAACACTATGCAGAACTTTCAGCATGGCAGCATGCCACTGCCGATATTTCTGACTACCTCAGTGACTTCTGCCAAAAAGAATAGCCCAGGCAAGGCCCTGCCTCCCCTTCCTTGGTCTTTCGACAGTTTGCCAGAATCTCTCTGAGGCCAGAGACATAAAAAATGTCTTCAGAGCTGTGATTGCAGAAGCGTCATTCAGACTTTCCCAACAACAAAAGACCACTCAGGATTACATGAGGCAGACTGTTTCTTCCAATCTACGTTTCCATGCCAAGATGGTGTTGAAGTCCATCAGGATCCAAACCAAAGACTCCTAGAGGGCTTTAAACCTTGAACTGTTTTTTGGTGCATAGGTTCAAACAACAGTCGGAGAACTTTCTCTCCATCACACACATTAACATATGCAATCCCCTCATTCTCTGGGAAAATGGCAAGACATTGTCACCATGTGGGCAACTCTGGAAAAGGACAGTCCAGACACTTGTGCTGTCTATGCAGAAACACATCCTTTATGATACAGTTTCCTATCAGCCTTTTTTCATTTACAGGGGATTTGTAAAGCCCTACCTTCACCTTTTGCCCACCTAACAATGCATCCAACCTTGTGGATGGTATGGGCACACCATACTTTAACACCAGTTAGATAATTTCTCTACAATTTGATCTGCTGTCTCTTTAGTATAGTACCTTAATGAAAGAATGTAGCTGTTCCAGCTGGGAGTAGGCTTGGCCTAGCTGCCTCTGAAGCCTTTCCAAGGCATGGGAGCTCTGCTGGGTCAACCCCTCCATTTGCTCAGTGGCTGTCTGTTCCAGTGCAGCCAGAGCCTTCTCACTGGCTCCCACACGACCCTGCAAGGCATGCATGCGCTGCTCCTGTAAAGAAAAATAGCAGGCAGAATTGGTCAGCTGAAGGCAAACCATCTTTAGAAAGTAGATTGTCTGCAAAGGCCTGTGAGACATTTGTTGCAATTGTAGTAACTTAAGTAACACTTTTCCGACTGAAGGGAACACAAAGGCCGAAACAGTTTTTAACAGAACTGGGGGTTTTTTCAAACGCCATCAGAATAATTTTCAAGACAATAATATAAAAGAATATATATGTTACCCCACTCCACATTGAACTTAATTTTCTAAAATGTAATTCCATTGTTTTTACGCATCAGTTGAATAATCGTTACTTTGTGATTTGATTATTTTTATGGTGATCACGGGTGCAAGGGGGTCAAACATTCTATATTCCCTAAATAGGACTAACAATTTACAGCTTCCTGAAACCTCTTTTCTTTCTACTGATTAAACACTGACAACTTTATATAACAATGTTTCCCCAAAGTGCAGTGTTTCATGGCGGTGCACAGAGACACAAGTTAATTATACAGTTAAGTAACTGAGCTAACCTTTCTTTCGTGACTGTTTCCTACCTTTTTTTCCAGATCCTCCTTCAGTTTTTTACAGGAGGCCTCATACTGACTTTTCTCTGTGGTGGCAACATTCAGTCTCCTCTTCAGGGAATCAACGAGGGCCTTCCTGTTCGTGGCCTCTTCTGATAAAGTCTTCACCTATGAAGAGATGGAGCAAAGGGTTGTAATGGTGGTACTCAAGTCACACATCCATGTTTTTCCTTCAAATGAATGAAGCAAACATCTATTCTATAACTTAAGGTCACAGTGCAGGACTTGTATCTCCCATCTGGCACTGAAGTAATTTCACAAACACATGTTGATTTATGTGGGCAGGTAATCTCAGTGTTTATACTATCTACTTGTCCTCGATTACATTCTTTTTCTTTTCTTTCTTTACTTTAATGATTCCTGTGAATGTTGAGTTTCTTTTTCATCTGGAGCATTAACTCAAGAAACATTTCTTGGATGCCTCTTAGAGATTTTAACCATAGCTCTGCCCATCCTGCCCCTTTTTCCTCTGGCTTATTGACATTAATTGCAGTTCTTCCACAGGCAAAAGACACCACAACTCCAGTGTACTTGTTTGTAAAGGCTTTAACATCTTTTTTTAATGTAAAAGTAGCTAAGTAGCTAAACAGTAGTTAAAATGCATAATTTTCCTTTTAAGTCATCCACGAGGCATAATATCCGAGATATGAGAAATAAACACCATGATATCGCAATTTCTGTGTTATTATAAGAGCATCAAATAACGAGAATGACATGTTGATGGTGCATACTGTGTACCTTCGTCTCCAGTTCCTCCACTTGTCCACGGTAACTTTTCTCCATATCCTGCAGGAACTTCAGTCTCGTCTTCAAGTCCTCCACAAACTGTTTTTTCATGCTCACATCTCGCTCCGTGTGGCTCAGCCTGGAAACACAGACACACACAAAGAAAAACACGCAAATATGGTATGAAGTATAAATTAATTTTACACAGATATTCTTATTCATCTACAGCAGCCTACACACACATACGGTATCTACATAGTATGAATAAACACAGACACACAGAAACAGACACAGACACACACACACACAGACACAGACACAGACACACACACACACACACACACACACACACACACACACACAAAGCTGGCAGGCACAGTGTCCCCATGCAGTGCATCAGGCATGACAGCTCATTATGACAACTAAATACACTGGCATGCTGTTTGGGTACGTGGAGGGGGGTGAAATAAGGATGCATATATAATTCTAACTGGCATATATTAGAACAAGTGCTCTGGCGGGGAATGCCGTGCTAAGTGTGACTGGGGAGTCCTTTTTGACAAACGGCATTTTGAATCAGCAGTGACACTACTTGAAAGACCGTAATCAAGTATTTAAATGTTTATTATTTTCAGCTCAGCATTACACCAGTCCCATATAAAAACACGTCAGCCATGGGACTTGGCTTGGGAAAGACTGATTATGAAGACAAAAAAAATATTGTTACTGTACTGTGCTGATAATACTTCCCTAAAGAGAGGAAAAGGTCTCGGTTTTGTGAGCTATTCATGTCTTAACTGTTGCAAACATGCACCATGTGTCACTTCCTATTTTGATAACCTGCTGTATTGACATGTTTAATATTCCAGCATCCTGTGCAGCCATATTATAGCGAGGCCTTGTATTAAATGGGCTCAGTATGTTAGTATGTTTTATTCTGTTTTTATAAAAGGCAAATATGAGGCGTTTTTCATGGTTGTCTATACCTTGGGGAATTAGAACAAATAGAATAAAGATCATAAGGATGCAGTTAATTAAAAATGGTTTCTGCCGTTTTTTTATTTATTTCAAAGATGCAGTGGATCTCTTAGCTCCCGCACGCATCATGGCTTGTGTGTTTTAAATAAACAGATGACGAAACACGAGAGCAAATGCTTTCGTGTAAGTAAATGTCCCTGTCTCCCTAGGTGGATAAATGCCTGAGGGCAGGCTGGCTAAATAAATGTGAGCTTGTCCTATTGGAGTGACATTAAATTAAATGAGAGAGGAGTCTAGCCTGGGGTCTTTGGGGGGAAGTAGCGCTGGCTGGTTACCCCATGGATTTGGCCATTAATGAGAAAACCCATATTGAACCTTTCAGATGACTGTCTGGTGTTGACTTAAAGACGGAGAGCAGCAATAAGAGCCCCAGCAAGCTCCCTCTGCCCCAATGCTAATGGCAATTAGATCGACAACATTTATTTTAGATGTTCTCTTCTTCTGCACCCCCAAAAAGAATAGAGGATAAAAAAGAATGAAGGATATATGGTGCTTCTGCCGGAGCGTGTGATCTCTATTTATGAGTGTTAGTGGAAAGAGAGAGAAAGAGAACCTCAAACTATATCCCAATCACTCACACGTTTGTTCCCTTTGTTCTGCGCTTGTTGGCAATATTGTTCATCAAACATGCGTGCATTGTAATGATAACAGTCAGTGGTCTGAAGAGTGTGTGCGTAAGAGAGCGAGAGCGCACATTTCTGTGTATGTTGTTAAGAATGAAGTGCGGGTGGACGTTTCATGTGGCTGATAGACAACAGGGCTAAAGATGAAAGAAGCAGCTTCATAAATAAGGCAGGGCCATAGTGCCGGATATTGACTGAGGACATGCCGGTATACTTTGAAATTCATTTCTTTTTTTCCCCCCTTCTCTTCTTTAAGGCGAAGCAGCCTTGCTCCCTGTGTGTGTGCTGAGATGTATATTTCAGAGACGTCTAGACATGTCTTTCATTCTGAGAAGGGGTCCCTCCATGGAGGCAAATGGAGAGGTAGGAAGAAGAGACGGCGTGTTACATTGTGTGTGTGCGCGTTAGTGAGTGTGTGACAAGAGCCAGAGGAGAGGCTGAGGCTGTCGTGGAAACTCAGCTGAGGGATGTTCACTCTGTCTGGCTGTGATCCGCTGTGCTTTGGTCACACACAAACACATAGTTGCTGTGATTGTACACATGCCCTGGTTGTATTATTGAGAATGGCAGTCAGAGGACACAGCATACTAGACAAAGAGAACAAGAGGGAGGAAAGCCAAGTTGTTCTTTGTACCTTTCTCTCAGTTCAAAGATGAGATTTTAATGCAGAATGATGATATATGCCTTTAGCAACGCTGTTCAAATCTTGACAGTTTCCCTGAGTGAAATGTTTATGGCTATACATTCTGACTATGTAATGCAGCGAGTGCTACAGTAACTGAACCATGTAACTCATTAGGGCTTGTGGCCCACAGGCCAGAGTGATGCTGTGTGGGTTTTAGTGTCATGGGCCAAAATGGTCCCTCCTGCGGCACACAAACAATCAATACACTGCTTTGATCAGCACTCCGCATCAGCTACCCACATAAGCAACACCACACTACATGACACACAAGACACCCACGTGCACACATGTGCATACACACTAATTCCTTCAGTCATTTGTATTCACTCGCTCATGAGAACATGCATAATTTCACAAATGATTCACGCAGAGGAGAGGCATGCCTAAGTGGAGTGCAGCAGACAGAGTGCTGCCACTTGGTGGAATCAAACACTACAGATGGGAGCTGCAGAGAATGTGCACGCATGCAGACAGAGACACAGGGAGACGGAGAGACAAAGACAGAGAGAGGGATGCAGAAAGTGAAAAGAGGAAGAGCTGTACTGCAGAGCAACTGTAAAAAAAGAAACACAAAGAAAAAGAGGTAATACTAATGAAGACAAAGGTGTGAAACTAACTTGTCCTGCAGCTGGCGGAGCTTGTCCTCCTTCTCCTGGAGTTGGCCTCGTAGGGCTTTGTTAGCTGCCACCTGCCTTGTGACCTCCGCACTTGCACTCTGGGGGGAAGGCACACGGTGTGTGTGTTTGTTAATGTGTTCGAGTGTGTGTGATAGTGGGTGGGGGAGGTTTTCACGACACGGCTGATGACAGGTCAGGCACAGCATGCCTCCTCATTATAGTTACAGCGGGAGGGTGGAAGGTGCTAAAGGAGGTTAAGAGGAAAGCAGTATTTTTCAAAGTGGATGAGATAAGGGGAGTAATAGAAAAAATAACAATGTATAGACCTATACTAGTGAATGTATTTTCAGTCCCAAAGCCTGCCGGCCAGTTTGAGAAGCATTTTTTCCTTTTAGAAAATAAATAAATAAAAATAGGCCAAATTAAACCATACGTCGTAGAATCTAATTGTAAAAAAAATGCATTATTGTCTAACTTTCTGATGGTATTGGAACATATCATGTTTGACACATACTTAAACCAGTAAAAGTAAACAAAACAAAAATTAAAATAGTGTTGTTTTATCCAAATTTATTTTTGTACATGTCCAATTCAAATTTGTATTATTTCAGTTTCCTTATTATGGTATGATACTGCAGAAAATATATTTTTGAGTTCTCCCTACTTCTAGCTGTGATTGTGCTGTTTCCATAAAGGCACAGCTCTTATATATTGCAGTGAAAAACAAGGCCAAGGAATAATATGTGACAGAAAAAAGAAGAAAAAAAAGATGCCCTGAAACTGCTTAGACTTGTACAGCATATACATAAAAATGTCCTTATGTCTACCAACAGTTTAAAAAAATCCTCCAGCAAACATTTAATTAGCTACTTAGTCTTTTCTGTCTGTTGTTTTTTCTCTTATATTGCTGCCTTGTGGCTTATTAAGATGTACAGTGTGGCTATGACGACAGCTTGACTTCTGATCATTCTGCTGATGGATATTTGAACGTGCATGTTCACTTTGGTTTAAAGGGCCCTGTGTCTCTTGTGGGAACTGCACCAGCGCAAGCTTTTGACAATTCGTTCACAGAGCGCGTGCACCCCCACAGTGCATCCCTCGCCGATCCCTTTTGCTGTCACCTGACATGACTTCCTCAGCTGTGTGTAACGACAGCAGCAATCTGCTCGGTGACACTGACGAGCTGGCTGTGGAGAGGGTGATAATACTGTGGTACCACTCACACCTCATTCCCTATGATGTAGGGCACGTCTCTGCTGTTATTCCCTATTTCTCATCTTTCTGACAGGTACTCCGTGATAAGATCAAATGATAAGAAATGCTAATTCGTGTCGAAATCACATGCAATTTCAGGTGATGTTGAGTGTAAATTGAAAGGCTCAAGAATTTGTTTTTTATATGCTATATGATTTGAAAGTAAAACAGTTACTTTTCAGAGTTTCTTAACTCCTCAAGGACAGACGGCTGTTCAAACCAGTCAGGTGTTAAAGTGACTCAGAAATATCGAAGTTTGATAAAATACCAGGCAAAAAAAAATATGCATGTGAACACTGGTAGACTGTTTGATACTGCATAATAAGTAGCCAAAAACATTAAGTGTATTTTCTTTTCTTGCCTGTACAGATGAATATGAAATGTAGGATTACATTTTTTTTGAGCCAAACACCATCAAAGGTGCAGTCTGCGTTCTGGAGAAGAAAAACATTTTTTTATACTCAACACCCAAACATATACACCCCTCCCATCGGTGATCCTTCAATGTTAGCATGTGCCAGATTTGCTGTCACTTTCTCTTTATGCATCTATGGCCTTTCCACTGTCTAGTACACAAGCATTAACAGAATAGTCCAAGCTACTTTTTCCCAATTTACAGAGCCAGGACTGTTGATAACACATAGAGCAGACAGCTTGCGAACTGTGAGGAGATATCAGCTGAATTTATTGAAAATGTATTGGATAGAAATCGCAGACTCCACCTTTAATGCTCTCAAAATGTCACAATTTCCTTGTTATTCATGGTATTATCCACTCAAGCTTCATAGTGCACAAAATTGGAAATGAACACAATCCTTAATACCATCATCCTATTAAGAGATTTATCTCACAAGGCGTGCACAATAAGACAAAGCATGGGGGCCGTTCATTAACCTCAGAGTTCTACTTGTAACTTATAATAACCAACCTTAAGTTTGGCTTGAAGTTGTTTGACCTCAGCCTCCAGGGCCGGGGGGGCCGGATTATCTGGGGCAGGCATGGGCCTTCCTGGTGCTGCTGTTGCTGGTGGTACAGTTTGCTGGGGTAATGTGATCTGCCTCCACTGCTCCAGCTCCATCTCCAGAACCTTTCTCTGCTGCTCCTTACCCGCCAGGTCAGAGGTCAGCTTCTGCGGACCAACACACAGAATTGGTGGTCCAGGGTACTGCTAATGATACTTCAACTAAAAACAAAAGTTTTGTCTACTGTTATTAAACCAAGGAAACCTAATTTTTGTTACAGGATGGCGAGAGCTACAGTAAAAGGAATGGGAGTCATGATATACAGCTAGTTAAATTGACGTTCACTTAAAGAAGTTTGAGTCAAACTGAATCCCAGCTTTCTCTGCTTTACAATGCAGAAATGCATTACTGTTATAAGAAAAATATTCCTTTGACTTAAAAAAAGTCTTCATTTTAAATTCACATTACATGAATATGATAGATGCAGAGAAAAAGTAAACACAATATGTTGGAAATACTGTATGTGATAACCACAGGAGAGCTGTGGGGCTCTGCTTTAATATCTATCCTGTGATAAATCTCCTTTTTTATGCAAATCAGGAGACAGATGATGCCGTTGCCCGCTCAATAGGGCCTAATTCTCTCTGTGATTGGCATGCATAATAAAGCCATCCTGCAGAATCAGAGAGCACTTTGGGACAGAGGGAGTTCAGCATTTGGTGAGTGGTTGGGTTTAGAGTGATGAACGATAATGGCACTAGCTGATCATGTACAATGTACAGTGTATCAATGATTCCAAACATAACCATCTGAGGTGAACACTTTTAACCACATGTGTGGTGGAGTTCTGCAGTTGCTGCTTATTATGAAAATATGGGGCAGAAACACACGTTTCTGTATGTTTGGTTCAATACTGCCACAATTAGCTGAGCTGGTATCATTTCAAACATCAAGAATGCTTAATGGCACAAATAGGAGACATGATACATGAAGATGTATGCTGCACACATGGAGTGAATGCTGGAACACACACAGAGACACACCGCACACACCCAAGTGAAACCGCAGATTCCCAGGGGTTTGCTCTCTGCTCTGCATACATGGAGGTTATTGATATCTGGTTGCTGGCTGACACCTTTTAATAGAATCCCTCTTGTTTTAGGTTTCCTCTGCTCTGTTGAAGACGCACACGCCATATCCCCAGCGAGGGTGGGAGAAAGAGAAGTAGGAGTGAAAGAGAGAGAGAGAGAGAGAGAGGGAGGTGGAGATTGAAGTAGGGCTATGGCTGCTGTGGCAGTGGTGCACGAATTAAGAGTGGCATTGATGACACTTCCTGTAAGACAGGCTTTGATTTCACAGGCCATTTTCAGCCCTGGTGAGAGATGACACTGACGTGGACTGATATATACTGGTGGTCCATTAGGGTGGAAGAGAGGACACCTCTGTCTCTCTTTCTCCCATGTGAGCAGTGGTCTCACTGATGCTGTTTCAAGTGATACTTAATCATTAGCAAGATAAATAAGGAAACAAAGGCTGCTAAAATAGTCAAGCATAAACACATGCAGAAATCAAAGAGAATTTGTCAGAAAATAGCATAATATACTACAAGTTATAGTCCAAGTTCCTCAAACACCTTTGCTGCATTTCCACTGCATGGTATGACACGGCTCTATTCAACTTAACTCGCTCTTTTGGGGTTTTCCATTAACAAAAGCTGTGGATCGAACACCTGGTTCGAGGCTCCAAATGAGCTGAGCCGCCAGTACGAGGTGGAATAGACCCCTTATCAGAACACGTCACTCTATCGCCACACACGACCGCGCACACTCATCAGTTGCAGAAGGAATCAGAAGTAGGCTTACATACACAAGGAAGCTTTAATCACAGGAAGAGTTGTAATCTTTCTTAACATGTTGTGTTGTGTGGTGGGCTGCAGAAACCGAAAACTACTAGTAAAAGTCCTTATTTTTATACATATACACATTATCATTTTATACATTTACATTTTTTATACTTGCCTATCTCCGAGTGACAAGTTGTTATAATATAGACAGCATTTCAACAGTAACATGAAAAAATCTTCCTGTGAAAAAGTTATTTTTTCTTTGCGATCACAGTTTTCTTATTGTTGGCCCGTTTTTTTTTTTGCACCTTGCATGCACGCTCATTGTCAATGTTTATACAAATAATTGGTCCATGAAAACACTGCACTGATTGGTCAGTAGCATCATCTCTCATGTTACACGGCACATCCTGCACAAACCCCAGCATCTTTAAATAGCCAAGCCACCATAATATCGATCGCAATTTTTTAAAATCCACTCGACACACTAGCAAAACTACGCTGCACACTACTTACACTTTGCCGTATAATTGACAGAATGCAGACATTGCTCTATATCGTTGTAAATGAATGGGATCAGCTGAGAATCCCGCTTGCGGAGGATAATATCCGCAGTAGAAAACAAAATAGAGACAAGTACCTGATACCCAAAGTGAGTTGAGTCAAGTCAAACCGAGCAGAACTGAACCGTGCAGTGGAAATGAGGTATTGGTATTCATCCCGTTGGCCAGACTTTTGATGTGATTTGTCGTCATTCAAATTTAAATCATGTCTGGAGCTTTTTAAATTCAGCCAGTTGAGTCTGTTGCACTCCCTAATCCTGTGATAATCCCGGCCCCTTACATGTTAGAGGAGGGTAGGACATTCCACACATAAAGAGATAAGTAAATTTGCGAGGCAATGTCATAGTACACTGCAAAGTAAAGTAAACGTAATGACTAAGTCAGGTAGATAATCCAAGCAACCAAATGATCCTGTATTGTGATGATATGCATGACTAGCACATTTCATCAAAAGCAAGACTTGGTAGAAATAGGAGGGCATGCTTCACCTGTCACCTGAGTTTTCTTTAAGCTCCTTATGCCACTTTAAGGGATAATCCTGGGTTATTACAAGTTCAGTCTTATTTTCACAGTTTTTGGCCATCATTTCTTTCAGTAATAATACTATTTAGAAATAGGAATAGTTGCCATATTCCTAGATTTCATAGTTAATTGTTAAGATCTGCAAATATGACACTAAATGTCAGACAGGGCATGAAAAACCTCTGATCAAGTGATCGCAACTTTTAAAAAACTTTTAAACAAATGTCCTGGTGGAAGGTGACAGTGCTAACCACTGCCCAACCATGCCACCTAAAAATAGAACTTGTTGAGTTAAAAATAAATATCTGTTTCATGTCCTTGACGTATTCTACGGATATAGACATTGAAAATTTAGTGAAAGGTACAATCAACAGATCGTTATTTAACTGTGTATCTTTGCTGTGATTGTAAAGAATAATGCAGAAAAAGTGTGTCGCTCCTGAGCCGTGCTGCTCACGCGGTATGTGTGGTGGCTCTAACCTGTAACACTGACACCTAAATGAAAAGCAAGAGGTTCTGTGATGCTTACCTGCTGCTCAGGTACGTCAGTGGCCAGGGCTCTAGGGTTACATTCTGTTGCTAGAAATACATCTGTCAGGATACTGTATTGCTGGTGACTAAGTGATGAAAGTGACACAATGCTGTTGAACACATCTACCCTTGAGAATGGGACACGAAGAGCTGACTGCAGCCTGACAAAGTGCATCACTCATCTCCACTGCAGGTCTAAGTTCTCGCTCATGTTATAGATTTAAGAACGGCAAAATATCACTCAAATAGCAGCTATTAAATACAGTTATTAAGACATTTAAAAAGTCAAAATCAAAACTTTTATCAAGACCACAGAGGGAAGGGGAATAAAAATGGGTGAAGAATAAGGAAATATCGCTAAATAATAGAAGGAGGTAGGAAAGGAATTAACAAGGGAAGGACAGAATGGCTGAAGGATCTGGGAGACACAGCAACACAAACAAGTTTCTGAGAAACTGCCATGCTACTTCTCACATGATGGCCCCTGTGGAGGCTGTCCTAAGCCAATTACAAGCTGAGAGTTGGAGAGTTGGCAAGGACCGGCTGGAACAAGCCCAAAGTCCATCACCTCTTGCCCTTTCCAGAGAGGGCAACAAGACGTGGCTTTGGCCAGTCAGTCGGCTCCAACTTTCTCTGGTGGAGTGGCATTAATACTGCAGGAGGAGAGGAAACAAACAGGAAGACAACAATTCCCCCTCTGTCCACTCATTCACGCAGCAGTGTGTGTTTGTGTATGTGTGTGCGTACACGTGTGCCTTTACTGCTGTGTCTGAGTCTAAGGTCTCGTTGGGCCTTAGCAATCAGATGCCGGGGTGGGAGCACAAGGGCCACTTCCCAGGTAGCAGCACTATGAGGGGCTGGACTCTGACCTGTGTGTACAAGTCCAATATACTGCATCTGTACTATTCCACTCAGTAAATATACAGACATACAGACACATGCGCCTAATCAGGCGTCCAGTGGGCTCTCGCTGGCTGCTGCTATGTCTGAATTCAGCGAAAGAAGTCTCCTGCCTGTCCGATTAACGACTGTATCTGTCTAGGTGTTGGTGTGTGTGTATTTGTGTGTCTCTATGTATGTGTGTATGTTAGTGTGTAGAAGGAGGCCCTGGCAGGAAAGGTACTGTTTAGGGCCAAAGTGCTTGGTGTTTTATTTATAGTCTATACCAAGTCTAAGAGTTTCCTACCTGGAGGCAGGTACTAAATAACTAAATGTGTGTGTGGCAGTGGACTCCATGAAAAAAAGTCACCCTGTGTTTGTCTGCGCACACAGGTGCACGGGTTTGGAGAAATGTAACTGCTAGTGACACAGATTGTTGTGGAGAACTGGCTTGTTGAAACATTCAGCGAGACGAGACAACAGCAGAGTCAGAGAGAGAGGAAAGAAGAGAGAGAGGGAGATTCTCCTCCTCGCTTGTGCTCCTCGGAGCTGACCTCCACAGGCGAGGCTAGGCCTGTCAGCCACACTTATTAAGCATGATAAGGGCAAAGGACCTGCTACTGCTGCACTCTGAGCCCCCAGCAAATACAAAAGAACCACAAAAAGAAAGACAAAGACAGAAACTTCCCAACACTTATAACTGGCTTTCCCTTTTTTACACATCTCCCTGTTTTTTCCCAAGTTACCTGTGTGAGCTGCTTGCTGCTGCAGAGTTTCTCAGTGAGGGAGTTGAGCTGTGCCGTGATCTTCTCATTGGCCCTTCGCAGCTCTATGGCTGAAAGCACAGCGTCTTTCCTGGCACCTCGCAGTATGTCAACGTGACGCTGTAGGGACTCTATGCGCTGCTGCAGAGAAGAGGAGGAGCAGTGCTGGGTCTTCATTAGCATCCTCTTCCTCCTCCACCGCCTTTTCTCTGCTCTCGTCCCTCGGTCCCAGGGCTCATGCTGTTCATCGTCTAACAGGAGGAAGTACACGCAGGCACCTCAGAGTTGACAAGTGCATGGAACAAATCCCTATTTAGAAGCTACTGGTGGGAGTTAACAGGCTTATGTAAAAGTGTCTTTGTGTATGCACAAGTGAAAACTGTGATATATTTAACAACTTGAATGATTAACATTTTCCATTTATAACCGATTCAAGCTCTGAAAAACAAAAAAAGAAGAAACAAAGCTTGTAAACTTCTTAGATACTTGTTTCTGATCGACAGCATGTACATACATTGAGTGTTCTTCCTGCTTCAATTAATAGTCGATTAGATTTTTGTAGTTTTGCATGGGTGCGAAAAAGGAAAAACTTGTGCTACCTTGGGCCGGAACATCGGTTTGTTTTCTGTTGGATTTCGCTGCCATTGCCGCTGTGTTTGAGATCAGTGAACACCTGTAGGACTGAAATAACAGAAAAGTCAGAGACAGAGATGAAAAGCAGCTGTTAAATGTAACACAACCGGTTGACATGTTGTGCTTCCTGAAACGCAGCTCATAATGACACCATGATCACAGGGTGTGCTCAGTTTAACGCGACAAGACAAATCACCCTGCGCTTTAATAATTCACCTGAGCGTGTTCAACTGACTTCAACGTGAACGCTTCTCGCCGCGGATATTACTTCTGACAGATGCTTGCAAATACCGCCTTTGTTCAATCACTGTCTGAAAGCCCTGATTCACTCTTACAGTATGACGTGTGTGTAGTCATTTGCACTCATAAGTGTGTATGTACGTGTGTGTATGTGTGACACCTCCCAACTGCACCATCGTTTGTAGTGACATCAAAGAAGGCCCCCCCCCTCCCCACCACCTCCTCGCCCCTTCTTCTTCTCTGCCTGTTTCCTTTGTATATGGGGTCAGGTAGGATTTGATCAGTGCCAGGTTTGATCACACGGTGCCTTGCAGAGCGGGGAGGTGGGGGATGAACCCTTTGGTTTGTGACATAGTACGTTGAAAGGGGCCAGGGCTGTCACAGCGATGAGCCCGGGAGGAGCTGATGGGCACATTTAGCGGATCTGGAGCGGGAGCGAAACTAAAGGGGATCTGAGAGTGAGGGTCCTGACAGCTCCCTGGCTACATGTACAACAACAACTCTCTCCTCGTCTCCACCTTCTACCTAGCTCACCTCCTCTCTCGGAAGCAGAGACAGAAGGAGACAGAATATCTTTAAAGGTCCCCCCTCTTTCCTCTCTTCATCTCTCTTCTTGACGGACATATCTCTCTGGGGTTTGGAGCTGCCATGTCCTGCTGTGAAGTGGTTTGATATGGACACTAGCAAGGGTCCAGGCCTATTGATTTTAATGGTGTGGAGAAGAGATAGAGAAGAAGCAGCACTGACAACCATACTGAGGGAAGACTTTGTGAATGCGAGGGCAAAGGGAGCGGAGATGGTTACAGGATAGTTACCCATATACAGACAAATCACATTAACCTCATTAATAATATTACCTTTATAGTAAAATGAGCAATTCTGTATTTTGTATATTGTACATGTTTTTTTTTTGTTTGTTTTTTGTTTCGTAATTCTCTGCTTTTTTACATCATTGGCCAGGGGACTACCGATGAAAACTAGCCTTCTGGCTAACTCTGGCTTTTTTAACCATGTACAATCATGTGTTTTATTAAATAGCACTATCCCCTTTTAAATAAACAAATAATAATAATAATAATAATTCAATTAGGCTTATAACTTGTCAACTGTTAAGTTGTAGTGGTATAAAAAGATGAAATACACTCTCTGCATATTCAATTCACAATAAAAATACTTTGTTCTCTCTCCAGTTTGTTTCCTACATCTAACAATCAACCTTTCAGATTATCTGTGGAAACTCTTTAGGGCTAGGGGAATAATTGAATTTTCAATTACAATTTTTGCTTCCAATGATTATGAAAACAAGATAATCAAGATACAACGATTATTTTTCCAAATTCTGTTTCTCAATGATGCTCTTGTTTTGTTTTGTTATGCGTGCCTTTACAGCTGTGGAATTCTCCCAGAGTCAATGACTGAAATGTGTTGAGTATAGTATATGTATATAGCTCATGTTGAAAATATGTTTAATTATTCATTATTTTTATAAATTAAAAAAAATACATTTAATGTTAGACTTCAATAGGTTGTGAAAGTGCATTAACATAGTTGATCTTATTTATTTGTATTTATTATTTTATTTTGGTTATATTTAAAGTTCAGGTGTTCAAGTTGAATAAATGCACGATGCAAGTCAGTGAGTAATTGTGTTAAATAACCATGATCTCAATGTTGACAAAAATAATCGTGATTAGGATTTTTGTCATTATCATATAGGAAAGAGGAAATTAAATTACTGTATAAATAATGTAATTTGTAATTTACAATAAGACATAACAGACACTTTGCCATCCCAGTAACACTGAAACCGAGACAATGATATGCTGCTACCTGCTGCTAAATGCTGTTGTTGCACTAAAATGACTTTTTTTTTATTTATATGTTTTTTGTTCACAAATTTTTTTGATTACTTGCGGACATTTATTTAGTTGTTATATTTTTTAATATTTAACATAAGTGCACTTCTGATAATGTGACTACTTCAGCAAACAGAGACAATGCACAAAACGGTGCTGAATAGATGTTCATTTAAATTTAGCAATTTTTGTCATATAAAAAAAAGGCTGGCTATTCACGCAAATCAAACTAAAATGTTACTTTTGCAGAAGCAGTTTGGAAGGGAAGCTAAACACTAACCCAACATTAACATTTGACTGTAACTTTTTATTTATTTTTTTATTTAAAACTTATTTTAAAACTTATTTAAAGACCAACCTTTCTGTGTTGTCTGTACGCCGTTGTTATTGAGGGCACACTGTTGAGACTGTCCTCGTACTCTTCACCACTGTGAAAAAAGTAAGATAGATTATTACAGGCCAGAAGTTGAACCAACAACCTTGTCTCTGAAAGTACCACCGCTGGACAAAAATCCAATTTACCTTTTATGGTTGATTTAGTTGACATCAAGCAAAAATATGTGCATTTCGCCCCCCCCTCGCCTTCCAACAGAAAATCAATGTCCCATCCAATTTCTGAGCTGGAAGTGTAAATGTGGGTGTAAATTAAGTGAAAAGCTGCAGTGTCTGGTGCTGATGGTGAATGCATCAACATGTATGAGAGCGGCTGTGGCCTTCATTAGCCCTCTGTGTGTGACAGACGTGTGTGAGAGGCACGGCTGAGCGGAGCCAAGCAAAGTTGCATCTGATGGACACACGGTAAGGGCTTCCTGGGACACACATATACACACACACGCTCACACACACACAGGTTTATTGACAGTGACCTTTGACGTGAAGGTGGAAGCCAGTGACATTTACGCTTGCAGGGTTTATTAAGGTGGGGCCTGGGAGAAGCTGCGGAGGTAAAGACCAGAGAGAGAGGAGCTAACTGGAACATGACAAGGCTCGGGGCAAGTTAGGGTTAAACCCGGTCTGGACAGGGGCATAGGGACTTGCTGAGGATCACTAATCACCACCACTAAGACCAGGGTTACACAGATTTGAAGAAAACACTACCTGCTTCATGCTGGTGAGACCTCTAAACAGCTCTGATTTAAATATAGCCTTCTGAATACAATTTTTAAGTCATCTAATTATTACTTTAAATTCTACTAATTAACCCATTGAAGCCTGGAAAGCAGATACGTCATTTTGTAGTATTTGTATAAGCTCTCAAATACTTTTTGAATTTCATTTCTATCTGCTACAGAGGCTGAAAAATCTATTATTTAGTAGGAAGAGTTGACACTTTTTTTTTTTCCAGAAAAACTTCAGGTTTTAGGGGCTGATTTTAAAACCGCCCAGAGGTTTTACAGGCGTTTCAGGCCTCAATGGGTTAAGCATCATATGTAGATTCAAAGTGCCAAATAATACAGGAAACATGACACAGATACTGTCTCTAGGGAACATGATGCCAATCAGAGTCATGGTAACAGTATCTATTGGCTTTCAAAGTTGTCACCTTCAACAGTATGAAAATTATGTTAATCCTATCATGTCTTTACAGTCACCACATGTGACTGTAAACACCATTTAACCAATTTACTTTGTCCATTTAACAACAATGGAAGATTTTGGAGCGATGTGTCAAGCCGGGTTCAAAAAGGAAGCAGAAGCAATTTGCCAATTGTTGCACAGACAGTAGCCGGTCAACAAGCGATTATCCTCTGCCTTTCATTCATGCTCTCTGTTCAGACACAATAGATAAATATTATAAAAAGTAAGTTATTTTAGGCTATTTTTAATAAATAAAGTGAATGATAGAGGTGGGGGAAAAATCAATTCAGCACAGTATCGCAATATTATCATTATTATCGACTCATGGCTGCCAAGTACTGATATTTAGCGTTTATTTAAAATCAGTATTTTCGCCATAGCGGGCTCACTTTTAAGGAATATACTGGAGATACTGGTATCGTATGAAACTAGAAGATCTAAGATCTATAGGCACTATGTGCGTAAGAATATCATGTTGGGAAGTTGTCGAAATAACGCTGCAAACCCAGGTATGTGACCCTGTCTCGACTTTATTGCATGGACACAGCCGTATCGAAGCTATACAGAGCGGTGAAGCTTAAAGTTGAGGCAAGTTTGAGAAATTACACCATTTTAAACTTAAAATCTCAAGAAAAAACACGTAAAAACGACTGAAAATGGACTAACTCCAATGCATTTCAATGGATGTGGAAGCAGAGAATGTCCGAGTGTATTGAGTTAGCTATGCGGACTGTGATTGGCTCATCGCATTTTGGGGGTGTGGCTTAGCCATAGGTGAATTGTTGTTGTCCATACATGTTTGAGTTCAGTTCAGTTTGACTGAAAACTTTGTTGGTCAGTCTGTGGGTTTGACTCTCATTGTGGAGAAATAAAAAGACTGAAGTGAGATGAATAGACTGAGAATATTCTCTTATTTGACAAAAAAAGTCTTTGAGGTAAATTGGTTAAATTGTAATATACTGTATCACAATACTCACCATATCGCAAAATAATTAAAATCGCAATGGTATCATATCGTGGGGCCTCTGGGGATTCCCACCTCTAGTGGATGGGCAGATTTTGAAAATTAATTATCAAACATCAACATCATTGACTAAATGGTGCAATGTACACAACTTTTAATGGAGGTCCAGTGAATCCAATAAGAAGAATCGATAAGAAGGCACACCAAACCTGTTTTGGAGGCAAGTGGTGGCCCAACACCATACCAAGACATTTAATGTTGGTGTATCCTTTCCTTTGGTGTATCCTAACCCACAGTATAGTCCTACCAACAGAACAACTCAATATGATTCAGAATGATATTCCTCATGCCCCCCTGCTCTCATTCTGTCCTGCTCTCCAACAAAACTGCTGATCTGCTCAAAATAGTTAGCTGCCTCCAGCAGCTCAAAACTTGAGAGAGTGAGCCAGAGGCAGCGATAAAAAGGAAAAGGAAAAAACAAAGACATGTCAGTAGCCTTAACGAGTCTGACATCTTTATTTGGTACTATTTAGGCCAAACCTCCTTAGGCAGAAAAACTGTATTTCCAGGAGCGCCTACCAGACATATTGCTGTAGAAGACCGCTGCGAGATAAGAGACGCAGAAGGCTTTACAGTAACAAATCAGTTGACAGGTGCCTTAAATAAGACAACATCTCAGTTTAGACCCCTTCTACACAAATCCACTTAGATCCTCCTCTCAGGTAAAGCGTATATTAGACTGCTCCTTATTAGCCACATGGAGAGGAATTAGGAAAGCAGGGCATAGCTGCACCTAGTCCCTGTTAAACGGCCTCATGTGGATTGAGATGGGGTGGATTACAGCCTGATGAATTAGTTGGTGAAGAGATGGGGAGTTAGCAGGACTGAGCGAATATAGAGAGGCATACAGGGAGAGAAAGTGAAGGGAAATAAATATCAGCGATAGCTCTGAGTGTTTGAAATCAAATCATTCCGACCATCACTCAATAAATGTTGGCTCAGTGGCTTTTTTGCATAAAACATACATGAAATAATTACTGTCGATGGTTCTTAATTTAGAGGGTGTTAAACAGCTTGTAGACATCTGGTACTGAGCCGAGTAGGGTCATTCAAAATTTATCTAACTAAATTAAGGAGAGGAGAGGAGAGAGGAGGGTGGGAAAGATGGAAAGGAAGTGTGTGTGTGTGTGTGTGTGTGTGTGTGTGTTGGGAGGGGGTTACAGGGGTGGCTGGAGGAAATAACAGTAGCACACACACATTTGTGAATTGACATGCCACAAGATAACCAACATGACTAGACACAGGGTGGGGTTAGCTTCCATGCATGTACGGTTGTGTGTGTATGGGTGGAAGGTGGGGGGGCTTGCTACTTGCAGGGGGATCCTTAGCGCTGTCAAGGGGGGGTTAGTGAATATGCAAAGGACCCGTAAATTAAATCAAACTGCCAAACTGTCAATTTCAGGGTAGCGTGACTAGTGCATGAAAATGGCATCACTGGAAGGTATCAAGGCTTCGGCGGCCCCCTTATCCCTGGGCTTTTCTGGCATTGGTTCAACTTTGTGTGGAGAGGTGGCTAATTTTGCATGCAAATTTCAGTCAATAAGCTCCAAGCAAGGCGTCCCAGGATATTTCAAAGGATCTGACAGTAGTTTCCCCCTCCTCTCTCCTTCTCTCTATCATTCTTGCTCGCATTCTTCTTTTGGCTCCTGAATACCAACTAGACAGAAGATGAAATTCAATCACCCATTTGCTTACGCTTTGCATATGCACGGTGTCCCCTCGATGCTGCGTGGGCCCCCCTGCAATTCAGCCAGCCCACCCGCTCCACTCCTACCACCTAAAAATAATGAGGAGGGAGGCTGTGAGAATAAGTGCGTCTGTGTGTGCGTGTGTATCATTACCTATCTACGCTTATGTCCTCCCACTCGTCCTTAGTGGGACTGGGGCTGCGGCCTTGCCAGCTGATGGCTTGATTGGGGCTGACTGTTCGGTGGCTGCGATCGTGTAGTGGACCTCTGAGCTTCGTTGTTTTCAATTTGACCTTGCTGCTAATGTGGCTAGCGATCCCGCTTGCCCGTGCTGGTACCGCTGCACGGTTCCTATAGAAGTCCCTGGCTGCTCGGAGGATCCCTAGCTCCTGTCTCAGCTTCAGCAGCTGATGATGAAGCTTGGTAGTCTCTTTCTGAGAGACAGCAAGACGGCCTTCCAAAGCCACGATCTCGCTGCGATGCCGCTCCCTCTGGGCCAGGGCCTCGGCCTGGGCTGCCTCTTCGCGGACAGCTTCCTGGGTTCGCAGATGATCCAGGGAGGCTTGGAGTCTGCGGCAGTTGTGAGCCAAGTCTTCCTTGGCCTCAAGTAGCTGCTCTTTCTCTTGCCTCAGCCTCTCTGTCTCCTCCTCCAGGGACACCATCCTCCGCTCCAGCTGTTCAATCTGAGGGAATCAGAGACATGGAGCCTCAGTGGTACAACATTTTTCCCCTTGCATATCTGTTTTTTTATTTTTTATTTTTTTACCATAAATACTCAAACTTCTGAACATGCTGCTCTTACAGTGTGATTGAAAACAACAACAAGTCTGAGTTCACCCTGTTGTTGTTCTACAGTGTATGTTCTGGGTAAAATATTCTGAGACAGACCAGTTCCTGGTTTGACCTGTGTGTGGTAGCATGCACACAGAGTTTTTTCTCCACAGATATTTTCTCCAGGGTTTATGTGCCAGTGCATATATGCTATGTGTATGGCTGAACCAATGAGGGGAGCACCCCCCGCTCCCCAGACTGGCAAGGTTATGACCATCTGACTGGCACCCCCTTACCCTGATCGCCCTCATCAACCATGAGCACTTAGGCTATTTGTTAGATCTTTGGTGGAGACTGTTTAAGAGAACAGTGCATGCCTGCTGGGTTTGTGCCTCCAGGCAATTTTTCCCTTTTATTTGGTTCTCACTCTGCCCGCTGGTGAAGCCTGGTACCTTTCAAACAAAATTAGACAGCTATCCCCACTCTTGATCATTCACCCCTATGAAGGCAGAAGGGGGGGGGGGGGGGCATATTAAGTCATGCAAGGAGGGGTTTTAAAAGCTTGTGTGCACAAACATGTGAAACCTACAAGTAGCTCTAATGCAACATTTATGTTAAATTACCTTCTGTTTTCTGGCATAACTACATTTATATAGTTTCCTCTACTCCACCCACAGCTCAACTTTAGTTTTTGCCAGATTGGGGCAGGCAACTAGACATCAACTGAAAGTACCATTGCCATTTTTATTTACCTTATATTTTGAGTTTTTAAGATACTATGCAGCAGCAATTGTCATGTTTTGCACAGATTATCAGTATTTAAACATCACTAATACAACAAAAAAATATTCTGGGGTGCAACTTTTGCTGTCCCTATTTTTTGTAGATCACCAACGGCAACATGGTGACCGCTACCATCAAGCCCCGCATTAATTATTTGTGATTATTTGTATTTGAATAACAAATAACAAAAACAAACTACTTTCTAGCTGTCACTTGCAAATGAGTACAAGTTGAATTCTCCAGAGAGTGAGAACATTTTGAATCACTCTTGAGAGAGAAAGAACACATTGATAGGTATTGTGCGTAGTTATGGCTTTGTCGAGTTTCTTTTCTTGGCAATGACAAAGAACACTTAGTGACTGCATAGTGCTGTACCTTTTTAAATGACTGTTCCATTCGCTCTGAAGAAACAGAAAGCTTTTTCGGAGTGCTGCTTTTGACCCGGCGCTCCGCTGCCACTTTGTGAAGCAATTCTGCAAAGGGGAACAAAGCTCGTCATTGTGACATGATGTGTCAAACTCACGCTGCTCAATCAATAGAATGATAATAAAGAGGGTACATTAAACCAATTAGCATTACTAAGGTCTAATTTGCTTCCCAAGGTCCAGTTTCTTTTTTCTTCTTTTGTCAATCAAATCAGAAGGAAACACAAAATTGCTGATGTTTTTTTTTCATAGGGACTTGAAACTTTTCACCTCCTGTTAGTAAAATCTTATCAAATAGGCTTTTTTTCCTCCTGATTAAGAATAAGGTGTTTTATTTAGTAGTCCACACGGAAATAGGAAAACAGTGTTCAAAAGCACACACTGGTACATGCTATGTGTAACTTTCTCTAGGGATCTTAAACAAACGAAGAGAAGTGCTTGAATCCCTCATGAACACACAGCCCCAGGCTGCACTGCTTTGTAGTCCACTGTGTTTCCCCAATGAACGACTAATCTCCACAGAGAAACATGCTGCTTTATTCTGAGAACTTCAATAGTGGCCTTGGCAAACATATGGTTTAGTCTTTATGATAACAAGAGAATGCATGCAGGAGTCAAAGGGCTTGGGGAATTGATGCACACATATTCATGTTCGCATATACAAAGCAACAAGCCTCAATGTCACTATTTGACATCCAGCATATACCTGTAAAAGTAGCAATAACTTCTCTGCTCACGGAGATGCAAAGGGCAACACAAAACAATATAAAACTTTCTGCCTTTCATTCTCTTCTGTTAAACATTTATGACAGGACGACTAAAATAATTTGTACAATGAGGCTGGAAACATTAAATATTCAGGACCTTGACTTTTCAGGTCAGTTGATCTTTTGGAGAGCGAGTTGGAAAAAGAGGCCATAGAAGGGAGAGTAAAAAAGAGTGAGGGTTATGTTGTGAGGAGCTGCTGCTCCCTTGCTTTGCATTTGACGCTTTGCCCAGGGAAGTTTGTTACTTTGAATTAGCCTGTTCTTTTGTCTTCCCAGCATGTCACATTCAATCAGACAGAGCACCAAATAGGACAGGAGGGCTGCCGTGTTCGCTGGGTACATAACCAGGTTGGGAGACAATTATCCAGCTCCGTTGCTGGTGGCTTGGGAGTTGGCACCTCAGCACTACCTTGATAAGAAGACGTGGTGGCTCCCTAGTCACCCACTTTTGGAGGAGGTCCTGGCACTGCGGCATACATTAACGTCCCTCCCACGTCTCCTCATGGACTGCAGCACAAAGGCCCCGCTCCTTTCATCTGCTGCTTTTCGTTAGTGTGATCCTGGCATGAGGGTTTCAACCCTCCATCCCTTTGATCGGGTCACAGAGAGAGGGTCTTCTGGAGCAAATTTTGTGGCCATTTGCAAAGTTTTCTTAATAATGTTGAGTTTGCTTACTAGTGGCTGTAAATATATTAGTTTTAGTCCAGATGTAAACATTCCAAATGACGTCTTTGAAGTTACAGCCTCATTTTAAGTACAAAATAACAAAAATAACTGGCATTTATTCATTTAAGTAGTTTATGGTAATATTATCTTTTCCAAAATAATCATAATACACAATGTATTTATTTACTTTGACAACTATATAAACCTTGAATACAAATAACATAAGTAGCGCCTTATGACTTAACACTTTTTCATCATCTTCATTCATTCATTTTTTCCTTGACAAAAATGTGTTTTAGAGACTTTTAGGGCTCTACCAAATAGTTTGAGGCTTCATTCAAGACGTTTTAAATTCGAATTCAAAATCAACATTTGAATACTGAATGTCCGCGGGGGTGTGCTAGCTACCTAATTCTTGTTTCATTTGTGGTTTGATAAACAGAGAGACAGAGAGAAAGAGAGAGTAACAAGAGAAGGGCAAGGAGGGGCTGAGTGAATATGTGGCAGTCAGTGTTAATATTGTGGTGGGTCACCACTAATAAATCTCTTTATTCAAATTGAAGATTTTGACTTTTTTTTTTTTAAGGTGATGACAACATAAAATATGACGACAGACTTTTGAAGCCTCATTAAAAAAACCCTCTAATGTAGATATTATATATATATATATATACATATATATATATATATATATAATTTTCCTTTTTTAACAGTCCTAGTAACTTTTATATTCCAGAAAGTGTCACTTGAAATGAAATATATCAGGCATTCTAAAGTTTAATCATGTAGCAGTTGTGTTCCTATTGAGTGTGACACCGTTTACTGCCATAAAGTTGATTAATTTAATCGTAGAAACCTGTTGTGTAATAACCATTAATGTCTTTCCTCTAGATACAGCTGGAAAAGCTAACATCCTGCACACACACAGAAACTGCACATAATTTAATGGATGACTTCTTCAGGATTCTTCATGATTGGTATGGTACCAAGAGTGCTTTTTGTTACAGAGAGAATATAACTTTAACATTTGTGTTATTACATTTTTTTAAAAAGCAAGCAGTGCTGGGGAGCACACTGTGTAAAGCCGCTCTCTGCAGTAGGCTAATAGTTCTTTTGCTTTCACCTGATAGAAAGTGGAAAATGACTGTACATAATAACACAAAGGGCAAGACAGCAGATGTAAAGGCTTTTGTGTAACATTATGTGATTTGAATATTGCCTTTGTCTGACAAGAAGTAAAACCAAGTATGTCCTTTCAAAAGAGCTTATTTCCTAGTATTCCTGACTAGACTGTCAATAGGAGAGAATCCACTATTTTAATTAGTGCTTTAAATCACATGCTTGCATGTCCAACAGACACCATCAATGGTTGCGAAGAAAATTAAAGTGATCTAGGACAGATTTGTTATTGAACTAGTTAATTAAGGGCAGCGGTTACGGTGGTCAGCGTCTGACAAAAGGTTGTAGATTGGATGAAAAGCGATGTGTTTTTTAACACTGGGAATGATATATGCAGACGAGATGAACACCACTTGATCTCTCAATCAATTTGCAAGGAGTTGATCAAGTCTTAATTGAGTTGTCGTATTAATTCCACTGGGAGTTGTCTTATTAATTCTGCTCACTAAAACACATGGCTTAAAGGTGCTGTCATGTTAAGCATGCATACTTTTCCAACCTTGCAGCTGATTCTTCCAGTGCCTTTTTTGTTATTTTGTGCTTTAAGCCAGTGGCAACATTCGTATAGTAAATTAATACAAGGATGTACAGTAAAATAATGAAAGAATAATTGTTTAAGAATTCAATTTAGGCAAAATATTTACACACCAACACAAAGAAATAGAAAAATGGAAATGTTTACTTGGTGTTTTTCGAAATATAATATGTAACATTTCTGCATTTAAAATGTCTGAAAACAATTATACCTTGTTATATATTTTGTTGAGTTGTGTATTTACATAAGTTACCCAGGAAAACATGTAACATTTTAATCAAAGATACGCTCTTATGTGTCATAAAGTTGTCATTAATTGAGTTTTTATCCAGTTTTATGATACACCTAAAATCCTAATTATTTTTAACTACATTTTTTAACTGGATTAATTATTTTATCGGTCGTCTGCATCTGAAATTATGAGAGAAACAAGCTGACCAAACCTTAGCAGCAGCTCGTCTTAGCCCCTCAGCTGGCATGCTGAAAAGCATCTGAGAATCAGAATATTTACAATATATTCAAAAGAAAAATTTCAATATTCAATGTTTTAACCAGTTTAAAACACAAGGTCTATTTGTTTTAGACAGAACGAGACGTGGGTGGATAATTCAGCCTGGTTAAAACCTCCTGAATGCCGAGATCTTAACTTATCAAAGAAACTAATTGAGAATGTTAGCAGCAGCTCAGCTAGCCGTCAGTCTGACCACAAACCGGGCAGCATCGGAGAAACACTGAATTTTTTTAAGGTAAAACTGCTTCTACTAGTTTCATTATCTGGTCTGTTTGTTTTGGAGAGGCAGAACCTCTGTGTATAGTTTGGCTGCCGGTGAAAACCTCCTGAATGATGAACTCTAAAGGAATTCTAACCAGGAGAAATCTTTTGTTATCGTTTTGATTAAGAGACTTCTAATGGCAGAAAATTATATATTGCACTTTTAAGTCCCCAAAAAGAGAAACAAAAATATGAGAAAAAAGGGTTCACCTTGGTGCTCATTAGCAAAACACAAGTGGAGCTCCTTCACAGTGGCCCGGTCCATAGCAGCCTGGACTCGCAGCATGTCCAGCTCCTCTTCAACGCCGGCTCTGCACACAAACACATAATGAACTTTGCTTCACACAGCTATTCCACACAACAAAATATGAAATAAATATGAACCTACTGCCAACATAAGCATTTTATAATGAATATCTTTTTAAATACCACTGTGGACTCAATTATTGTTATTTTAGTTTATTATATCAACTTTTATCACACGTTTTAACTTGAACCTTATGCACTGGCTTTCTCTTCCCAACAGAAAAGACGACATGGAGAGGAAATCAACTAATTAAAATGCTTTTTAATTCATCTGGAAATCAAAGTGACAAGCAACATGAAACACCAAGGTAGGAAAGTACAGTGTGCGTCTTTGTGTGTGTGTGTGTGTGTGTGTGTGTGTGTGTGTGTGTGTGTGTGTGTGTATCACAACAGACAAACAGACTGGAAAGTGTTCCCAATTACCTCTCTGCAATTAGCTTGATTCCTGCTAAAGGCTAATTATGTGGAGCCATGCTCGACTTTGCACTTTCAAGTTATTATTAGGACCCCAACCGAAGTCTACTGAGGATACACACAAGCCTGCAGAGACAACCACACCTGAAACACACACCTAATTCCCCTCCCCTCTGCTCCACAGAGTCAGGGAGAAACACTAGAAACAAGCTCCTGCTACTGGTGGCATTCTTCCCTCAGTTAACCTCATTACAACTGCAGGTCCTTTTCTGACTGACTTCTTAAGGCATGCAGCATGCACAATACACTCTGCAGTGTTTGAGTAACAGGGCATTTATGGCTATGGTGAACTATGATGAGCATAATGCCAATTAACTCAAACTCGACACCTGTTTCAACCAATCTAATTTTGCTAGATCAACCAAGAGATTTTTCCATACATACGCCAAGAAAATGACTTGGGAAAAGTTATCGCCATAGCACAGGGAAGGAAAGTAATTAGCTTTTTAGCCCACACAGTCCAGTAGAGGCCTGGTCTAATGGCTGACCGCAGCTTAAATAAGTACACAAATGACTCTCCCTGAGGGGGGGTGAGGAAGCAGATGGATATGTGTCGCTCCTCTATAGATTTTCCTCCATAAATGAACTCAAGTCGATGAGGCACCGGCACTGCCTTAGGTGTCCAGGCTGTTAATGGGACAAATGAGCTGAAATATGCAGTATGTGGAAGGAGCCTGTTCCATCTCATGTTTCTCTTTTATGCCTTTTCGGATGCTGATGGTATTGACGCTAAACCAAAGTTCATATGCAAAACACTCAATTTTGTTGAAGGATAAGCATAGTTTCTTGGATGGCGCAGGGATTAGATTGCAGATGGAGTTCGTTGGCCAGTGGACTCCAGTTTCACATCATAACATTCTGGAGATGAAAGACTATTGCATCCTTACTCAGTAACACTCCATTGTTGCACCACTGTGTCATAGACAGGGAATTAGCAGAACTCGGGATGTTATAAGAGTAATAATACAAATTTGGTGACTTATCTTCAATATTTCCCAAGGTTATTTAGTGAAAGTGAAAATAAATGCAAAACTATGACAATTTATTGCATTTAAACTTTGATTTGGAGGCCAATTTGTAATTTAGAACTTATTGTATTTTAGTTGTTTTGGTTTTGTAAAGTTAAATGATTTGATGTTAGTTAGCGTAACAGCGCCATCGTCTTGTTTCAAAATAACACATATGGAATTACAGTGTTTGTCTTTTTTTGACTGCTTTTGTCAATGATGGTAATTGTCCTTTAATTACATTGTTAAATGCAGTGAGAATGGCACTCAGAGTGTGTGGACAAAAGCCAATGGTGCATTCAAGTGCTCTCAAGATGGTCCCATTGTCGCAGTGATTGTTACACTTCCGGTGTATTCATGAGCTTCAGGTTGCAATGTGGAAACAACATGAATGCTGCAAAGAAGATGTGTCACATTTTCTTGTTTTGGGTAACAACATGTTGAAAGCTGTTTGCAGTAATTGTGTTTTCCTTGTCAACAAAAAAATAATACATGAAACAGATCAAATGGGCCATGAAATATGATGGGGAACTCATTCTTCTGATAATTCTGACACCACATGAATGCAGCATGAATGTCCTGTCTTGCAATGTTAAAGAAAGTGAAAAATAATCATAATAACCAGTGTTTCCTGTGGGATTTTTTTCAGCAGCAGGGGTAAAGGGTTATTTGTCCTCTGGATCCCCCCAGCGTGTAAATATGAATCAGCAATTTAGAAAGTTTTTAAAAAATGACACTTGACTGCAAAACAAACTTTAGAACCAGTGTTTCCCACAAGATTTTGTAAGACTATGATGGGGGTCCTTGGGCATGCTCACTCAGAGAAAATTTTTGCCCGAAAAGCCTAAATTTGGTGCTTCTCGCACATTCTAATGCCACTATTCCATCTTAATCATTGCATATTTTAAATGAAACTCGCATGCAACTAAATGAATATAGTAGAAACCCTGTAATAATTAAATAATAAATGAATAGAAGTTTCTTCCTTAGCCTATGCTACAACCTTTCACAGAGTTTATGAAAATATTTTATCCTAATCCTGCTAACAGACAGACAAACAAAGCAGAAAAAAACCTCTTTGGTGGAGGTAATAATAATAATAATGATGATGAGAATCCTTTTAAACGAAACCAAACGAAATAAATCACATCTTTCTGCAGTGTGTACAGCCTCTTCTGTTTTCCTAAGGCAACACTTTAAAACACATTTCTACACTACGGTTTCATTTTCGACAGCACAAAACTGTTCCCTTGAATGATGTTTGCTCCAAACTCCCCTTACAGTCACACTCCCCACACTTTGCTTCCGTGTATGAGTGCATCATTTGATAAACAGATGCTTACCATTTCAGCCTATTGGGGTCCAGATTTTAGGAAAAGAATAGCTTTGAGAATTTGCAGGGATGTTTAGGCAGAACTGTGAAGCTGTTGTAGCATTGAGCTAAATCCCTACCTCAAGGAGCTATGTTTTAGATCTGCATCACATTATAGCCGCCTCCACCTGAAACAAATTCCAGGCTTTTTCACTACAGAAGACTACCTCTAGTAACCTGAATTGATCTGAAATAAAACCATGTTTTCCTGTCATATCCTGGCTATCACAGAGGAGAAACATTCTCTACAGCCACACCTCCTATAGAGTATTTTCAAGTCTCTTTTTAAAAAAACATCTGAATGATGAATCAAATGAAACTAGCTAGACAATTTTCAATTCTCTGCTTCACCTGAGGACGAATCAGCAGGCATGAAGGCAAATTTTTTTTTGGGCAGAACCCAAACTAAAGGCACCAGACAGGTGTTATGTTTGGTAATGATGTGGTCTGCAATGCAAGTCTGTGTCTCACGCCGCTCTTTTGGCCCCGTTTTTGAAAACATTTTCTCTCTCGTGCAGCGCTAGAACTTCAGCCCTAAGCTATCCACTCCGTGTCATTTGATCTCGTCTCTACCTGTGTTGCACCTAACACAGCTTAGAGCACAAACTGCCAGCCTCCATCCACAAGGGTGTACAACACAACATCATCTGCAGCCATTGTGCTTTCGCATGCCAGCCTCCTCTTGGTTTCTCGGTCTGCACATAAAAATACACAGGAACAGCAGGGAATAGGGTGAGAAAGCGAACAAACCTCTGGCATTTTTTTATCGCTGGGGAGAGAATCTTGTTTTTGGGGGTGTAGGGGGGATTCCCCTATGGTTAAACTCAGGCTAGAGGGCTGTTCATTCATGGAAGGAGTTTGGGTGGATAAGCCACTGCTGTCAGCAGAAATGGTGACTGGTGGAGTTTACATGGCTCAGTGCTGTATTTTAGCTCTGGGCGACGCAGCGGCAGCAGCAACAGAGAGTCTTTAAGAGTTAGATTCTCCAGCCACAGGCCACTGATATGAGAGGTACATGGGGATTCATGTAATAACCACTGGTGGAAACAACCGAGGACGTCCACAATATTCCCTGTTTAAGAGGCTTGTTGATGCTGCTGGGTATCCTAATATGAAATAAAACAATATTATAATGTTGTATTTAATAAACATGACGAACAGGTAAGAACCACTTCCGCAGTCAATTACTATTTGAATATAAAAGGAGATACATACATTATCTACTGTATGTGTGGACTGTATTTCTGTGGTTCGGTTCTTCGAAATAACTGTGTTCTTTGTGCTCTAATTTTATCTTGTTACGGGACTAGCTGAGACTTGATGGCACACTGACGCTTGCTTCATAATTAGTGTAAAGTTTTTTTTATACAATAATTAATTTACCAAATAATTAATGAAGGAAAAACCTTAGTTGTCTGATTTAAAACCATGCATAAAACATTCTGTTTGCGCGTGTGTGTGTGTGTGTGTGTGTGTGTGTTTGTGTGAGCAAATGTGTCCCTCCTCCAACTAGGCCCTGGTCCGGGGGGCAAAAGACTCTCATTACTTTTAATACCTTTTAGCAAATCAAGATGAAACGAAAAGAAATAGAGGAATATGAAGAACATCGGGGTAAACTTTATTAAACTTAATTAGTGTCAACGTCGCTTATTGGGGAGGTTCACGTCCATAATGGTCACTCTCTATAGAGGAGCTTACTGCTGCTTCAGTGCAAATGATCTCAAAGGCTTTTTCCCCAGTAATCGCTAGCTAATTTATGCTTTGATGTCGTCTGAGTATAGCATCTTAAGTCTGAGGGTGCACTGCATGTGTTTATTCTGTTTATGGGGCCTAAATAATCCCTGCCTCTTTTTACCAACAGACCTTTAACAACAATTAACAAGCACGGACATGGAGTGCCGCAGACAGATGCATAATGAGGCAGATAAAATGATCCCACTGTGAATTTTCGAGCCCACCCTGCCGGTAGTTGCATGCCAGCCATCCACTACACCCAGAAGGAAATATCACTCAAAAACCATCTTTGGTGTCAGCTAGTTTATGTGTGTTGTGCCTTGGAAGCATGCCAGTATGCATCTTAAACATAATATAAAAAATATTGTTTATTGATGGCTCTTTATGTCAGATTATTTCAATGCACTATCATGTGACTAAATATACGAGATGCTATTTTTGTTGTGGGATTGTTGACTAATTAAAGAATTGCAACAGGACATTCCTATACCATGTTGAAAACTTGGTTATTACATATCTAATCAACATACTTTTTTTGAGTTTGCCATGAAATTTGCTGACCCTGCTTTGGAATTTTATGAAATGTCATTAAGTCGCAATTACTTGGCTCTGTAGCATCCTCCACGACCACTTTTCCTGTAACTCTTCACTTTGAGGATGAGTGACTGGAATAGTAACAGGATATTGATCACTGGTAAATAGGGATGGTCGTTTGGAAGAAGCCTGCCAACTAGATTATCTATAACGTTAACGTTCAATTAATTGATTAATCTCTACATGCATACATAGGCAAAATAAAAGATTTGTATACAGTGCTATGCAAAAGCCTGTTTTGATAACGGATGCTTTTATTTTGAAAGGAAGAAAAGAGACTTGATCCTGTCAATCGTAAAACTATATCAACTGAGATTATACTGTAAAGATAACGTTAAGGAGTTCAATGTTTTATGTTTTAGCCCCTGAAGAGAAATAAGGTTAGTTTTCACAGCAAGTTTAAATGTGTTTTGTGTTTAAATAAGTTTTGGATAAAATTAAGCCGAGTAATTCATGCTAGCAAGGTTTGATACAGTAAGCTAGTTTTGCTCAAAATTAATACTCTTGTATTTCTCTGTTTTATAATTGTTATTGCAACTTTCAGTTTGCAAACTGTAGCTTTATCCAACTTAATTCTCAGCTCATTGTCTTATTCATGTACAGCCATAGAACTGAACGCTCGGCTGTGTTTCAGTTCAGTGAGTACTGATACGCAGTGATAGTTAAAATTAAATTTAAAAATACACAGATCGATTAAATATTCCATGTGATCAACCAAATTCTTAACGACCATTAATCGATACTCGATGAATTACTCCCATCCCTACTGGTAAAGGTATGGCAACCAACCAACAGCATGAGTACAGCATTTCTCCTCAGAGGGACAAACAGGGATAGGAAGCCTCGACGGCTGCATTTCCATAGAGACAGTGCACACAAGCCCCCAAGAAGAGCGTAATTACAACATTTAATTCCCATTCAAGTTAGCCAAGCACTAAACCAGAGGTTGGTGAAGAAGTGACATATATTGGGGTAAGTTCATATATGTAAGTAACTTTTTTGGCTTCATGCTCCTCTTAGCAACTTTTATAGGAATGAACAGGGCACCGCCTCCAACACTGCATCCAGTTCTCGTAATACATTCAAAGCTCATGTCTCCAATGAATTATGACAGCTAGAAGCATAGAAAATAGCAATATGAGGCACTGAATCTGATGAATAAGACCACAAATGAGAACATTTTTAGCTAGCTAACACAATTGGCTTTACCTCCAGCTCACTCCTCACTGCCAAACAACTACTTTACCAGAAGGAGCGCAAGCGACAGCAGCCCAAAGCTCAATGTTGTGACATATAGGTGTAATGTTTTGGTGTCCACATGCTTTTGGCCATATAGTGTCTTTTTTGAATGTTCTAATAATTTAACAATGTTTCAGAAGCACTGATCCAGGAAACCATCCTGCTAATATTTCTCTACAATATTCTTGTAAAATGTTGTTAAAGTATAAGCAGTTTGTTGCTTCCTACATCCTTATGTCATTAAGATGAGCCACAGGGAGCCAGTAAATCAGCGCGAAGAGCACATAAACAGACCTGTTTCACCTTCTTGCTCAACCTCTTACTCAAGTGCAGAGACTGGAGGGGGGGCTGGGCTTCATAACCTTCTCTTAACACTGTGGGGACCCACTGTGCAGGACTTATCCTAGCAATATCCATTCTGGGAAACGGTCATTTGGGCCTCAAGACGGTGTTTTACAAGTGCTGTTTCTGGAGGAGGTGATAGGGAGCATCTGTGCACAATATCATGACAATAAGGAAGCGCGAATGAGAATGAGTTTATCAGAGACTCTCCTCTAAAGCCAACAACTTGGCATTTAAAGCTTTGTAAGGGGGCTTTATTTGGCCCTAAATTTGTCAGCTTCCAGGAGTTAATTACCCATTAGCTCATCATTACTAACACTTATCTCACATAACCTTCACAAGCACAATCATTATTATATGGTCAACAGAACAACAAGCTGCAACTGCTTTCCCCAACAGTTTCCTGGGAGTTTTGCTTCCACAAACTCTTGTAGCTGCACTGTGATGGACACACTTGCCTTTTCTGTTGCCTCCCAACAGAAATTTGCATGGCAGGGAAGTAAAGCTGTTTTGTTAAGCTGGTTTCGTCCATAGTTCCAACAACCTTATCTGTTCCTCTTCCTTCCAACAACAGATACGGGAGAAAGCAGGGGACTGAATAGAGATGGGCAGTATGTTTTCGCTTAGTTTAACACACTGAGCTGTGCGTGTGTGCAGATGCATGCCCTGGAACGGAGAGTTTTTCTAAAGCACAAGTTTAAAGACCCCAGCCAAGTTTACTTTGCACCAGCCACCCGGGTAAGGAGGGGCCCTGGGGGCGGGAACGGAGGAGATGAGGTGGAGCTGGTCAGGGGCACATGAAGGGGATCAACACTAATCCCGTAGGACAGGCAAGTTACACAGCTAGGCAAGAGGCCAGTCGCTCTCCATCCCTCGTGGTTTTCCTCGCAGGTCAGTTCCAAGGACCCTGCATGTTCACCATAGTCTGCTCGCCCCCCTACGCGCCCCGCCCCCAGACCATCCAGTGCTCAACTCTGCTCAGCCCTAGTCGTGGCCGGGCAGGCAGGCAGGCGGATGGACATCCCTTAACAGGCAGCATCGGCGGCACTAGGGCTGCTAGCCTGTAATTAGCTCGGACAGCTCAGGCTTGGAGAGAGGCAGCCGGGCTATATCATAATGAGCTCAGCTGGGATTAGGAGGACAGGGCAGGGGGGTGAGCAGAGGGGAAAGCAGCGGTGGGGGTGTGTGTGTGTGGGGGGGGCAAGTACCAGAATTCTGGCCTCAGCCTACTGCAGCATCACAGAGGGCCGGAGGGAGGCAACTGGGAAGACAGGGAGGAAGAGGGGAAGGAGAGGGTACAGAGGCATAGGATAGAGGAGGGTAGAGGTGAGGAGAGGTGAAGGCTAGAGGAGATAGGGGAGACGAAGACTGTGGCTTTAGGCCAAGCTTTGTGTAGCATCATAGAGGGTCAGTGTTCGTGGTACGGTTACAGGGGCTTCTCTAGATCAAACAAGACAATGGCTATACTACACCTAGAAACTAAAGACAAAGACAGGAGGAGAGAATGGGCGAAGCGAAAACGAAGTAACAAAGAAATTAAATGAAAAGTACTTTCTGCAGAAAAGAGAGGTTGTAAGTGAAACACAAAACTCTAGGTCAACATTTGAGATAATAACACTACCATAGCTTCCAAAACTACAAGCAGGTAAAGTATCTTATTGACACTCACTTAATAACAGCAGCAACAGGACTACAGTTTGGCATTAAATGTTCCATTAAAAATGCAATTATTTCACAAAGACACAGCCAGGGATTCTGATAATGTGATTTTACTTCCTGCACTTTTATGTGTGAATTTTTTGGGCAGCCAATTTTACAAATGAGCACAGAGTCTAATGATCTTGCTTTGGCCCCTGCTGGCTGGTAATGATGTGGAGGGCTAGGTGGATGCTGTGAAGTTGGGAAGGGCACACACTCAAATTTTAACACCCACAAACAAGAAGGGACAGTGGGAGTGCGCGTCAGTATGTGTGTGTACTAGGGGTGTGACGATACTCTCAGCTCACGAGACGAGATGAGACACGATATTGGGTTCACGAGAACGAGACGAGATTTTAAGAAAACTACAATGACACAATATATGACTGGACCAACAGACTTTTATTTAACCGAGTTGCACATGCATTTTGAAATGTTTTATTATGACTCTTTAGGCCTACATGCAAGATGTAGGCATGAGCTTTTAATAAACTTCTTCTACAAACTATTTTGTAGAAGAAGTTTATATAAAATAAATAAAATCAAATATTTATTTCTTTTTTTCAAGTGCAAACAATATAAGCCGTGTTTCCTTTAGGGGGAAGAGTGGCCACCGGGAATGTCTCAGGCTCTCAAATGTCCGCTTACTCTGCGTGTCTCCATTACAAAAAGGCCCCCAGAGGGATTAACGAGACTCCGGAGGTGACGTATGGTTTTCGATGGTCGCGTAATGGCTTAGCGACAGTCTTGACCATGATCACATAAGCGATGGACTAAACAAGGGAGAAGCAACTGTGGCCACCTTCGCTAACTGTGCACAACATCAGCAGCTGATCAAAACAAAGCAGAATGGCTAATTATTATGCACAGCATCTCCTGATCTTAAACATAGTGATCTTGAATTAACTGGCATCACTAATTGTGCACAAAGTGTCCGGTGCTTGTTTTAAACAAACAGAGATCGCGAAGTGAACACCTCCTGCAGCAGCACATACACACTGTATTGCTACAGAGCTAACTGTTAGCCTATTAGCAATTTGCTACTGCAGCTGGGAGAGACTGCTGCAGAAGGACTGTGCCGCTTCGATTCATTTCTACTGTTCTTAACGAGCCCCTGCGACGTCATTCTGGCTGCTTGCTGCTTCCCCTCCTTCTCCTCCTCTTCTTTTCCTTTTACTGCCCCCACAGGTCACAAATAGAAGTTTGGATAGCTCACAAATCTCGCGAGACAGATTTTTAACGCGACATTGAATGTTTTCAAATGAATGTGTTCGTACACTCAAACATGACAGTACAGGTGTAATCTATGTTTTAGCCAGGCAACTTTGACAGCAGGTGACTTACTTTTCAATGGAGAGTTTCCTAGTGAGGTTTTTCAAGTAGGCCAGCTCATTCCACACCGCATCACTGTTCTCTTGTCTTAGCTGCCACGGTTCTGCACGCTGCACCCTTCCACCTGGCCTGGACACACAGAGACACACACAGAGACACACACAGAGACACACACAGAGACACAGAGACACACACACACACACACACACACACACACACACACACACACACACACACACACACAAGAAGAAGTCAGATTGTATTAAAGTCAGTAGAAAAATCAAGCTACTTCTCACTTGAGTTATTACCTCAATTAACATTTTCCAAATAAGTTTATGGGCTAAATTGCTATTTTCAAGTCTTCTTCAATACAGAACGATGAAAATTTGGCAAATTATGGTCTTGTTTAAAGTAAAATACATGATGCATGTTTCAGGTCGTGGCTATCTTGTGATTGACAGGTCGCTCCCACAGTGTTTTTGTCCTAGAACTTTAACCTTTTCACAGTGTGTTTTCAGTTAATCAAAGTTAATAGTAACATTATGGTCACTGAAAAATGTCTTGTTCAATTTTTTATCGAAGGAGTCGGCTGCTAATTTTGAATTTTGGGTGCACCTTGTGAAGCTAGCTTTAGCTGAAAACTTCTCCAGCTTCACCCTCTTATCCAAATATGGGCACTTCTGGATAAAAAAAAAAAACAAATGCAAAATTGTAGGCTTAAAAATGAGGGCTAAAGTAAAAATGTAAAGGTAAGCAAAGGCATACATATGATCTGAACAGATAGCCTCACTTATGGCATGCAGACAGACAGACAGACAGACAGACAGAGAGACAGAGAGACAGACAGACCAGACAGACCAGACAGACGCTAAGCAAACATACTAACAAGGGAAAAATGGTTGGTACTGTATATCATCTTGCTGCCTCTGGCCAATTCACATGGGGTAACAAGGCCCCTTAGTCTCACTCTGTTTTTGTTATTCAGCCATCTTTAGCAGTATTCAAATGAGCAGCCTTGACTTTGACATTTCAGTGGCAAATCATATACACACGTATGCATGTTTGTTAAAGCCCAGGGCACTGCCCATGTGGCAGGGCGGTGGACCATTCCCTGTGTGCCATGCAAATGTAAATAATGGCAAAAACACACTCGCAAACGAGGTCATTCAAATGTGTAAACCTTACTTATGAATACGTAATGACACTTTGTGCTCAGTGGCTGCCCCCTCCATTGAACTTCCCCTTCAACTCACACACACACACACACACACACACACACACACACACACACACACACACACACACACACACACACACACACTCTAGAAATCTAGATTGCAAAAGTAGCAGATGAGAAAAAAAAACTATTTTTGTCACTCACAAACACACACACACACACACACTACAGTTCCTCATTTTCACTCAATCAATGAGGTAGAGGTGTGCAAATAGATTGTGAGGGTCACTGCTGTAGCAGAGGGCTCCTTATCCCGTGGTCATTATTGGCTATGTAGACACAGCCACACTACGCTAATACTACTTAAACCCGGGTGCCTGGGAGTTGGAGGCTACTGAAGAACGGCAAATGTTTTCATTTAATACAGCTAATGCCCCTGTGAGCAATTTGGAGCCCTTGAACTTATTCTTAGTGCATGTGTGTGTGAGTGTATATGTGCGCTATCTGTGGGCTTGGGTTCGTTTCCCAGAGTGCAAAGCTACTTAACGGATAATCTCACAGTATAGTCACAGAGATTGATACACTTTTACTCATTCTACAGCAAGCATACAGTAAATTCAACCTGAGCCATTTTAACACTGCCTGGAGCTGTAAAAGAACATTATATTTCACCCTCAGCTCCGTTTTAATTTTCTCTGTGTGATTTTTAGGTATGTAGTGTATCAACTGCATTCCTTATGAAAGGTGTATGAAGCTTTATTAAGTCATGGTAAAGCTTTATACATTTTAATTTGTTTACAGTGGGCCTAAAAGCTGTTGAACATGGAGCCATGAGAGAGCTATCGTCTTCAGGCCTCAGTGCTTCCTCCCCTATGGTATCCTAGTTTCCATTATTAAGCAGGAGGAAATAGAGAGAACTTTTCCACGCTGCTGCGGCTAATTGCTCTGATTCAGGGGGAATCTGTTTATGGGCGCAACTTTGATCAGAGTACGGATGCTTTAATAACCTTTAATTTTATTTGCTCACCCCCATCATCCCCAGTCTGATTAAAAAACTTTTTCCCTTCTCTAATATAAATAAGAAGTTGGCTTTTTTCCCCCCTCTCCTTCATGCCATTTTGGGAAAATATGGTGGTAATGGTGAATGGCAGGGCGGTTTCACTGGGACTGGCCAACCGCACACCACCTGCATGCTGATGAGCCAGTGAACCCTGAATGTGCTTTGTGATTGGCTAGTAGTTCTATCATGGGTGAGGTTGGTTATCACACACACTGGTGATGTCACTCAGCAGCTGGCAGTACAGCAACCAATTGTCTAATTCAGTAGTTTATTCTGCTGATGAGAGGTGAAGATAAATTTGAGAGAAAATAAATTCGTGAAAAATGATGTTAGTGTCTTAACCACTGATATATCTTAAGTGGCGTGTACTGTGTTTATAAACAGAAGGCATGTGTGTGTGTGTGGCAGGTAAGGGGGAAGACACTTTGCAGTCTTATCTTTTGGTCCTGCACACAAAAGGGGAACAAAAACAACCCCCCGCATCTTTCCAAAAAGGCAACAACGCAGCATGGAAGCTACAGGGAAATCCCTAACAAGCTCGAAATGCAATGAGACTCGACGCCTATCCCCACTGACTTGTTAGGGCCCTGATTTCCCAGCACTAATGGGAGTATTTAAGTCATTTTCTATTGTCTCTCATTCAGGCTGGCATTACCCCAGTGGGTTTAACAGCTATTTAAGGATGGGGCTTAATGCCAAATGAATGCCAGGATCATAACATTGAGTGACTGGCTGGTGCCATGGAGGGCTCTGACTGAAAAGGGCAAAGCTGCCTATTGCATCAATTTTGTGTCAAACCAGTCAAGAAATACAAATACACTGACACTGACACTACAAAAGTATTATTATGAATTTGTAGGTCTGCTCAGCTCTCTACTCTCAACCACGGCCCTGTTTGTTTTATGACAAAAACATACATGTTTTTTTCTCACAAAATCAAGGCAGTCTTTGACAAAAGTACATTATTTCAGCACACATACTATTTCTTTGATAACCTGCTAAAATGTAGAACAGCAGCACAACTGGCGTTGACTCTGAGAGTCTTCTTTCTCTACATCTCTCTGTCTTTGTTCCCACTGTCTCAGACACATGCTGTTGAGCCGCGCTGAGCTGACATGAGCCGAGTCGAGCCTAGCGCTGAACACACTCTCTCACTCACTCCACTTTCACACGGGCTCACATTGCACTGCTGTTTTCTTTAATTAACCCAGAGAGAAAACAGCTGACGGGGTCAACACTTTGCTCCCGCGTGGCCACCAAACATATGCACCTTTAGTTACACTTAAAAATGGACTCAAAGATGCTGTTGGAGAGAAGAAGCAGAGAGAGAAAAAGTGGGAAAAGATTGGGGGAGACAATGAAGGGAAAAAGGCCCTCATATTAATGACGATTTACAGCACATTTTCCACTTTGTGTAAAGATCATGTGGTTTCTGGTGAAGATAGCAGGTAGAGGCAGGAAACAGACTTCTCCCCTCCTCCACTTCCCTCCTCCCTCCGCAGGCCTTCTCAAACACCTTGCCCCCCCCAGGACCAGACACCTCCAGCCTCTGGCTCTCACATCCTAATGAACGCTGAGGGAGGAGAGACGCAGAAGCGCGCACACACTTGGCACAAAACGGCCCAAATTGACTGGGCTTAAAACCTCAGAGCTTTTCAAAGGCAAAAGAAGGAATTTCTCCCACTTTTCCAAATCCAGCACTCAGGTCTTGTCAGACAACATGTGGAGAGCAATGAGTCCCTAAGACTATTTGTGAGTGGTTTCAGAGGGTTGTAGCATTTCACATGGGCTTTTAACATAAGGCAAGGTGAGTTATGTGCTTTGAAACGTCTCTTACTGCCTGCTGCTGGGTGGAGCTGGAAGTTATCCAAGTTACTTTGTGTATGCAGAGGTCCTCTGTGTTTTATAAATCTAATGTGTGTGCACCCACAGGTCCTGTGCATTGTGTAAGTACAGTATATAGTCTTTATTTTGTTACATTTTTGAGCTGCATTGTTTGACAAGAACTTGTTTCTAATTGGCATAGGAAAACTTCATGTCACAATATATTTATCAAAATATGCTTAAACTCCTAACACTGTGCTAAAACATAATGGAATCCCTTTACTTTACATTTTGTTAGGGAAACAATATAGCTGTACACTTTATATATCCTTGTTTGGTCCCAGAAACCAGGAGACAATAGAAAATATGATGTGATTTTCTCATTTAAAATATTAAAGGATCTTTATTTGTAGAAACAAATGATTAGTATGTTGAAAGCATTCAAATTCAAGCATAGTCCTAACAATAAAACGTACCTTAAAATAAGGCATTTTACAAACTTTTAAGATTTTGTACGAACTCGAGATGTGGGCTTAAAATATATCAGGAAATCAATAAACGATGGTACATTCATAGCTATACAGCTTTTTCAAGACACTCGAGTGACAATATTTACAGTTATCCCAACATAGATCAACTTGATGTTATTTGTATCGCAATATGCAATACAATCCTATATCATCCCACCTAAACATTAAACTGAATACTTACAAGCCACTTGATTTCTCCATCTCTTTCAGCTGCTGTCTGACCGTCTTGTAGTTGGTCTGAAACACACAGAGGCGTTCATGGCGCTTATCATGAGCCCTCCTCAGCTCTTCATTCTCCTCAATCTGTAAGGCACAGTGACAAGACTTTTTTTTCACCAAAAGTTGTACATGTCAAATGAAACATAACAGAAATAGGGAGTCAGTTTCATTCACACTGGCACAGCAGTGTGGCAGGGAAGCTGAGAAAAGCCCCTCGACGTCTACATATTTAAACTAGTCTACAGCTGAAACACCTTCGCCTGACAGAAATCAGCAGGTTCAGATCCGTTTCTCTCCTTCCACCCTGACAAGTGCTTCCACTCTCACTGGGCAACTGAGACATCATTAAGGGACGACATTTACACAACGAGTCAATGGGGCCATGGAGCACACGGAGCAGACATACATGCACACATACACACACTTAACCAGCAAAGAAACTCACTCACTGGAGTTACCAACTGATGACCAGCATGTGTTGTGTTTGTGGGGGTCGTATCGCTGAGTTTGTTGCTGACACTGTTGTTGACAGCTATTAAAACACTGCAAGATTGGGCTCCAGCTTTAAAGAAGGAGTAAGAGAAGACAACATATAGATTTTTCTTGTCAGGGGCACCCCTCCTCCCCATCACATTGACCTTAACAGCGAGGGCGATGGAGAAAACACTTTCAAAAGGCAGGACAAACAGAGGTGGAAAGAGAGCAAAGGAAAAGAGAAAGGCTGCTGATGAAAATAGAGGAAAGAGAAAGAGAGAGAACACAGAAATTAGAAAGAGAAGAAAGAGAGAGCAAAGCAAAAGAGAAAGTGAAAGGAAGAGTACAGGACAGGTTTCTGCTTGAGTGGCCAGGGCTAGGGAGAGTTGTCGAGTGCTTTCTGAAGGGAAGGAGCTTGTTTACTGCTGATATGACACGGCTGCCCTGCAGAGAGGGAAATGCGAGCCCTCAGCCCTGTTATTATTAACAAGGACAAAGAGAACAGAGAGAGCGCACAAACATGCACCGGACACACAACAGGTGCACACGCACACACAATGCACGCTCTCTCACACACACACACACACACACACACACACAATGTGACAAGTATGGATTTTCCCTGGTGCGGATTATTCACAGAGGACATCTGCAAGACATCCTCGGCCCCTTCAAACTGCCCCCAACCTCTCAAAAACAAGGCTCTAATGAAAGGGGCCAGAGCAGGGCAGTGTTAACTGGTGGAACTAGGAGCTGGGGGAGGACACAGAAGAGTTGAGGCTGACTGATGGAGAGAAGGGGGGGGGGGGATTGAGCAAGTGGCAGGGCATTAGCCACATCATGGCTTCCCAGGCTCCTTACAGAGTTTCCCCTGGGCAGCCCAGTTCTGGTCATCAGGCCACAGACCCTTGCCCACAGATCAATACACCCCCTTACTCAGCCAGCATACACATCTGTGGACGTTCTCAAGCTGAAAAATAATTACACAGCAACAGCTACTGTTTACTTGAAAGTGTGCAGAAGAAAAAAAAAGAGGCCATTATTATGAGAATTGTTTGTTTGTCTGCTGCTGTTAGCTGCTAAGGTCAAAATGTCAATGGTACAGGCTGGCGTACCCAATTTGAAAGGCATTCTATTGGAAAGAATTGGATAGGATCAACTGGAGAACAACAGACTGGACAGGGTGAAGTACTGTACTGTAGGGTGCTGGAGGTGAGGTCTCAACTGTAGCTGATGGACGGCACTTTGCTCAATGCAAGATCAGAGCAAAGGATATAGGCACTGCATCATGCTCTGAAATAATGCTCTCATTAATGTGGCCACAGATGTGAGTTGCCAATCACAGTTTTTCTGTGCATACCTTTGCTAAATGCCCCTCAACTGACAGACACGTAAATGGCACCATTAACTTAGACAGTCATGCGTGTCGTCTGACTCTACGTTGAGCATTAACGTCTGACTAGGTGTCTGCTAGTGATGTAATTCAGACACTTCAGATCTGACAAGAAAATGATGCCTAATGTGTTCCGGGGATTGTGTTCAAAGGAGATGACCTCTGCATAATCACTCGCTCACTGGTCACCCTGAAAGATAAAGGATAAAGAAAGGCAACAGGGAGGATGGCCTAAGGGAAAAAGTTAAAAAATAAAAAAAAAAGATTATAGTGTCGGCAAAGATACTTTGCTGACATAAAATAAAAGAGATAAAGTCAAATTTGAGACCTTAAAGAAACACAGGGGAGAGGTGAAAATTAAGTGTATTTTTGCTTGCAGTGAATTTGAGAAAGAGAAAAAAAAATGGGAATGAATGAAGAATAGTGGGAGAAAGACGTCATAGAGCATGTGAAGGTTAAAAGACCAATAAAGCTGATTCGTTTAAGGGAAAAACCCTGCTGCATCCACTTTCACCAGAGCAGCTCCTCTCCTGCTGCTTCACTGCCTACGCACACTCTGTTTGTGTGCATGCACATACGTACTTGTATGTGTGTATATGTGTGAAAGACACTGTAAGAGAAGGTCATGGAGGAGGCAGTGGCAGCAATAGTGCAATTGAACCCTTTGGAGACCGTGACTCTTACAGAGCTGCAAACTGTCCGACAACCTGGCAGCTGATAGCAGCAATCACACGTAAGATAAGCTGCGTTTCTACCAAGAAGTTCCTGGTCATTTTAGTCATGGGACTACTTTTCCAGGTACTAAAAGGTTCTTTTAGCCCGTTGTTGTCTGTGTTTCCATAGCGGTCTAAAGAGGGTATTTATTTGTACTTCCGAACATAACCGCTGTGAAACGATCAGAAAATAGCGTTTTTCTCTCACATTCAATGGCTTTCACATCTCGGCACCGCCAGACTCTCAGCTTAACAAACTAGTCTACAGGCTGACCTTCAGCTTGCTTGCGTGTTCTATCTCCTTTTGAAAATGAAGCAGACATCTTTTAATGATATCATGTAAACAAACTTTCCCTACAAACAAACTTTCTTCCCTAGTCCTAACATGGTCCTAAATCAACACTATACAC
This sequence comes from Centropristis striata, assembly GCF_030273125.1. Lineage (NCBI taxonomy): Eukaryota > Metazoa > Chordata > Actinopteri > Perciformes > Serranidae > Centropristis > Centropristis striata. The sequence goes on along the minus strand of NC_081517.1, from coordinate 38,593,239 downwards.
TACTTTTTTGTTTTATAAATTAATTGGTACACGAGTTAAAACAGTAGTGGTGTGTGTTTGACCAATTAGCCACGGTCATCCCTGCAAGCCCCACTGCAAAAGTTCCTGTACATTGAAAAAATACTACCACCTGATCACGGTCTTTTTGGGGATAAAATGTCCAAGAATGTGCCCAATTCCCCAAACGACACAGTTAAGTAGTTTAAGTCACTGGCAGTCAACAGCCTGCATGTGCGGAAAACATTGTGTCTAATACAGAATTGTGAATAAGACAGAAAAGGCAAAGAGTATGTTGCTGGCTGCAGGAAACAAAGGACATACAGTTAGAACAAACCATAAAGAAGCGTTGGGGATAGACTGATTAATGTAAATGAGAAAAGGATATTATGTGTATTTATCCAGGTTTGCCAGCTACCTTCAATTGCAGCAGCTCCTCAAGGTCTTCAATCCTCTGTTCTGCCTCTCTTCTCCTCCCGCTACCCAGCTCCACACTGCTGGCTGGGGACAGAGACCTGGATCGCTGCACTGGTGCACCCTGGGACAGGTAAGCAAGGAAGCACTGGGGTGAGAATTTGAGCACACTTCACTTACAGGCACAAACCCATGCAACAATTAACATCTGTAGAAACACTGAGTGAATGCCAATAATGGAATCATCCATGTTCACTCCATTCCCCTCTCACCTTGAGTAAAAACATGCACATTGTCTTCTTCAGTACACACATATGTACACACAAACAAACATGCTACCCGAGGAATAAAGCAAGCTAGCTGGAGCAGCAGTCCGCAGAAGCTGAAGGGAGGAGGTTCAGGTTTGTGTGTGTGTGTATGTGTGTGTTTGGAAGTGGGAGTTGCAAGCTGAGAGCGGCAAAGGTTTCTCCCTGCGACTGGCTAATGAGTATGTTCATTTCCATTTACATTGTTTCTTTGACAATAATGATGTCCCATTAGGGGAGACTAAAGGGGCTATAGATTCCAGAATGTGCTGGGCTTCATTACAAGAGGTGGGCAGGGAGGCCGCTCTAATTGCTCTACTAGGGGCCTCCAGGTTACACTTGATAGGACAACTGGAAGAGCCGCCGATTAGGGGGGGGTGCAGTTTTCTAGCCAGCCTCTTCTGTAGAAATAAATAAAGAAGTGGTGAAGTGCTGGGGCCGCGCTGTAGAAAAGCAGTGGGAACAATATGCTAGTGGAATATGAATATGGGAGGATAGGAGGCCCCCCTGCGGTGCCAGGCAGGGCTGACCAGATGGCAGGCTAAAATATGCAATGCGACTAAACGTACAACAGTCCTTGGGCTGGAGTGGTTGAGGGGTACAGGAGGAGGAGGTGGTGGTGGTGAAGTTAGGAGGTGTATGATAGAATGGTCGATCAATAAGCCCCCCTCCCTTGAAAAATTGGTTCTGGTGGCTGTTACAAGCTTTGTTGTCCATTAAAGTTAGAAGATTACAGATTGGTAGAGGTTTGATTTAAATAATACAACCGCATCAAACATGTCTTGAGGGATTTCTCAGGGAAGTAAGAGCAACTCGTATGCTTGTTTACAGTGCAGCCAAACAAACTGCGACGACTTATTTCTTATTTCTAGACTAAGTTCTTTAATATAACATGCAACAAGAGGCAAGATGGCCATGGCCAAAAACCAAGATGGTGACAGCTAAAATGCCAATCTCGAGGCTTCAAAATCGTAGTTCACAAACCAACGGGTGATGTCATTACCTTTATACAGTCTGTGGTAGGCAATCGCTTTTTATCTGCCGCATCACATCTATCATGTATAATTATGTGAATAACTGCTCAAGAGAGGCAAACTCATTCACGAGCAATGATAATCCTAAAAGTATTTTTTTGCCTGAATAGTAATGAAGATTGCGGCGAAAAATGGGGTTATGATATTATGAAAACAAAATAAATATTGTGACACATTTATCTCACTATTTTTCACACTTGTCTGATGACATGTGTATTCTCATTTCATCACTATTAATACATTTGTAAAAGCATTTGACTGTGACTAAAATGTCTCAGTATGCAAGTGTGTTTGGGAATGTGCCCTCAGGCTACAGTTGACTCTAGTGACCTGGTGTGCCCGGTTCTACTATCATGCCTGCATGGGTGCCAACCATGTGTTCTAACTCAGCCTTAATGACTCTATGCAACTAATTAGCAGATTGATCTGCATATTCCTGATGAGTGGCAGGCCAACTGGCATAGCCTGCGTGTGCACAGGGGAACTTGAGAGGCAAAAAGTGGAATCCAAATAAACTAAAAGCCCTAAAAAAGTAGAGATGACTAACTAAAAAGTGTGATTTATAAAGGAAGAATTCTAAATAGGTTTTCAGGTAGAAGTACAATTTGGGGAGGATTTATTTAACAATAAACTGAGTTATTTTTCATTATAAGTGTTCCCCTGTATGTGAGCCCAGAGGAGATAAACTGCAGTGTGCTTTGTCTGAAGGAGTACAAGGGAAGATGACATGGCGGCACTGACAAATGACCGAGATTGGCTGCAGATGTTCTCTCTGGTCCAGTTGGACGCCTGTCTGCCGTAGGTTTACAAGACACATGAATGCCTTCTGTTTGTGTGGGAAGCTCTTTGTTGTGACATTGTTGTTAATGTTCAAGATGAAAAGCAGAGAACACGAGGCGAAGAAAGATGTGCCCGCTGTCTACCTCAGCTCGGCAGCTGGTTGGCGGCCATGGCCTGACCCGATCATCGCTCCCTGTAATGGCTCTGCAAACATGAGTGCAGTGCAGATGGAGGGGAGATCATACAGTAAGAGGGAAATGAGGAGAGAGGCCCGAATCTAAACACGGTCTGTATGCAAGCAAGAGTAAAACTCTTAGTTACTGAGGGGTCAGTGTCACTGGCTGTGGAGCAAAGAAGAAACATTTCATCGACTGCCTCCCTCCTCCACCCTCTCTCTCTCTCCATCTCCCAAAGAGAGGGGTCACTGTCATCAATGGGCTTCTTTATGATTGCAGCAGCGTGTCATGTGTGTGTCTGAAGCTCTCAAAGCTGAACTTGTTCAGTTTCCCGGGCGAATAAGAATGTTGAACACACACCTACAAGACCAGGACAAAACACATACATAGACAGACATACATCAAAGTATAAACACATGAGCGAACGCATAAACACAAACAAAGTACTCGCAAAAATAAAAATAAAAATTCGAAAGAACACTACCAAACACCTTACGAATGTAAAAGCTGGTAGTCATAGTCATAGTCATAGACCATCATGTCAAAGTGGTAAAACCAAGTAAGTGGGGATGCCTAGCTTAAAAAGAAAGGCCCATGAGGTAGCCATACCCCAGGTGGAATGAACCAAAAGGCTCCACTACGCAGTGTGACAGCCACTGGAAAGACGGAGGCTTTCATCTATGAGACGAGGTACAAAAGCTGGTTACCCTTCGTAAATCCCTCAGTCCAGTCCAAATAGTTGCCTAACTTGTACAAAGCTTGTACAGGAAAGTTTTATTTAAGCCATCTATGACTTTCCTTGGCAAAAGTTATTATCATCGCTGAGTAGACACATGTCAACATAATCTTTATCTTATATCTTCGACAATGCAGAGTGTCCCCCAATGCAGAGGGGAAAGAAGAACTCTAACCAGCATAGTGCTGCAGTGCTCGCAGGACTCACTCAGCATCTGCGATTTATGCCCGGGTATGCTTTTTTCACATAAATGTGATAGAGAGGCGATGGTTGTTCTTGATGGTAAACAGCATGCGGCTGGATGCCACATTCTTAACCTTGCCACCAGCGTTCCCCTGAGAGGGTATGGTGATAGTCATAGCAATGAAAAACCTTGATGGCTAGCACTGGCTATGAACCCACATGAACCCACATGAACCCACAAACTTGGCTTGACGTGTGAGCTTGTAAGTTAAAGCTATATGACATTGATTTAAGTCCACCACAACGCGACAACCACAACCTGAAAAAAGAGAAAATAAGTATTTTATCTAAATGCATCTCCCGAAAGCAACTAATCTACATTCGGAGATCTTGACGGCTGCGTAGGTAAACCGTTGGAAAACCCAGAAGTAAGGACAGCTGACGAACTAATCATCACAGGAGATAAAATGCATAGGGCTCAATCAAGTTGAATTACATCAGGCTCATAGTGGAGCTGTAAAATAAATTGTAAAATAAATGACAAACCTCCTTTCTATGGCAAAATTCCACATGGTTTTGAACTGACTAAATATGATTAAACGTGACGTTTGATAATCATTGAAATGGTAAGATAGCCTTTATTGTCCCAAAGGAAATTCTTGGACAGACACACACTGTGTAAGTTCATTTACTTTTATTCTATATTTCAAATCAGGCTTTCTCTGTTCAAAGTAAACTTTCTTCACTCAAACCCTGAAAACATTATTTTACCACTTACAGTATGTAGCAAATTATATAGCGAGTCACGTACCACTGTGAACTGCTCATCGCTTCATCCAATAATCACATTTCACTTTAGGCACTTACTGAAAGAGCTGCAAATTGTGTCCTAGGTGGTAGCAGTGGGCTGCACAGAAGGCTCATTTCATCAGCTTTTGACCTTGCAGTCTGGTGTTATTGTTTAAATAGAGTGTAATGAAGCATAGCAGGTTTATGGTTTCCTTGGAGCATCATCATATTTGGATATTAAGCAGCCAACAGCGACAACTGCTCAAAAATGTTCACATTTTTATTAAGAGTACGGTTTAAAATGATTTATGAGGTTGATAGGATGTTTACATACCTAAAGCTACTGACCTTAGGTTTTACAACTCTTTTGACTTAATGGATAGATGGAAAATTAAGTATTGGCCAATAAGGTGAACATAGCCTGAAGAACAGCATTATGGATATGCCAATACATTACACTTAAGGAAGCTACAGTGTGCAGACCTTTGTTTATGTTTTAACTGAGGAGAAGAACATGCCATTCTGACACATGGCTGGAGGTTGCTTGAGTAAAGAATGTCCATCTATATCCATCTGTCCAACTAATCAAGTGTTCAAAATGAAACTAAACAGAACAAATAGTCAACTTGTTATTCTCCATTTCCATCTTCAGTCTGAAGTTGACTCTCTCTCTTATCTCATTTATTTCTAACCTGCCTCCAGTGTTTCCTCACTGCTCCATGTTGAGATGGCGCTTCCTCAGTTCCTCAGTTTGTGCTTTGTTTTTAATAGGATGGGTGGGATGAAGGGTTGGGGATGGGCGGAGGGTGTTTGTTTCTATGTTTTGTTATCTTTTTATTGTCATTACTTTATTTCCTCCTTTCTTTTTTATGTAAAGCGCTTTGTGTTGCATCTCGCTTGTATGAAAAGTGCTATACAAATAAAGTCTGATTGATAAAGTCTGATTGATTGACTCTGCTCTAAGTGCTTTCCATGTGGGAGGGGGGTTCGACTTTCTCGAACCAAACACGAGAGCCCAACGTAACCGCCTTAATCTACCGTCCTCAGTCCACACTAATGCATGCAAACATGCTGGTTTGCCAGGGTTTTAAGAGAAGAGCAAAGTAAAGAAAAACTATGATGTCTGGCAATATTAAGAAAACATTCCATTTATGTAAACAAACAGATTGAACACGCCTGACAACGACGATGGTCCTGCATGTGTCGCTGACTGAATCAATTTGTTTTTTAACTGAGAAATCATGATGAGAGATATCATGTCAAATCAGTCAACTCACTGGAGTGGAAGGACTCAGGTCTGGACCCAGGCAAAATGAACAATGAAAACTGAATCTTAAATGAGATCTTAAACATTTATTCAATTTTATCATAACCTCATTAAATTTAAGGCTTATCCATTGTCAATCTTACTCAATTTTTCATTTGAAATCGTATTGTACAAATTGAATTACTGAATAAAATACAAAAATATTGATTTCAATAATTACTCAACAAATATATTTTTTAGTCAAATGGCTCTGTGAGAGCAGGATATAGCAAAATGTGCAATTTTGATTCGATCTCTGTGGACTGTAATCTTTTTCCATAAATGCTGGCCATGTACAGAAATTAAAATTTAATTTATAAACACATGTATGCAATAGATGTGAGTGTGTAAGGTCAGTGGTAAAAATACCTACAGTATCACAGCTTGGGCCTGTCAAGGTGAGACAGTCACAGTCTTACTTATGGAATTTTGTGCTCGATGAAGGATTCATGAGCCCAAACAGTAAAAGAGAGAGTCCTATCAATACAGCTGCTTGCCATCCATACGACCAATTTACACTTTTATAAATCAGATTATGATTCACATTTTTATTCAGTTTAATAAGGTATCAAGAATGTATTAAGTGAAAAAAGGCATTAAGGTCCCATTTTAATTTAAAGTATCGGCACAAGAACCTAAATAATTGAAAGTAGGTGCATAACAACAGACGGATTAGTGTGTGTGTGTGTGTGTGTGTGTGTGTGTGTGTGTCCTAGGGCAAACATCACAGAGCCTCCAGAAAAGGGAAGCACATCAAATGATGTCAATACTGTTTATTTATTTTGTACAAAATAATTAAATTACATGTATAAACTGCCTGAACAGAAGCACCTCCATTGAAGCGATAATGAGGACAGCTGTATAAATCAAACAATGTGTCTTCAGGCCAGCTTTAGAGTGAGTGAGCCCGTCTAGAAACATGTCCTGCCAAACTTATGAGTGGAATACTAAGAAGATCAAAAGCTTCTTTCTTGTTCATAATGTACTGTTGAAGCGGTAAATTAGCCAGTGCCTGAGCCCAAGGCATGCGTGAAACCAGCAGCACACGCCGGCCTGGTCACAGTAGGAGGGGCATCTGTGTGTGTGTGTGTGTGTGTGTGTGTGTGTGTGTGTGTGTGTGTGTGTGTGTGTGTGTGTGTGTGTGTGTGTGTGTGTTTGTGTTAGGGAGTTCAGGACAAAGGTTGGCAGAAGCAGGGTCTGATAAATCACATGATTCTCAACAGACCATTTCCTTCATATCCCTTCTCTATGGCTTTGATCTAATCTGAGCAGCAAGTGGTAATGGGTAAGTGTGGGCATGTTAGCTGCTCACCCACGTGCTATCTTTGACATAATTGTCAGGAGTGTGTGCTAACCTACCTGCTGTCCTCTGACAGAACTGGTGGATCTCCGTTGACGGGTCTTATCCTCTGGCCTGGGATCTGCGCCTCGGGTGGGGGCCCTGTCAGAATCAGGGCTAGACCTCTGAGCTGCAGCATCAACCTGCTCTGACACCACTGCCTGAAAGAAAACAGAGACAGTGCATGTGTGTTTGTGAGTGAGAAGTACAGGCCTACAGCTGCAGAGAACAGAAAAAGTGACTAAACAAATTATGAATCATGTTAAGAAGAAACAACTTGCTTATTTTTGTGAAACACATACAAGAAGTGTCACTATTCAGCAGTTATGAAACAAACTAAATCTAAGACAAACAAGCTTTTACAAACCATTCAGTTCCTGAGTTGAAATTAAGAACATATTGTAGTAGTAACTTAGGTGGTTATTAATGGGGTTGGATATGGCATGGTGCATCAGCAGCCATTGACGACTAATCCCAACATAGTGATTTAAAGGTGCAGGTTTGTGGTTGTGCTAAGTGCATATGGTGAGCTTAAAAAGCAACAGTTCTGATTTATCAGAGGTGAGCAGCTGAAGGTGGAGAGTGAGGTGGTCATTTTCTCCCAAAATCAAGTTCGAACAAAGTAAGAGAACATTTGTTTTTAAAGTAATTCTAACTTTTGAATATGAACTCATCAAAAATTGTGTTTGTTAAAATTATAGTATTTTTATTATATAGGCTCTTTTAAAAAAGCCCCCTTCCCCAATGCTTTTATCATATGCAGTGTGTTTTACTGCACACATCGTCATGTGCTAGTTCCGCAGACATCACCCAACCCTATTATTAATATTAATAAACTCTAAAATGATTCATTGTTCAAGTTTCAATATAAATTGTGGTTACACTCCAGATGTAAGAGTCCAAGATCAGTAATGTGAGGATAGACAAAAGTTGTTATTTTTTCAGCAAGAAAACAGAAAATGTCAACTCCTTGAAATTGAGGAGCTTATAAGCTTCTTGGTATACTTAAGTTTCTACTCTCCAGCCTCTCTAATGATTACAGATTACAGCGTACAGGGAGAAATCTTTAGGGAGAGGTGCAGATATAAATTTGCACATTGACAGTCATTTCAACGGACCATAATGCAATGTTTTTATAAGCACACGATGAGTAAGAGACAAGCCCAGATCACAGACAAGTCTCCACAAACTCGTGGGCAACCCATATTTCCAACTTTGATTGAATAAACAGCAGTTGTCAAAATAAATCAGGGAGAAATTGAAAACCACGATCTGACAAGAGTTTCAAGTAGTTCAATAGACTAAGCCTTGCTTGCTGGATCTCCGTATGACATTTTCATATGCTGAAGTCAATAACCAGATGTGTCATGTGAGAGTGGGACACATGACACAATGCCTCCAGACTTGTGGTGTGTGTGCTCATGGTCCATCTATTTATCAGTGTCTATTAGCTGGTGTCTAGCAGCATCTGCACACCTCAGCACACAGCAGGCACTACCAAAACAAACTGAAGGGGACAAGGATAAATCAGAGGGCCCGCCCACAGAGGAGTAGGTTGTGATGCACACACATGCACAAATGCAAACACTCACACAGGAACATTCCTATAATGCAAGTATTGGTGTTATAATGTCACTTGAATGTGACATTGTATCGTCACACTTTTACTGCTGCTGTTTTAAACATTTCATACAGCCGTTTATGGTGATGTGTGATGAAAGAAGAGGGTATATTCTATTTTAGAGACACATACACTCTATTGTCAAAGGGCATGCTGAATATACACTTTGCATTAGTTGATGCCTGAGTCCTTTATCTTGAAGTTAACACTCACCCATATACCTCTTGACTCCATCACCTTACTGCATACATTCTCACCTTTCTTTTCCGAAGTCCTTGATAAAAAGGCGTGAAACATTTATAAACATCCTCACCTGCTGCTTTCAACAACACGTCTACTGAGCACATCAAATCGAAGCCTTTTGACAAATGAAGGCATTCACAACTGTGTTTTACCGGGAGGCCAGGTAGTGAAGAAAAACGCAGAGGATGTCATCACCTTTTTTCCAACAAGTCCTGATTGCATTATCAGAAACCTGGCATCTGGGCGTGACCTTGTTAACTGCCAGGGTAATCAACTTTAACCAAAGGGGAGGAGAGGGGATGATAAATTATTAGTGAGGAAGATTTTGTTCATGTTTTATTAAATTGGCCTGTCAAAGGGGGTTGGTCAAATTATCTGGGGCCTCGTTTATTGGAGGCCGGCCATATTGGCGCATCTGTTACAATTATTTATAATTTCCAGGCAGTCAAGAGGACGGACTGGGTTTTTCGGCATCAGCCACATAAAGCAATTTAGAAATTAACTGATGCGGGAGTGTCTGAGTTTTTTTTTTTTCCTCTCACAATTTCTCTCATCCTCATTCTGGTTTTCATCCAGCAAAAAACTGAAAATCAGTAAGGAGCAAAGATGCAAAAAGGGAGAAAATAAACATATTACAAGCAGCTTAGTGAAAGCAATGGACAGGGAGAGAGCATGAGATTGAAAAAGAAAAAGAGAGCATGCAGGTGCAGTGGAAAAAAAAGAGCAAGAGATTGTGGGGAGGCTGAGGGAGGGAGGGGGGGGAAAAAGAGAAAAGCCGGTCTTGGTAATTACTGAACACGATTAGGTTCTTGGGGGAACTTGTCTGGCACTGGCGGCCCTCGCTGCTGAGGATGCGGCAGGCAGGACCATATGGAGAGAGGCTTGTGATTGTGCTCCCTGAAGCTCGTGACCCGTCTGCTGCCGAGCCCTTGAGCTGAATGTGAAATGAGACTTGCCAGGCCTAATGTTCTACACATGCACCATTTATGCCACAAAACAAATCTGATCACTGTTAATTATGGAGCAGCTATAATCAGGAGGGGCCCCTGCCACACACACACACAGACACAAACACACACACACAACTACATGCATACACAAATACACGTCTGTGGAGCGACAGCATTTGTGAAAGTGATTGGATCGGCTTCAGAAGTGAGGGCTAGAAGGTGCACGCCCCCCACCAGGCCAGGTACACTTTGTATTCAAGATGGACTCTTCAAAGAATGTGTGTGTGCATATATGTATGAGCGTGTGTGTTAACTGGTATAGCCGAGAAGAGGGACTTTATGGAAGGACAGCACACAGTGAGTAGGATGTGTATGTTTTTGTGTGTATGTACACAGCTCTGAGTCCTCCCACACAGTCTGTTTGACCCGAGTGTATGTGCTTGAGCGAGTGTGTGCATGTATCTGCAGCGGCACATGGCTGTGCTTCATTAATGAGGCGAGCTGTGCTACACAGAGGTTCTCATCTAATGAGAGCAGTTGAGCTGGTAAAACACACCACTGGAGTCCATGTCATTAGTATGTCTCTGGCCCTGGACTGGCCCAGCTCCAAACACACGCTCATACACAAACTCATGTTGACAACACTGATAATACTGATAACACATTCAGCATACACAAGCTGAGTGGATGACAAAAAAAGTGTTATAAGTCATGAAACATTTATCAGAGTATAATTCTTTAAGGAACGATATGTATTTTATGCTGATAGGGGTCTCTCAATCAAAAGATAACAACAGAATTTGGTGACATCATAAAGTAGCGTAGGATGATGGGAGTTGTTGTCTTCACCACCATTCCGATCATTGCAGTCAGTTTATTCCCGTCAGCATTCCTTCATTGTTCATCATTCAGGTGTTTTTTTACTGGATTATCTGCTTAGGTCTCCCCCTCTCCAACACAAACGGACCAGGTGATTACAACAGTAATAAACACTGAATAAATAAAGTTTCATGTTAAAAATCAGTGTTTCGCTTCAGCTTGTTTTTTCTTATAATTTAAGATCAAAATGTCAGATGACTAAAATTCTTCATCTGGTTAAAATATACAGTAAAAATGTAAAATTATATAAAGTGTATCAGAGAAATGTGGCCTAAAACTGCATAAAAATTCAACTGAAAACAGCTTGTGTCAGAAAAACTACAACACTGATTCATTCACAAAAGGGGAAATGACGCCATTAACATGTGACCAAATGTAATAAAAAGAAAGTAAAGTAAATGACCTTGATTGAAAATTTAAGAATTTCGGATTAAAAATTTAGGAAAATATTATATTTCACCTTCCAAAAAAAATGTTTTTTTTTGAGAAAAATGTTGTTGTTTTTTGCCTTAATCATCTCCTGATGCTGGCCACCTCTGACTTGGGCCATTATTAAGAGGGTGTCAATATTCATTATTTATTATATATAACATATTTGGGATAATGTAAGCACAGAACTGTTGTGCTAGATTTTAAAGCGGAAAAGATACATATTATACCTTTAAGCATTATTTGACTTTATAACCTTTACACAATGCTTTAATATGGAAAGGATGACTGACGTGTCTGAAGAAAGAAGGCATATGTAAATACAAGCAGCAGGTTGCACTACATTTTTAACAGACTCCTAGGGAGGTCTTGACAGTTAAGCTAAAGGAGTGCCGCTCCAGATGGGAAAAAACTGAAGAGCAGCCAGAGTCAAAACAAGACCCATGTGAAAAACAATTCAAGAATATCTGAACAAGCTTTCCATCATCTCAGCGGAGAAGACTGAAAGTAGCCTATCCTTACTCTGTTCTGTACTGTACTGTGTACATAAACATACACAAGAGAACCCTCTGGCTGACTCCATTCTGTTTGCTGAGCTCTTGGTTGAAAACAAATATTTCCATGTTTCTTTGCAGCATTAAGGCTTCATCATTTTCTCTTCATGGCTACTATTAATGATGATGATGATCAAAAGAAAAGAAAAGACGCCTCACCTGAGGCAAACGTGACCCCTCAAAATAGTGGATGTATTTATTTGCACATGCGTGTGTGTAACTAGCACTTTAATTATACATCTAAAAGCGTTTAGATTGGCTAACATAAATAACAAGCCAGAAGCAGATGTTAAAATCCATCTCAACAAGCTATGGGAGATGCAGCATGTGGGCTTCTTTCCATTAATAAGAAAAGGGAGAAAAAAAGGCTGGTCACCCTGGGAAATATTGCTTCCGTGCTTAAGGTTCAGTCTATAAAACCCAAATGAGGGACTTGTGTGTTAATAACATTTCGTGTAACGTATGCTAAATCTGCATTCAAATGTGAACGTAGGTGCAGCTGCATGATAACTCCACTCTTAAAGGAAAGCTTTAGTAAGTGGTTTTAAGTCGTATCTACAAAAAATTTAGTATTTAACTGTGTGAAAATAGGAATAAAAAATAGGAATTATAGCAGGAATAGCAAAGGTGTTACTCCTAACATCAATGATTATTCTGTTCCAGTGAGCCTGCATGCACAATTCCAGGACCCTGACACTGAAGCAGGTACATGTTATTCATTCATCATTATTGTATTATTTACCTCTACTTTTCCTACTGTGATTTGTCAAAATGTTCTCAGCAAAAAAGTCAGATTTTACATGAAAAAAGTAAACATTTAAAAAGACGTAGGGCTCCTTTTTTAATATTCATATGAAACTTTTCTGGAGTTAATGAACATGCCTAATTTTCTCTTTCCAATGCTGATGAGAGAATAACCAGTGCTTTGAATGACTGCCCACACAATTAACATCTTACCACTCATTTAGTGTGGTGAAGGTTCCAGAAAGCCTGAGGTCTGCTATGGATTTTAATGTTGGTCTTTAATCACCGCACAGCTCTGACAATAGCCAAACACCAAACTACTATAAATACAATGATGCAGTTAGGGAGATAGTTGCAAATGATTAAATGTTCACTCTAGCTATTTTTTTGTCCACTAATGAGGACTCTCTTCCCTGCCTCAAGATTGTGATGGTGACCACCCAACCTGGCAACCCAAACCTCCCTAACCTGGCAGTTTGTCCAGGCTGCATCTCATGGTGCGTGGGGGTCACCCAGGTGCCTGATGATCGGCCAGGCCCTACAGCTAGAAGATCAGGGCATGAGGCCATTTCCAGTCTGACATTATGGAGATATCGCACTGTTTTCAGTGCACACACAGAGACACATACACAATACAGAACACTTCTGCAAAGACACTGCAATTATTGCTGAAACAATTAGTCCATTTGCTGACAGCCATTTTGACGATCAATTAATTGTTATAAGATATTCATGAGGGGGAAAAACAAACACATTATGGTTCCAGCTTCTCTTTTCTTCGTTTAAAATGTTTTTAAACTGATTTTTTTCAGTGTTTTCTCAGGCAAACTGTAACTGAAATGTTTCAATATTTTTCTGGTATATTTACACTAAATGATAAATCATTAGAACAAAATAAACACACACTATGTAATTTCTGCCACTTCAGTTTTCTCAATCAAAACAATTAGATGTATGCATATAACTTTGGTATATGGCTATATAAATGATTGACAGGCAACCAAATGAACCACACCGTTGCTGTGAATAAAAATGTTTTTTTTCGGGTTCAAATATTGTTGGAAACAGGATACTGTAATTAACTCAACAAAATATTTTATATGGGTCTCATTTTTAGACACTTTAATGTGAATATTTAACATATACTTTTAACTAAGAATAAAAAGGATCATTAGGTACCAGCTACGTACAAGAATAATATGTTTTCTATGTGGAGCTGAAACAATACTGTAAAAAAAGAAAAGCAACATACAACAACATCTGTACAGCTGTACAACATACAGCAACATTTTAACCTAGTGCTGACCCTGCAGGTTAATTGACATAGAAGGTAACAGTATCTAAAACCATAGCATGAAGAATATTAACTGACAGCAAGCAGAACTGTTACTGTTAGTCTCAACATCTTTAAGCCTTTTTTAAGCTTCCTGCAAAGAGTTAACTTGACATAAGACAGAAGAGAACAGACAGTCAATCTTTGTGCACAGCATGGAAGTATAACACACAATGGGTGTTATTCCTCTCACCCACCCTCCTCCTTTATTCCGGCTCACCCCCCCAAAAACCACTGCGGGAGGGGTGTTCAAAGCCGTCGCTCTGGTCCATATTCAAATGAGCGCTGCATCTCCCCCCTGTGCTCCCGTTGCGATCAGTACTTTGATCACCTCCGATGGTAACTTCCACCAAAACATTTAAAATTAAAATCAAATCTGCCTTAACAACCTGAGCATTAGAATTTAACAGGTGTTCGGGAGGAAGTTGTTACAGAATTTGCGATTATGTGCTTGGATACACACACCTCTAGTCAAACACGCACCTACGCAGACACACATACGCACAACCTGTCAGTGAAATTACAGAGTGGGAAACAGAAAGCCCTCCTGACTGAGTGCTATACCTTGGGATACCTGATCTGTTCACTTTGATGTCAGTAGGTAAGAAAGTTAAAGAAACAAATCAGCCAGACAGCAGCTACATGTGTTCCGTAAACAAAAGTTCATATTAATTCCTAGCAAAGGTTATATACACGGTATTTCTGTAATCACACCTCGGCACTGGTAATGTGTTTTTTTTTTTTCACTTTGACCTGGGTGAGAAAGAGACACAGGGTGGAGTGCAGGTTGAGCGTGATGAATTGTATATATACACTTGTATATAGACCGTTCATACATGCATGCATGCACATATGCATGACCACACTGCACACATACGCAGCCCTAACTGCATCTTCTCTAAACGTAGTATTAATTACTGGGGGAACACTGCAGTACTGTATTTAATTACTGACTAAATGATCCATTTATATTTCACCGCTGGTTAAATTAACGGGGTTAAGTGAGACAGGGCGATTGTAACTCACTTAACATTTCAGCTGATATCTTTTAACTTCCAGTCTGGGGGCAGCACTGTCAGAAAATATCAACCAATCAAATTAAACAATTATAGTCTGTGGAGGCACAGAAATTACTCAACTGCTTCACAAATAATATGTTCTGGAGCAACAGCTGCAGAGTTGTGTTATCTGCAGTAAGAGAGTTTAAACTGAAGTGAAAGTCATACCGCAGAACGGATTGAGCAACTCATTATAACAACAAGTGCAGCGCCCTACAATGTTGATAGAATGAGGTTGTGTGGCTGAAGAGTACAAGATATAGATACCTGTTACTATTCTCGTCTTTGACACTGTGTGGTCCTAGAAACACCGCCATATCATTAAGAGTTGTTAAAGTCCACTTAAAATGTGGCTGCAGCATTAACTTGATACTGGAGCATCCATCGCCTTGGGGTGACAGTTCAAAGGTAGCGAGCTAGAGCCAAACCCCCGCTGACTGACAGATGTACAACTGTAACTCCAATATCATCTTCAAGAACATAACTGGGCTCCAATTAAACCACCTCTCTCCACCTCTTATCTATCCCTGATATCTGACAGGAGTGTTTTAAAAGGACTTCCAGGTACTTGGGTGGGAGGATAGAAAGAAGATAGATAAAGTAAGTAAGTCAGAAAGTGCATGTGTACCCAGGACAGAGAGCTGGAGAAGATCAAATAGCTGACATGAAAGATGCTAGTGCTAAGAGAGATGGATAGATCAAGGGTGAACTAGAGCGATATTAAGGGAGTTATTCTCAGTTAAAGACCACCACCGCAGGCCATGCTGGGGCTTGTCAGTCATTACTGTGCCTACTAATCCGCCCACACAGTCCTGTCTCTGTACCTTAGGACAATTAGACACAAGCTCCAGACAGGTGATTGAGAGAAGAATCGTAATATGATGTGTGTGTTATGTAAGAAAAAGCATAGATGCATTATGCAGGGAATCATAATAATCACAGTTTGTTGACCATACCCACATGGATGCATAAATATAATATATGTTTATATAAGTTCAACAACTTCTACAGCAGAGCAAGCATCATAGAAAACATTTTTTTAGCCTGGAGGTGTGATGCACTTTCAACTCTAAAAAGACAGGCCCTCTGTGGGGGAAATAGTGAAGACGGTTGCTTACCTTAAAGTTGGTTTGTCTGCTTGGTGAAGGGTAAAGCGCTGTTTGCTGAGCCTGTGTTTGCTGCTGCAGTTGCTGCTGCAGTTGCGTCAGTTCCTGCTGCTGCTGCTGTAGCTGGGCCTGGAGGTCCAGGATGAGTTGTTCTTTCTGGGTCAGCTGGCTGCTGAGATTCTGGTGACTTTGACGGAGATTGGCCTCACTAGACACGAGGGCCTGGTAGCACTGACTCAACTCCTTGTACAGCTGTCAATAAAAATAAATAGGACCAAAATTGTTGGAAAAGCAGGGCGGGAGGAGAGGTGAAGAAGGAAGGGAATGGGTCAAATCAACCAGTGATGGAATGTCAAATGGAGAAGGATGAGACAAAAATCAGACATGAGAATGGGTGTCACGAAGACTGATATATGTTTTCATATGGGGATGGTTTCTCATTACCATAAGTAGAAAGACATATGCTTAGATCATCTACAGTGGTACTCAGTTTGTGAGGACGGCCAGCTCTAGGGAGATTTAAACAATTTCCATACTGCTTCCATTTCTTAATGATGGTTTAACTGAACACTTTGGGATGTCCAGTGAGCTGGACATTTCTTTGTAGCCATCTCTTGACTTATACTTTTCAATGATCTTTTCTCTGAGTTGCGAGGAGTGTTCTTTTGTCTTCATGTTGCAATTGTAGCAGGAATAGTGATGAACCAGAGACTGGAGCTCTCAGAAACAGATGTTTTTATACTACGATCACTTGACACACATCAACTGTACTCAAGTGATCTCCATTTCACTAACTGTGACACTGCTGCATCAAGTAGCTGGAACTTTGTTGAAATAGGTCAGTTACTTTAAAGGGTATGAATACATATGCAATAATTTATTTTACCTTATATATTTCTAATTAATTGATACTATTTTGTAAAAACCTATTTTCACTTTGATATTAAAGAGTTTTTTTTGCAAATTCTTTTAAAAAGGACAAATTAAATTGACCATGATTTCATGTGTAAAAGCAACAAAAGGGTGAAACATCAAGGGGTATGAATACTTTTGCAAGCCACTGTAAGTAAAGATGAAAAGAAAAAATGGAAAGAAAACATTACACAAAGAGTGACCAAAAGTTCTTAAAATCCATGTTTTATGATTCATAACGGCCCCAAATGGCTCCCAGTGCCACTCCCTGTGTAGTTCTGGGTAAAACACAGTGTTTCAGGCATCACACAGAGGGGTGGTAGGTTGAGAACCCATTCACAGTAAGAGGATACGGTGAGAAAAGTCCTTTTTTTCTGGCACCAGTCAAATAATTGTAGGTTCCAGCTAGCTTGGAAATAAATCACCACAGCGGGTGAGGACTGAGTGGAGTGCAATAAAGTGGTTATAATAATGATGAGTGTGAGGTTTGGCATGTGTGTATGTGTGTACCCTCTGATAGGACGTGGTGTCAGCAGTATGTGCCTCTTCTTGGTTCCTCAGGACTCTCTGAGTGTCGAGGTTGAGTCCTTCCAGTTGCTTGATCAGATGGCTCTGCTCTGCTGCGTGCTCTGTGCTCTGTCTGTACAGGGTCTGCATCTCTGCAAACTCACCACTACACACACACGCAACATGTTATACAAATTCACTGTGTGAAATATTGTCTATTTGTACAGATAGAGCAGGATTGCCACTCCTAACCCATTGAAGCCTGGAAAGCGGATACGTCGTTTTGTAGTATTTGTATAAGCTCTCAAATACTTTTTGAATTTGATTTCTATCTGATACAGAGGCTGAAAAATCTATCATTTAGTAGAAGCGTTGACACGTTTGTTGAATTTCCAGAAAAACTTCAGGTTTTAGGGGCTTATTTTAAAATCGCCCAGAGGTTTTACAGGAAGTTTTAGGCGTCAATGGGTTGAATATTAACTGAATTATACAATTCTATTAAAGCTTTTAAAAAAAAAACATATCTAAAAGTGTGTGAGGAGCGCAGTGAACTTTTACATAAGGAAATTGAATTATTGCTTTTCTTAGATTCTTATAATCAAATTGTAATATTACTACAAACTATAGGTGCAGTTAATAAAATAAATAATCATAACACTAAAACATAAATTGCAGTATTATAATGAAACCAGGACAATTATCACTTCATTAGATTTTTCTTTAGTCCGCAAGGCCTAAATTTCCCTCAACATAGCAATGTCAGCATCAAATCTGATTTCTGATCTTTGTTTTGCGTCCCAAGGAATGACCAGAAAGTGCTTCTCTAACTTATGAAGATATCTTTATTCACCAAGCTAAAGAATGGTCTCTAGTCTTGATGTGACTGACATGTCAGAGTGCCTCTGGCATTAAAACAGAAAAGTAGTTAAAAAAGGTTGAGATTACCTCTAAGGCTCCTACGGTTCTCACAGTTTTTATCATATCGACTAAAGCTTAGCCAAAGCCTGCCCTGTTTCCCTTTCCTCCTTCTTTTAAAGCACATCCACTATGCAGGGCTTATCAAGTGGCTTTAGGTGAGCCAGAGCGGAAGAAATCTGTGTCACCCCCAAGCTTCACAGTGTAGAGAGCAATATACTAACTGCTCTACATGGTAAGCTATGTGATGTAATGTATAGCGGGCAGATACATTCTTCCCTTAACTCATGAAATTAACAATAAATAGAACAAATTCAGGTGTGTTTGTTACAAGAAAACAGCCATTGAGGTGTATTGGGTGATGGTTAAGTCAGAAGGGCTCACCGAAGTTGACTGAGTTGCCCCTCTTTTGTTGCCACCTCCCTCTCTTTTGAAGAAAGCTGAGCTGTTCGACTGCTACTGTTGCTCTGCAAGCTGGACAGCTCCTGCCAAGCATTGTGTAGCTCCTCCTCCAACTCCTGTAGAAGAGTATCAACAGTTTATTTCTGTTTTTACTGACAAATCTTTCTGGCCTATCAGTGGTCTGCAGCAATTTAACTCCACCTTCTAGTATAGGCTCAGCTCACTAGGAACCTTAACTGAGGTTGTACTAAAAAAATACAAGATAACAGCTGCTAGACACAACTTTTGCTAATAGAAAAACAGAAAAGATGTTGCACCATGCGGTGGAAATGCATCAATAGGGCCCTGTGTGTTTGCAGTAATTGAGAATGATGTCATGTAAAGGTAGCACTGACAAGATTTTGGTTACTCTGCAGTGGAATCAGAGAGGTTTCAATTCATAATGTGATAAAGTGTAATTGTTGTATCAAACAACCCCTATCTGATACTGGCTGTCCAAACTGCACATGTTCAGCCATGTTTTTCTATTGACCTTACATTCATTTTATGGTTACTCCTCAGTTTTAATTCATACAGCTGCCCACACTGGCCGTTTACCAGCTCACATTTCTGTCACGCTTTAAGCTTGAAAAAGCAACTGAAGGCATCTTTTTAGGCTCCAAATCTATTTACTTCTGATTTACATGTGACATGCAAGTGCACTGACTGATGTACAGATCCTGAACAGATCCAGTGGAAACACAGACATAGTGCAGCTGCTGCTACTGTGCTGCTTTCGCTGTGCAGCAGGTGTAGACAAGGTGTTAGTGACAGCTTTTTCTTAATAAGAAGAAACCATTACAGCAGGGCCGTGTGCACAGCATCAAACACACAAAGGTCCCCAAACCTTGACAGATTAAATGTAATTAAAAAGGATTTCACGTGGGCCACAGTTAACCATATGCAAAATTAATTAGTCTTCAGCAATTACAGACACAAAAAGATGCCATAATACTTGTGGGTAAAAAATTCATCCCGTTTGTTTGGTGTCTATACATGATAAGTAAAAAACACCTTTTTCCTGCAGTTTTCCTGCAGAGTTACCATATTCTATGGTTACACTGCAGGAAAACTCACAATGTGTAGATTTGATTAACTTTGTACAGTCAATAAGGTACTTTATTAAGTGTTTAAATAAGTGAAACTAACAGGAATGATCACTAAATGTACATTAGCCTTAGGGCTATCACACTGCGTTTCTTTTAATTTGTCCACCCTTGTACGTAGGTGAAATTTATCTATGCATGCACTGGATTAAATTATAAATTCCTGGACAAATCTTTGCTATGTAAAACAAATTGGCATGATGTATCCACCACACACCCCATGTTCTCCATCTCCATCTCTCAAATCAATGTATGATACAAAAAATGAGGAACAGGTGGGGTGTCTTAGGCGGTGATGGATGTGCATAGACTAGTTGCTGGGGTCCATCCTGTCCAAGTGTAATTACTCTGCAGCCCTGACTTATTCAAGACTTTCTGTCTGACTCCATTTGACTAGCGTAGCAATATGTTTCATAACGATTGGTCTTTAAGAAAGAAGGGGAGGCATGTAAGGCTCTTCTGCTGCTCCCATGTCCTGAGACTCTAATATTGACAGGCAGATGAGAGGATGGTAAAAGGCGGCAGGTTCAAATCAAAACACCCCAGGACTCTGCCTGTGATTTGATTGGCTGAATGTTTGAAAAGCAACACTGCTGGTACTGTCTAATCAATGTACATCTCATGTCAACAGAAAAGGGAAAGATTGATTGATTGATATCAATACCAGGAGCAATGGACAGATTCTGAATGACTCACAACAACTACAAACTCTTGCACCCACGCAAGCAAATGACTTCACAAAAAATCCTTTCAGCGAGGGCCAGCTCAATTCATTTTTTACCTCGACTAAGGAAGATCTGTCTCGCCCATGTTGAATCATAATTTTTCCTTCCTTTGAATATAGTCCCTGCATATTTAAATTGTGTGCTTTGCTACAGAGAGCTTTTTATATTCGCATGCTGAGGAGGAAAGGGTATGAGGGATCAGAGAGTTCAAGGTGTACAGAAGAAAGGGAAAGCTAGAGGACGGGGCCCTCCAACACAACTTTGAGTGTGTGTCTGAATAGACTTGTCCCCGTGTTCATACCTTGACTCTGGCCTGTGCTGCATCCCTCTGGTCTCGTTGGCTGCTGGCCTGCCTCTCTTTCTCCTCCAGGTCAGCTCGCAGGGCGGCCCAGCGGGAAGTTAATCCCTCTTTCTCCTCCTCTAGAGCCTGCACCACCTGCCGCTTCTCCTCCTCTTTCTTCCTACACTCCGTCTTCATTTCCTGAATAAGAGAGGTGTGTGTGTGTGTAAGGAGGAGAGTGGGGGGTCATGAGGGCCAAATAAACAACGGTGACGGAAGGAGAGAAATAGAAAAAGTAGTGATTCAAACTGAGAAAATGAAAAAAAAAAAAGAAAGACGGAGAAGTACAAAAAGAGGAGCGAGCCATGGGGTTGAGGCTGAAATGAATATGTAAACAGTGGACCGGCTTTGCTGCCCGAACCCCCTGCATGGGCCGCTGATTGGCCAAGGTCACCTGTGCTCTATGACTGGACCCACGCGGCCAGATGTTGGCTGGTGTGGGCCGAGCCGTGCCGCAAGAGCCGGGCTCATGCAGGTACAGGGGCCAGTGTGTCGGCTTTAATGACAGGCTCCTAATGAGAATGGTGCTTGCTGCAAGACCCATTAGACTCAACCTAGGTCTCCTTTGATGCTGTCCCCCACAATTTCTCGCCATGAGACCTCACCAGGACTGTGTAAGGACCATTCCTTTATCAATTAATCATGGCCAGGTCCCAACTAAGCATAATTAGGAAGAAGCCACACCATCACATGCACACTCTTCACTTTCCCCCACTGAAGCAGTCATTAAGTATTTATCTGCAAGTTAACAACCTGCTTTCCTTGCTCCCTCTCACACACACACACACTCACACACACTTTCCAGCTGTTAAGTATTCTCTGTTGTCAGTAGCAAGGAAGAAAGCTTAGAGCAAGAAAGGGTGAGACAGAGCAAGGGTGAAAAGCGAGAGAAGACACAGAGACATCAAGATTGTGTTCAGGAGGGCAGAGCAATCCTCTTTCTCTTCTCAATGATTCAAATGCCTGTGGCTATAACCACAGGGGACTTGTCGTGTTCAGTGCCACACAGAAGAGACTTTTCGACTCTGAGGCTCCAGACTGCCACTGAAAATTTGTTCCACCAACCTTAAGTTCCTGACTGTTATTGACCAGTTGTTCACGCAGAGCTGTCAGCTCCTTCTTCATTAGTGCACTCTCCTCGTCCACCGTCGTCCTCCTCTGTACCAAGTTGTTAATCTCCTGCTGCTGCCCTGTCACTTTCTGTGGCAGACAGCGAGATAGAAAAAAGACATTGAGCAAAACAGAAAAAAAGAGAAGAGAGAAGTTACATTATGGATTTAAGTCTTGGAAAACTCTTAAAAATAGGATCTGGATTGTGTCTTGACCAGGGTCTGGACATCATAAAGCCAATATTACTGGGCATTACAACCTGATGCTTAAAATCTGTAGAAATAACAAATTCTGAAATTATTTTTTAACCTTTAGTGTGTTCCAACAGAAATAGTGCTGCAACTAATGCTTATTTTTATAATTGATTATTCTAACAATTCTTGATGAATTTGATTAATAGTTATATCGATTAAGCATCAGAAAACAATGAAAAACAATCTCCTAGGGCCCAAGGCAACGTCAGTAAATGTCTTGTTTCGTCCAACTATCATTCCCAAACCCCAAAGTATGTTTAAATAAATAAATAGATTAACATATGCCAGAATAAACAGCAGGGTTTTCCCAAATATTATAAGAAATGGGCACAGGGCCTTTATGTTTTTTCACAGCAGCTAAGCTGAATGAACAGAAAACAACTATGCTGAGACACATTTTGCTGTAATTTATAGATGTTCTGCTTCTGTCTTGTCCTTTGCTGTCTGTGTGGGAGTTTCACCACGGACCAGACTCAGGCATGGCCTGGTTAGTTGAACATGGCACTTGTGGCGACACAACATGTCCCTCAAACCTAACCCTGTTTCTGCTATACGACGCCACAGGAATGAGTTCTTAAGCCCGGGAAGTAAATTAGCATTTCAGCTCCCTGGGGTCTATCCTCTCAAACTAAATGAGGATTTTGAATGGGTTTTTGATTAGATGCCTGAAATAAGGTCTATGGTTAACACAAAGCTTAAGAGATGGCGCTTTGTTGGACAACATAAAAGACATTAGTAAATAGTTTAATTTTTGGAGATTGTAAATTATGTTGATAAACAATTTATTAGGCCATGGTTTCGCTAGCTTGTCAAAACCACTGGTTAGCTTGTCTGAGACCGCCTGAAGCATAACGGCTGTGGTGTTCAAGTCATGCGACTGCGGTGTAGTTCACTATAGCAAAACTTTAGCTTTTTACTTTTGTCGGCTGCATTAACGCTTCAAACATTATTAAAACGATGTTCATCTGTGAAGATTATCCTGCTGAAAAAAACGCGTAAGCAACAGAAACTTGTGTTTGCCACAGAGCTTATTTTCTGCAATGATCCAAAATCCAATGCAAAAATCCCACAGGTGAATTCTCAATAAACCCCATGGTGATGCTACTTCCGGTTTAGCCTACAAAAATAATTTTGTTTGCTTTCTATAAAGTTGGCTATTTTAACATGGGGGCTGATCTGCTTTTTGCAACAGCCTCAAGTGGTCATTCAAGGAATTGCAGTTTTTGGCCCTTCTGCAATGGCTTCATTTTTCAGCCACAGCGGATACTGCTTGCTTTAACCAGAAGGTAACCACACACTATTAGGATGTTACTATTGTGAGTTACAAATGATCATAAAGCTCCATGATGATCAATTTATAGACTCGTTCATCAAACCAGAGGGCAGTAGAAATTGTTCTGTGATTTTTAATGACCACCCAATTTTGATGCTGGTATATGTTCTTCATGTTTTTTGGCAGCCTTTGTGCCGTTAATAGGAGGAGACTGGCCTCTTAACACCGCATCAGCTGGGGTTTGGCAATGGCTGGTAATCCACAGCCTTCTGTGGGTACACCCTCCTCTCAAATAACACTGTGCTCTGGGATGCAATTAATTGCCATGTTGAGGGAAATCGCTCAGATATATCCAGATAGTGGATTTAGCGTTCCTCGCTACTTCTAGCTTGCCGTGCTAAGAACAGAGGGGCTTTAATAGAGATTTATACTGGAGAGCAGAAAATAAATTCAAACGTTGATAATGAGGTAGGCAAGAACAATTTGAACCCCAGTAGTGTTCAATTGATAGAGGAGAAAAAAAGGGGGATTCTGCCAAGTTAAGAGGTCTAGGACAGAAAGATTAGCATTTGAAAATTCCCAGTGCAGTTCAAAAATGAAAGCTAATTATGTTACAAAAATGGAAAGGAGTAGCGAGGGAAAGTATGTAGAGAAAGCGGTGGAAGAAGAAAGAAGACTAAAGAAGAAAAAAAAACATCATCAAAGTTGGAGAGTGGAGATATTAAGAGGAGTGTAAGATCCTATGTGGACTCAGTGGACCATCACATCTCAAAAAAAAGAGGAGAAACCAATTATTCACTATTTGGGTGTGTATGGCTCAAGACTGCATACGAGATGATGACTGTTAGAGGGCCGAATGACACAGCACAGAGCCCAATGCTCATAATGAGATTCTCAAATAGCCTGTAATTTCATTACCAACAGTTTGAAGAGGAGAGACACTTTCCAAACGCAAAGAAAACAGAAGCATGCTGGTATGAAAACAGAAGGATTTATTTTGGTGGCTTTTCTATTCAGATTGAATTGAGAATACATTGAGTAATGAATGAATCTCTCAATTATAACTTTTACTGCATAGGGTTTGTTAGGCAAATGTGTTTGGATGAAGGAAATGGTAAGGTTGGCAGAAAAAGATGAAGAATGTGTGTTTTTTTTTTATATAATTAGCTGTGGTAAGTTATCTGGCTGCCAGCCTGTAGTTTAAGCTCTGAATGAACAGTAACATTTTCGCAGATCAATAACATTTTCAGCTCACTCAAGCCATGCTAAAATTAAGCAGACTTCCCTGAGATGGAAGCCTTTTTGAGTGGACCCTTATAGAATGTTAAAAAGAGAGTATTTCATTTCTGATGTGGCATTGAATTAAATGTTATCATGTGTAGCATTCCCAATAGAGACAAAATAAACAGAACACACTTTTTACTTTCAAGCCCGGTATATTATTGCTATAGTGGCTTCAAACTTGGTGGGTTATAAATTAAAGGTCCCATATTGTAAAAAGTGAGACCTCCTTGTCTTCAGAAACTGTACCTTTAAATCAGCATTCAGGACTGTTGTTAGATTGTGGAGTCATGACTATATATAGGTAGTAAGTGCTGTTACAGTCATTCCCCGGCTGCAATGACAGTGCAGAGACACCTAGAAAGAGCAGACTGGGCTTTTTTGAGAGGGGAGGCAGGCGCTAAAACTGCATCTCAATAAATTATAATATCATAGAAAAGTTTATGTCTGTAATTCAATTCAAAAAGTGTAAATAACACATTATATAGATCCAGTTCACATAGAATGAAACATTTCATCTCTTAATTTATTTAATTTCGACCAATTATAATGATTATGGCTTATATTTAATGAGGTCCTAAAATTCAGTGTCTTCAAAAAAAAAATTATATTACAAAAGACCAATTTTAAAAAAGTATGTTTATGGAAATGTTGGCCTCTGATAAGTATGTCCATCTATATGCACTCAATACTTGGTTGGGGCTATTTGACTTGAACTATGGAAAATTGACTTTTCCATGAAATTCTAATGTATTGAGATGCACCCGTATAGTCAGACAAACAGTTTGGGAATAATAATGAGTTTTTTGAACAGTAAAGCATCTAAACATGTTCTAACAGAAAGCCAAAATACAAGTAAAACCTAAAAATAAAGTATTTCCCCTTTAACCGTGAATTTGAAGCAACTAAAGCACAGACGTTACAGCAGAAATATTGCCATGTGTCTCACACTTGATCTTATGTTCTTATTTCATAAATCATGCTCAACAGTGAGTTTGTCCTCTCATATTATATAGTGGCCTGTTTTTTGTAGCTTTACCGATTCTGACCTATCCAGATGTTGTTATTCAAAAAAGTTTGAGAATTTTTTTTTATGTTGCTTGGCGTAATGGGTGCTAGTGCATGAGTCATTATTTTTACATGCATTGTTATTTATTACAACTTTTTAAACTTTTTTAAAAAAGAAACTGGGCACATCTTTACATGTGTGATGGCAGTTTTCATTCATAACACTTCAGTTTACTAACTACTTGTACTTTTATGTATTTGTACACATCTTCTGTCCTTTTCTATTGTACATTTTCTTATTATGTACACCACAGCACTATCAGAACATAATTCTATTCCCCTCCAGACTGAGTATTACATATGGTTAGTGACATTAAATTCTTCTTTAAACCTTGAACTTAAACACTGACTGAATATTCCTAACAATTCCACATAAAGAGGGCTTTGTTTTAGTACTTAGAAGTCCCATTATTGGATATTTTGTTTGCATTTCAGAGACACCTGTGGGAAAACTGTGCATTATGTTGGCTATTTGCACTGCCCTTAAAGTAAAGGCCAAGATAATACACTGAAATAAAGTTTGACGTTATCACATATCTTCTGTTCCTTTGAGTGAATACTATAGCTACTGTATTGACTGGATCAGAGTTAAGATGGCTGAGGAGGGTAATGTAAAAAAAAACACTGGCAAGTTGATGACTCCATTACAGCCAGTCTCATTAGGAATGAACACGACTCTGGATGAGGGACGCTAATGAAGGAGACTGACAGATGCTTCACTGAAGGGATGATGATTTGAAGTAAATTACATTAGTGATGTCATTATCGTTAGCCATCATAAAACCAAGAAATATTACTCAAAGGTTGGAGCAAAAAAAGCAGGTAAGAGAGAGAAGCAGTTTAAGGTATCTCGTTAAAAGTACACATATTTTCTAATGATTTTTTTTTGTTTTTATAATTCTGTATTAAGGGCTACACAGTGCTGAAATAAATTACCTTTTGTAAAAAGCAGATTGAGTTTAGGAATAAAATCTGATTAGATCTTGTTTCCCTGCATTATCCTACTGCATCCAGTTTACTGGATGCTTCTGCTTTTAGTTTGTCATTTGTCAAATAAATATTTAAGATCTGCTTGAATCACCCCCCACTGTTGATGTGTCTGAGATCTAACACTCAGCCTGTTGGACCAGACCCTACCTGTTCCAGCTCCTGTATCTTGTAGTCTTTGGACTGTAGGATCTCCAACACTTTTCTGTCCTTGATCTCAGCTTTGTGCTTCTCACTGGAAGAAAGAGAAGAGAAAAACAAATAGGTGTGTGTCCATTGTCATCTGCAATTGAGTGACTTGAGGCTATAGGGTTAGAATATTTAGACAATGCAAAGCAGGTTAAGCTGATGACAACCGAACTGGCACCATGATGTCGGGATGAGGGGAGTGGTCACTGACTGTCAGCCATCAGCCCAACCCTAATGCAAAGTTATTATGCCTAAAAGCAGTCTTGTAGAATGTCAGTTTACTATTATTAATTTCTAATTGCTTGTGCACCTGCTGCACTTAGAAAATAATGATTTTATTTTACATAAGCAAACAGCATTCTTTTTTTTTCTTGCAATATTTATAAAAAATAGTCCTTAAAGGGATATTTCACTCCAAATTTTAAAAAAAATCATGTTTTTTTCTCTTACCTGTAGTGCTAATTATTAATCTAGGTTGTTTTGCTGTGAGTTGCTGAGTGTTGGAGATACTGACATGACATGGAGTGGATGCCTTCTCTTAAATATAATAGAACTAGATGGCACTTGGTTTGTGGTGCAGTTTCATGTAGAAAATATACTTGGAAGAAAATAGTTCCTACAGGAAACTGCTCACAACATGATCTGTAACCAGGTCATGATTTCTGGGAAGAGATGTTGCCTTTGAGTTTTTTTAAATGTACTTTTATTTTGGTGCATCACAAGCGAAGTGTCATCTATCATGTCTCCAATACTCAGCAACTCACTCCAAAACAATCTAGACTGATAAATAGCACCATATATAAGAGAAAAAATATGTATTTTTGATTTTGGGGTGAACTGTCCCTTTGAGAAAAGTATTATCAATGTGAATAAAAAGGAAAATCAGTTATGAAATGCTGCTACACCAAACTCTGAACTTTTCTCTTTAGCCCACTAACACCTCTTTTATCATAATGAACTTTTAGGGAGACAAAAACAAGGCATCATATGGGGACCTGTTTGTTTCAACTGCTTTAGGCCACCAGGGGCCACCCATTCCCTCCACTCATCTCCTTCTACACCTCCCATCTGTGAGGCCTTTTCTCTCGTCTCTTTGCCTCTTCTGATCAGCCCTCTCCCCTGGTAGACACTGAAATAAGTATCCGGTGTCCCAGGAGGAGCTGGAACGCAGGCTGGCCTAGCTACATCTCCTTGTATATTGGGCTGTGTTCATCATGTCCTGAGCAACCAACCAATCACTCTACAAGATCCACACAGGAAGGGGAGGGGAGGCTGAATGGCGGTTCCCAGTGGGCACCAGCGCTTGACTGGAGTCGACACAATTACCATGTCAATATCCTCCTGCGCATCAGGTGATACAATACACATACACTCTCTGGGTGCATGTTCCCCAGTGAGTCTCAGCGGACCAACATACTTTGATGGGTTTCCTATGGGGCTATGAAGGAACTGAAGAGGGTGTGGAGAAGGAATGAGAGGCACAGTTGCTGAGGAACTCTCTGCATGTTGCTACACTGTGCTTTACCCTATTAACAACTGACAGACTTTAAAATGTATGTGATGAGGCACCCATGATAGCGAAAATATCATTCTCAGGTAATCATCAGAAGTAAAAAGTCTGTAGAGACTAGTCCAAGTACTGAATAAAGCTTTATATTCCGTTGAACATCTGGAGGTAGTGCCCGACCGATATGAGATTTTTGAGATCAATTTAAGAGGGGAAAAGTTCACAGATTACTGATATGGTGGCTAATATAGTGAATATGTGAGCTAAGTGAAAAAAGACTTTTCTACATGGATTGAGCATATATTTCAAAATGATGTGAATCTGCAAAGGCACTCAGAAGACTGCTTTCTTTAACAGATAACTAATAAATAAGAATATTTAATGCTATTGCACATTATATTATCCTTGTTTAACTGAATATCGTGACCCGAAGGGAACATTTTGTCAACATCTGTTTTAAATGATATTTATCTTACTTTTATTGCAGCGAAATGGGATTATAAAGCAGACAGACTGTTGTCATAAATGCTGCATGCGACTAAAAAAACGGAACTGTTTGTATTACAATATACATAGCTCAAATGAAAATTAAATCAAACATCAAGTCAGCACAATGTAATTGACTGGAAAATCAATGTATTTTATTATTCTGGAAACAAAACGTCTAATTTGTATCTGCAATATTAATAATTTACAAAATAAAATACCAATACTTGGAATCCCTGTATTGATACAATATTGACATGCAAAATATCAGGATATTATGCTTTATCAATTTTCCCCTCCACCCTATTCAATACCACTTGATTTTTGACCATTAAATGAAGAAACTAAATCATATATAAGTCACCCTAAGCATTGTTTTCTGCATTATATGTTTTGTTATGTACTGGTGCCTATTGGACAACATATCGTTCGATATTGATAGATACCAATATGCCTGTGATAATATCAGATGGGCAATGAATCGGTCTGGCACTATATGTAAGTGGAAAATACAACTGGTGTTCAAACTGCAGTGAAACCAACAAAGATCATTTAAAGTCAAATATTAAATAAAAAAATCCAAATAAGGAGGAATACATTCAATTTATCCAAGTGTGCATCAACTGTGAAAAGGCCTGATCCTCTGTTCTTTACTGAAAGTTCCCATGCCACTGTTTTTGGTGTAGCTTAGCCACCCTGCAAAGGAGGTCATATTCAATCTCACAATTTATCCGATAAAGACAAGTATTTGGCAGGAGTGTTTCAACTGTCCAGAATGGGTGCGGCGGAGGAGGAGTGTTTTCATTAAAAGGGTTTCCATGGTTGAACTGCTAGACCGGGGATAAGAAGGCTTAAATCAGCATCTGCACCAGATTCCGTCGTAACCCCAGCAGAATGGCCAAGGTGCCTTAAACACCCCTTGAACGACTTTCACACATATTTCTCTTCACTTGTGAGATAAAGGAATTTTCAGCTATTGAGCCTCTCAGGTAGCAATTTGAAAGATGAATCTACTCACCGCTCAACCACCAAACTGACAGCCTGGGTCAAGTCTGGATTTGCCACTTGCAGGCGTTTCCATAGGGACCACACAAACTCCTTGTCTGCCTGTGAAAATAAAGGATTCAGCGAGTAAACAGCTGTTATTCTTAATTGAGATAAATATCTTTTGATAGATTCATCTAAAAATGCAATGAGGCCTAAAGCCACCGCACATCTCCGCTTTTCTCACTAAAAAACAAAAAAATAAATAGGATGCTCAGTGACATTAGCATACGACAGAAGGGTAGTCAAATCAATAATTTAAATATCTTGTACAAAATAGTTTTTGATCTGGCCTGCCCTCTCTAATCATGAGCCTCTCTTAACAGGGATTTTCATCGCTGATATGTGACCTTCGACTCAAGGGGAGCCAGCATTGACACTTGTCATTATGCACTATTTATGACTTGGGGGAGCTGGGATCCAAATCAAAACACAGCAGTCGAGCTTGCATTTGCTTTATTAATCAA
Organism: Centropristis striata; assembly: GCF_030273125.1. Taxonomy (NCBI): domain Eukaryota; kingdom Metazoa; phylum Chordata; class Actinopteri; order Perciformes; family Serranidae; genus Centropristis; species Centropristis striata. The sequence continues at coordinate 38,562,651 of NC_081517.1, read as the reverse complement.
TTGCGCTCGGATATGTTTTCCACTACAGCTCCAAAGTAACTAGCCCCAAAGAAACTCAAAACTGATGACAGAGAGAGTCATCTTCAAGTAGAAAAACCCAGCCAGCCCCTGACACATTTCCAATTCAAATTGTCTCGCTGTTTTTTTCAAACATTTTTAAGCTACATTACATTTAATGAGGGACATCTAAAAACTACATTTTCTGACATTAAAAGACAGAATTATACCAAATCGACTTAATATAAAATTATCTGATAAATTATGTTCACATCATCATAAGATAAAAGTCATCCCTCCCACTGGAATCTACTGGTCTCCAATTAGTACATGAATTTTAACCCCCTTTTCAAAAGTGTCTAATCAATTATTTACTAAAATGGCAGAAGCAGACCTTGATAAGACCATGAGCTGAACACATAAGTGGAAGGACTGTAGATCTCTGTCTCTGTATGCATCTGTGTGCATGTCTGTGTGTGTGTGTGTGTGTGTGTACAGAATGGGAGCATGGTGAATGAGGATAGAGATCTCACCAAATCAGCCCTGCAATGCAGCTAACGATGAAATTAAGCAGTGTGGTTGACTTGAAATAGGTGGTCTCCGTCTGCCTGGCCTTTGGCTGCCATTAGCTGTTCCACAGACAAGTGTTCAGTCAGGACCCTCATCAGGATCTCTCCTCTGCCATATGTGTGCTTAAAGATGCATTGAATGTGTGTTTGATGATGGCTGAATTATTCATTTATCATCTAGACACTGAAATACCATGGGCTAAACATACCAAAGAAAGCTACTGGAATTCAGCCACATATTAATAAAATTAGCATGCTCTAGTAGGAACATTTGCTGGCCGACAGATGAGACTTTGTAGTTAATGGCTGTCCTGAAGTACATCTTGCCAGAGACTTAAGACATCAGTGGTATTCAAATGCCACTATTTAAATGGTACACTGCACAACTAAAGGTTCATATTAGACAGACAGAATCACTGATGTTCTACTCAAGACAAGACCACCAAGGATGGCTTCAATGTTCAGCGTAGGGCAGCAGGAATGGTCTGAAGTGACACTGGTAAACCAGTAGCATATTAATGTTGAGCTTTACAACTGAAAAAAACATTTAAACACAGATGTTAGAGTGTAAAGGTGCTTGTATTTGCTTCTGTGTGTTTGTAGGACAGCGGCCTACTAATAAATAAAACAGTTGTGCATTTTGTTTGGTTTTTAGGTGAGCACACCTCTTGAATTATACAAATTACCTTACTTGCCCCATCTCAGGTTATCACCATACAAGAATAATATATTTTTAAAAAATACTTTTTCGATACACCAACAACAAAAAACATAAGCCCTAGGCACAAGTAATAGGATGATTTTTATTTTATATTTTATTAACAACCCATGCAGAAAGGTCACTGAACACTTTTGTAAAAATTTTAATTGTAATTAACAATATTATTACTATTTTTAAATGATTCACCTACCTTGTAGGCCTACACATTTGTTATGCCATTATTAGTGCTTTTAGTATTATTTCTATTTTTCTCTAATGTTGCTTTACTTGTAAACACAGTCCAGTGGTTTAAGTGGGTTTCCCTTGTATAGATAAAGAATAAATATTATAAAACAGAACACCACTGCATTAATAAAGTATAGATACAATAAAACAATAACATTGTTTTAAACAAAAAGTTCAAAACTTTGGGTACGTTCGATACAATTGAATGTATAATTAATGGAGAACGTATCATTTCCAGCAAGTGGTAGCTCCAACACTAGAAACACATGAGAAAGAAATCAAACAAGAAAAAAAAAATCATAAAAATGGTTTCCAACAAATTGTTTCAGAAATTCTAACTTTAAAATGTAAATCTGTCTTCAATATAAGCATTTGACAGTTACAGGTGACATTTAAAGGGGTTGATTAGTTAGACACAGTATAGAAAATTTTAAGCAAATTAACTCAGTTTTTTGGATTACATGGGGGCATGCTAGGAGTTGCACCGCTATACTAATTTGGAAGGATGCCTTGCATCCAATGGTATGAAGGTGTCAAATGTTGTCATACTTCTTTTAAGTAGTTTTAAAAGTTAAAGTCAAACTTTATACATGACTTCATATACAGGATAAATAAGGAAACAGAGACACGGCTGCTTATAGACAAACAGCACCAAAACAAATGTTCCTGCCCCATGTGTCAGGTGGTATATAAGTCTAATAAAAACTCAAATGTAACACATCATCTGCTGAGCCCCACAGCTGTCGACCTACCTGTATAGCAGGTACTGTGAATATGCAAAGTGAGAAATGCTGGGTTATTAGGCACCACCTGGTGGTGAGTATGCAAGGACACCCTCCCTCAATCACTGACTCACAAATTGAAGATGAAAGGTTCTCAAATCTGCTCATGACCAATTCCTGAGTCTATATGTTTGTATGTATTTGAATAAATAGAAAAACAGCAGTGACAGCTAAGCCGTTATAATGTTCTTGATGCAATTTAGTAAAAATGAACTAATATTGAAATAATAAGTAACTTCCTCTTAATATAAATGCTTTTTCATTTCATCTGTGAACTGCTGGTGATAAACCTCAAAACCATAATGGTTTATCAGTAAAAAATTTAGAGGAGGTGAAACAGAAACAGCTGGCTAATGTACTTTCCAGCAGACATTGTTATCTCTGGGAAATACTAATTTTCAATGTTGTTACACAGTGACACATTATATTTAAATGAGGTGAATCATTGGTCTTCATCTATTTGATGATACATATAATGGTTATTATGATGAGAAATGCTTTAAAATTTTTAAAAGAAAGTGGTGGTCATTGTCTGATGATTGATGACAAAAAAGAGAGAAAAAAAGCTTTGCCCACAGTGTGTACAGTAAAGCAAGAGGTGCTGGCAACTGTAGTCTGACAAAATAAACCACTAATGTTTGTAGGAGTGACCACCCACTAATGAAAATATATGATCATTAATCTTTATTTATACTGGTAAGAGCAACATATCATTTTGTCTCATCAGGCTCATGTAAAGCTTACATATGTAGAACATAAAAGTTAATGTAAAAATTAGAAACACATGACAAAATAGTATTCTTACATAAAGTAAACACTTCATTTGCTTTCTTGATCTGTCATCAGTTCACTCAATACATTGTTATCATCGTGTTGTTAGATTCCCATGAAGTAAGCCTTAACCACTTGTGTTTCCTAATATACTGTATACTTCACATAGGAGATATCTTAATCCAGCACATGTGTGCATCTCTTTTAATAGACATTCATACATACCTGGCATTGCATTAACTCCTCTGATAAACTCTTCACTTGTTCCTCCAAAACAAGGGTGCGTGTGTCGTCTTTGGAGGACATTTTGGGACTGAAAAGGGAGGAAAATAACAACTGAGATCAGTTTGGACACTCTGAACACGCGTGGGAGTGGATAAAAAGACTGTACAGATATCAGCATGTAAGCACGTTTGTGTTTAATCGGCGACACTGTCACTTTTTGGAAGCAAGTAGTGATTTGTACTTTCTATCTAATGTTAGCTAGTATTAACGTTAAGTAACTTATAACGTTTTTCTTTAGCATACTCGCAGGATGACAGTCAAGCACACAGGACGCCTTTTATGAAACATTTAAACATATCGTCTCTTACCCGTTTCGATAACTTGCTCCCGCGGCAGGTATCAAGACTGTAGGAGAAGCTTCACAGCACTTTGTTATTACAATACAGTGCTACTGTAGCTAACTGAGCTAACGTTAGCCACTTAGTAAACATTCATATTTTCCGTTTCTCGTCTGCCATTGACAGCCTTCCGCGTCATGTCAGAGCAGCGTCCCTGCATATATCATTGGCAGCGTTTAATTACCCATTAAAAATACCATTTTAACGTTTTCTACAAAACCAAAACAAACTTTGTCAGTGTATCACACCGTTGTCAATAACTACCGGAACGCTTTCCTGCTTTCAAACAAGCCCGCTGTTTTCCGTTTCCGTCCCTACTCCCTCGGCGATCACGTCATTTTACAACGGCTGCAGTTGACGTACGGCCGAATGATCCGAATCAGAATGCACTGGTTTCCAAAAGGAGTCCTTATAGCTGTTCCAAGTGGTCCTCTACACAGTTATGTTTTATTACGGCTTATTAAGGAAAAGGGTGACTAAAACTCTTTACAAGGACACCGAAATACATGGACAATACAATAGTGCACTTTTAACACCAATCCTTTTTATTAATTTGCCTATTTGGCATAACCAAATGAAAACAGAAGAACAGTGAGGCCAGGATGCATGTATGAGGCTCATTGAAAGTAAGGTAATATCTTTTAATTTCTAAAAATGTGCTTATTAAGCATGTGGCTATCAAATAAATAATAAACTAAATCACTTTAGACACTTTTTAAAAATTATTATTATCTTTTTTTTTTTTTTACCTTTGTCTATAAAAGGCCTGGGTCATATTTGAATAAATTAACTAGGGCATGCTTTATGCTAAATTCACCACAAAGCCTACTTACTTTTTCAGTTACACCTGCATAAAATTCCAGACCTCTAGGCCTGTGCAGTATTATGCAAATATTACTACTAATCAACCTAGTAGTATGAAAAGTATTTAAAATTGGTGACAAAAACAGAAATATATAATATTCCACAATACTGTAAGACTCTTAAAAGAGCCATTCTGTATACTGACTTCTTTTATTTTTAATACTTTTGCTAATAATACTTCTGAACTTTTACTTCAGTAACATTTTTAATTCAGGACTTTTACTTTACCTTCATTATTTACTTACTTGTCTGGAACTGAAAATTATTTTTTCATTGTCTCACAGCTTTATTTCTGTGCTCTGAAACTTATTGATATATTGTTCTTTATTTTCTCTTTGGCGCAATATTTTTATTTTATTTGGTTCTTTAATTTTATATTTTATTCTAATTTGTACTATTTTGAGTTGCCCCCTGGAGCAAGGCACAAATACATTTCACTACATGTTTGACTGTGTATGATTGTGTATGTGACAAATTATCAGATTTTTATAGGATCGAGAGAACTTGACATGAAATCGCCCTCGTGGTGACTTCTTCCATCAGCTCATGCCTCCCACTGCGTTCTCATCAGAAGCAAATTTTAGCTGACCAAGACCAACTCTTAAGATCAAGTCCAAACCACCATGGGTCAAATCTATTGGCTTTAAATTATAAAAAAGCCCATATATGTGAAAGAATTCTTAATTTCTAATGCTGTGGTTGGAGAATATGCTACAGTGTGTGCAAAGGTTCATTTGTTTTCTCTTCCCACTTCATCACTTGTAGGCCTAGGCAAGCTTTCTAACGGTGTGTTCAGACCGGACGCTTAGCGAATATTTCGCGCGACAAGACTACATACAAAGTCAATGCAAACACGCGAATAGACGCGAATTTTTGCCGGCTGCGCGAATCGCGGGTTTCGCGCGACGCGAATGCCGCGATTGACGCGAATGTCGCGGCGCGAATGAAACAACGCGAATTCGCGTGAGTTCAATTAATTTAACTTTGGCGAAATATTCGCGTGACGCTGTGTCGGGACAGCCTATCAGCGTTGAGATTCTGGACGACAGTGACTTCATGCATCCCGGGAACCCGCCTATTCCGGAAAAATGGAGGAGAAACTTATTGTTGCGGTCTGTGGGCTTCCCGAGCTTTTTGACACATCATCACCCTCCTACCGCAACCGGAACCATAAAGATCTTGCCTGGAGGAGGGTGAGTGAGGTCACCGGTCTGCCTGGTAAGTTGTGACAATGTGATTTCAGCTATCTGTTGTAGCTACTTCTCTACAAAGTTAGCATTAGCATTAGCAGCCTTCGCCGGCCGGCATGTTTATCTTAAATTCGCGAGTTATTTACTCACGCGAGTGACGCGAATAAATTCAACTACTCGCGCGAGTAACGCGACGCGAAAATTCGCTACGCGTCCGGTCTGAACACACCGTAATGATTGTCTAATGATCTAATGAAGCTGTTAGGGTCTTAAATCCAACTAACTTTTATGTGTATTACACAATATATATATTACACAAATATGATATTAATTAAGTAAGAAAGCATTATTTGGAAAATGTAACAGTTTTTCATGGAAGACATTTTGACCGAGTCAATTACATTTGGCTGCTTTAGTTTGTGCATGCGGACTCTCTGTCACACTTGTTATTACACTATGATAAGCCAAAATACTTTTTAAAAAAAAGGCCTGTGAACGTCAAGTACCCTCCAAAAATTTCACACACCCTGAGGAAGGCACAAGCTGACACACATTGGTATTTTTAGATATAACCCATGTCAAATAAAGGGTTTTTTAACTTTTTAACTTTTTCAAGAGCACCGGTGCATTTAGGGACACCAGCAACGCTCCTGTTATTCTGTTTTTTGTCCCCTCCAAACATATTTGTCAAAACACATTCAAAATACCAAAAACAATCATAAAAAAGACAATGTAACAAAAATAATCCACACAATTTCTTACTAATGTGAGTTTTTATTATTCTGTACACAGAAATAAACACTGCCAATTTTTCATTTATTGTTTGTCATTTAATCTGATATCAATTGAAAATTGCACATGTATCTTTAATGGCAACAAAATATTAATATAAAACCAATTAAATCAGTTAATAAATAAAGTTAAAGGCCTTTATGATGTTTAAGCAGTCTTATGGGTTTGATTAGCTCACAGTACTTTCCATGTACGTAGACTATGTTTGTTATGTCCTTTCATACAGAACAGAAGTATCATTGAAAATCAAAGGTGGATTTATAAATTATCACAAAAATCAAAAAAGGGGATATCACAATGTGTCAAAATGATAATGTTAATATGAAAATGGCTACATGTCAATGGTAAGGAGTGGTGGTGTTATGTGCTTTTGTGCTATAACACATGCACAGAGAAGCATGCACGCATGCACACACACACACACACACACACACACACACATATGCACTACACAGACAGAGGGTTCCCCTGTGTCTGCAAGTGCTGTTTTACAAGGCTATAAATCCCTGCTGTTATATCAAAGCTCAACAGCCACACGAATGACGGCGAAGAAAAATGACATTGAGATATGGTATTGATCTTTATATGGCAGTTTATGTTTAAAATGTTGTTTTTCTTTTAATAGACACACTTATACCTCACCCCTGTTGATATCTGCCTCAGTTTATATGTTTTTAATGATCTGTTGTAAGGTCAAAGACATTATGCACAATACATTTTGAATCCTCAGTGGGAGCTTTGAGAACGGGATGCAGGCGAGGGAAAATGAACAAAGACGCGTGTTTGACATCTGTTTTTCTGGTGAGACAAGACAACTCCATATTGTGCGGCTAATATACTTAAGTGTCCAGCCAGATTTGGAGCGCAGGGTGAGAGAGAGAGAAAATGAAGAAATATGAGGACTGGCACTCCTCTTCAGTCAGACAAATGTTGGTTCATCTGCTCTGCTTCACACACACACACACACGCACATAAACAGACACAGACACACGCACAGACACACACACACACACACACACACACACACACACACACAGAAAGAGAAAAGATGCAATTGACTTAGCATGATTAGGCTGTTCCTTGACCCACGAACACTGCCTCTCATTAAGATCCTCATTTGTGGAACAGTTTTAGAGGCAGTAGACTGGTACATAATGCGCAACATCTGCCTGCCCCCTGTTTCTTGCTCAGATACACAAACTGACACATGGTATCAGTGAATAAGCCTCTCTCCCTGTCCCCCTGTCTCTCTCTATTTATCCCTCATCATGAGAAATGACCATTGTGCATCTGCAACAGGGTTTTCAGTCTGGTCCCTGCAGTTTCACCTTCTTCTTCAGGGCATCCACAGATTAAAAAAAGAAAAAGTTACAGGACAACATTCAGGTAATTTGTCTCGTAAGAAACCTTAAAACAGAGGCAAAACACAGACCATAAAAAGTCAAATTAACACAGTTCTCTCTGGGTAAGCTGCTAACTCAAAGGGACCTTTTATTTTTCATTTATAACTTTCCCCTCTTTCATCATCAAATGCGTATAATTTGGCCCTAGACACTTTCAGTTTGTTCTTCACAGACATGTTCCACCATGTTTTGACAGTGCTGCCTGCTGCTCTTTCCTCTGTCTGAAGCAGACTGTATCTCACTCTTTTAAGTATTTGTTGTCTGTCCCACTAATGACAGATTAATCCAGATCTTAGAGCATTTTAGGCACATAAAAGGCAAATCTCCGCAAAGCACTCTTTCATATCGACTGTGACGTGCATCCTGTGTCAACCTCTGTCATTATGTATTTCATTTACTTAATCTAAATGGGGTTTTTTGGACATATGAAAAAAGTTGAAAATCAGTTTATCATTTAATAAAATAAAAACATATATGGGGTAGTGATTTCTGTTCTGTCTTTTAATATTTATTTTGTCCATTTGACCATTAAAACTGCTTCTTTGGGCCAGACTTACTTAGAGAAATGATGCATCCTTCAGATACTATTATTGTTCAAAGAGAATAAAGGGCAATGGATTTAGAATATCATAGAAAAAGTTTATTTATGCCAGTAATTCAATTCAAAAACTGGAAATAACACATTATATACAGATCCATTACATACAGAATGAAACATTTAATGTCTTAATTTATTTACTTTAATCTTATTATAATGATAATGGCTTACATTTAATGAAGACCTAAAATTCAGTGTCTCAAAAAAGTAATATTACAAAAGACCAATGGAAAGTATGTCGATCTATATGGACTCAATACTTGGTTGGGGCTATTTGACTTGAACTACTGGAAATTGACTTTTCAATGATATTCTAATTTATTGAGATGCACATGTATATATGAGAGCATCGTTGATACATTATCTGGAGCTGTTGATCCTATGGACATAGGATCCTATGGACGCATAGAAAGAGACAAGCATTCACACTCCCATTCACACCTATGGACAATTTAGTGTCGACAATTTACCTGTATGTCTGAAAGGAAGCCTGAGAACCCGAAGAAAAGCTCCGCTTACACATTATGAGTACAAATGAGATCACTTATATCTGATATCTGTTGACATAAATAGCTGACAGAGCTCAAAGGATAATTTCATCCTAAGTCGCTGTTATGATCTGTGGACCATTATGACAGAGACGGTCAAGTGATTAAACTCACTCATCTGATTGAAACAGACTGGTTTTATGGAAATGATGAACATCGCTTATAACTGTGGATTGATTACTGAACGGGTCTACTGAGCAGAGGCATCTGCAAATTGTCACTCAAAGAGACAAGTACAGACCAAGAAGAGATAATATGACCACAAGGAGACACAACAAGATCACAAAGAGACACAAAATGACCGTAAAACGGAAAAAAGGAATCACAAAGAGACACAAAACAATCAATAATGATATAAAGTGACTATAAAGATACACAAAACATATACAAAGAGACACAAAATGACAAAACAAAGACAGAAAACTGCTACAAAAAGCTGCTAAAACATTTACAAAACCGCCAACAAAAGACACAAAATTACCTCAAAGAGAGAAAACGACTACAAAGACACAAAATTATCTCACACATAATAACATAAAAGATCCATAGCAACTACAAAGAGATGCAAAACAACAACAAAAAAGAGGCAAAACCACGACAAAGTCTATGTGTAGATCCTATGTAAGAGAGGTGGTGTCCATTTGGATTAAACAAATTGCTGTTTTGTTAAATTGAGATTACGAGCCCTACCCGACCAAATGACATGACACTACAATTGCACAGCATGGTTTAACTTCCTTACTGGTTTCAACAGAATATGACTGACTCAGACATAAAGTTGCAATTGTCAGACGACCCTTGTTTGAAGTTGTCTTTGTGGGCCTCTTGTGTCTAATTGCTCAACTGTTAAAATGTGAAGAGCCACCCCTTGAAACAAGACAGCTCTTGCATTGACAATCCCAATAAGCATGCTTGTCTCACTTTGGTTCTGCCTCAGTGGAGTCACAGGGAAGTTCAAGTGCTCGGCAGCATTTAATGTATCAGGGGAAGAAGTGACACAGAACTGTGATCATGCAAATGCACCTGCATGAAAAATTCAAGAACCAAATGACAAGCCCTGGTGTGCCGACGCTGACAGAGGAAGGAAGAGAGGCACATCCCGGGGAAAAACATGACACTCCGTGGAGAATTGTGAAAGCACAGTCTCCGCCTGCCGCCTCAGGTAAGTGGGGATATCTTCTGCATTAATGTGGCCTAGCTTTGATGCTGTGGGAGGAAAGAACCTGAGAACTGCGGGAGATGACAATAGATACTAAAGAGTCACAAGTCCCCAGCTTTAAAGGAACACGATTGTACAAATGCCAGGTGGGACGTCAAACCTGCACAGTGTTTAACAGAACATCACTCCCCCTGCATGAAAATGAGACAGGCTCCAACATGTGAGCTACAATGAGTCTTTGAACACAGTCACTTTGCAGCACAGCTGATGACTCTATTTGTTAAGTGTTCAATAAGATTAGATAATAAGAAGCTGTTCACACTGAGTGCCTTTTGAAATTGAAATTGGCCATGACAAATCTCTGTAACTGCTCGCTAAATTCGTGTTCAATCGCTGACATTTTGAAGCTTGTTTGTACATTTCTATTCAAGCGATGCCCCGAGGAGGGATATCATGTCTCTCGCTGGAGTCCGTGGGAGAATTATCAGCCACTCTTGACCTCAAGCATGAGCCATCCTCATGCTGAATCCTGTGAGACCTTGGACTGCCTTACAAAACCCCAGGACAGAGAAACCATTGATTTCCACTTCTCTTCCCTCTTTTTAGCCTTTAGACATACAGTATCAGTGCACCTAAATCAGACAATTCTAGCTCAAAACCTTTCCACGTCACAACATTACACTCTAGGTTTGCCATCATGTGCATTTCTGTATGCATGTGATGTCGCTGACCTTGCGTAGGTCCCCCCCCCCCCCGCACACACACACACACATGCTGTGTGCACAAGCCCTCTTGTTCACGTCCTAACCCTAGCCCCAATGAGATGGCGTGGACCTCTGTTTGACTCCCATCTGATGACCTTCTGGTCCTATTCTCAACAGACAAGAGCCCTCATAAAGGAGGAATTGATCCACACAAGTTCGTGTGTATCCACAGTGCCATGAACCTCAGGGCCACACTCACTCACGGCTCACCCAACTAGTGTGCCATCCCAACCCTAGTTAACCCCCTCGGGATGTGTGGGAACAAGGAGTCAAGCTATTTCCCTCGGGCTCCTACTAGAGAGCTTGTCCTTTGCCTGGTGAAAGGGTAAATTAAGGTGGTGAGGTTGTATTTAAGTTCATATTTCCCTTGTGTATGAGAGAGGAGACCAAGGACATGGGACATTGATCGCCCTGAGTAAATGTTGTCCAGTTGGAAAACAGCTTTTAGATGAGAAAAGTATTGGTCTTATTTCCAAGGCCTGGGCTTCCAACTCCATGAGTTGGAGGGATCAAAGTAAGAAAAACTGACGTAAAACTGTCTTTATGTACAGTTTTACTTTAGCGTTGCTCATGAACTCTTTTTCTCCTTCCATTATTATATACACGGTCGCCCATAAAGTTGCAATAATTTTGTTTTCAGATACAATCCTCTGTTAATTGTGATTTTATTTTCACTGTGACGTGTGTGTGTGTGTGTGTGTGTGTGTGTGTGTGTGTGTGTGTAAAACGTGTATCTGGAGGAGTGTGCACGCTTACACGCGCATTTGTGTGTGTGTGTGTGTGTGTGTGTGTGTGTGTGTGTGAAACATGTGTATCTGGAGGAGTGTGCACGCTTACACGCGCATTTGTGTGTGTGTGTGTGTGTGTGTGTGTAACGAAAATCACAAAGTTATGTGTGTGTGTGTGTGTGTGTATGTGTGAAGCATGTGTATCGGGAGGAGTGCGTGCGATTACGCACGCATGTGTGTGTGTGTGCGTGCGTGCGTGTATCTGTAACTGTAGTCACATCAAAGGATCAAAGGTGTTGTGGTCTACCAATCAGAGCAGAGCAATCAACAGAATAAACTGCCACCTGAATGTTCCAACACAGTGATAGCAGCCAGAGGTGGACAGACTGGAATTTCTGGCCTCGAACTGGCCTCCTGAGTTCTTCCTGAACAGCTACATATGTTTTTTGTGAAGAAAAATGAAGACATAGCTTTGTAAGAGCGATCTGAAAAACTGTTAAATATGCTTTTCTACAGAAATCTTCCTGCATTTTTAATATGGGAGCCAATGGGGCTGTTGGTGCATCTATCTATCTATGCGTATCACGCATCTGTGCGTCCTACGCCCAAACTATAACTCTGACAGCTTTACCAGAGGATTGTGTATTATTATTTCTGTAGAGTGGAATTTGCGGCCTGTAGCGCAGTTTTCAAATGTATTTTTTGACAATTTTTTCTCTCCCTCTACACTCTGTCGATGATGTCACACACTGTGACATGAACATTCCATGCAATACACACCCAATATAATCTCAGAATTTCTCCAAAAATGATCATGGTCATTGAACATTAAATTGAAAAAAACCTGATATGACCTATTGAAACGTGGATTAATACACCAACACACAAGACTTTTGTCTACTGTTTAAAGTTTAAATGGAGTCTCTAGGTGAAATTATGCCGGAGAAGTAGACGTTTGAAAATCTCCAATTATTGTTCTTTTTCACTCATATTTTTTACTATTAGGTAAGGTTTAGGCACCAAAACGACTTGGTCAAGTTCAGAATAAAGATCATGGTTTTAAAAATAAGCTCTGCATCTTTGTTCATAATTACTTATTGCTGGTATTGTGAATTGGAACAGCCTGCATTGGTCGCAGTAATAAAGAACCACCCTTAGACTCATCAGCTGCCTCCTAATTTGCAAAGACGACTTACAGTACGAGCCAGTCCTCTGAAAAGTCTCACTGCTTGTGGGGATGGTTAAACTGACCTTTGCAGACCTGTCTATGCTTTGGTAGTGACTGGAACTTAATGAACAGGAGGACCTCTGTGGATTTGATGGATCTGCGAGTGCGGTGCAGCAGCTGATGGCCTTCCCAGGAGGTGGAACACTTCAGTAGCAGGTTCAATAGCTCATTATCAGTGGTCCCACTGGATAATTAGTGAACAGTGGGATCCTGTCACAGGGACAAATAAACATGCACTCACATTCTCTATCAAGCTGCCTTTATTGGTTACTTATACATTATATATTTAATGCCGGGCTGGTACACAGTAGAGTGCATCTGATACTGTATTTTATTCTTAGGCCAATTCTGATATTAACAGCAACATTTTTGTTTGTTTGTTTTCTTTTTTAAAGACCTGACACCGCAATATTTACTATATATTATATTTTACAATTGAGAAACAAACAATGAGAGCAGCAGGATGTGTTTAACCACAGTGATGCTGTATTGGGCTACATGTTACTTAAATAACTAGAATTCTAGATAAGATTTTCTTTTCAGTTTCATCCATTAGGTTCTCTCTTATTATGGTGTATGCTCTCCAGGTTTTGTTCCACCTGTTATGTGCTGCCACATTGTAGCCAATGCTTCTTGTTCAGGTTGTCAAGTTACTGGCGCACAAGGCAATAAGCCCAACACAAATAGATTCATGGGAATTGTAGGACCGTAGTCTCTAACTGTAATGAGGTTATTATTTCAGATGCATTTTGTGTAGACTACAATTATGCCACAGAGGGAGCAGGAAGTCAGAGGTCCAGGGATTCAACTTGTAAAATGTCACACATATGCTTTGTTAGTGACTGCTGTACTATTGAGTGAAAATGGCCCAAAAATGGCTTAAAGTGCTGTCGACATGTTTGCATAGTAAATTGTTGGATCGGGGGTTTAATGTGTGCATAGCAAGTGTGTGATGGAGTGAAATGGACACAGTGATGGTCGACATGGTCAGGCACCTGTTGGTGATTGGAGTAGAGAAGAAATTAGAAGTACATTTGGCTCATTTCATTAAATGTACAGTGTCTCACACACACACACACACACACACACACACACACACACACACACACAAACACACACACTTATTGACTGTAGGTAATACACTGACTATGGATAAGTACAATACACAATACAATACAATACTCATTAGATACATTTACAACCACTCATTTATTTTATTAAAAAAAAAAGAAAATGATGCAAACTAATGTACACTATAACTGTAATTGCCAGTGGACAGGATTTAACTCCTAACACATACAGCACTACCCCTGAGCTTAAATCTATACCTTTGTCAGAACATTAAAATTCCAAATTAACTTTTTTCTTCAACAACAATAAGATAACAGGATGTTTGACCCTGCTCATGCAGCCCACCCAGCAAATCAGAAGCACAACTGTTCCAACAATTATGAACTAAAGAAATAGCTGGGAGCTGAAAATAGAGTATATGGCTATCAACACACCCACTATCATAACTTACGCTATCTCACATCTTGTATTTGCTGCAGCAGAGATTTTTCATCTGATAGTTTGGCAACATGCTAAGAGCAAAGAAAAAAAGGTCACATTCTGCTTTGATGTACAGTTTATGTCATATTACTCATACACAGCCCCCAGTGTCTATATGGTTAATCAACAGCGCTGAGCAGAAAACACTTCCTGCGTCAAATTAAAAGCAGCATCAAAGCATTTGAAGTCCACACAAAGAGATTCAAACACCTAGTTTTTTAATGGACAATCCTTTAAAGGCTTTTTGTTTTGTTGCTCACATAAGTATGTAATATCTCATTTAATTAGCAATGTAAGCCATCTGACAAACAGGCATATGGTCCTCGCTCTCCCACGGCCTTGGCCAAGGAATGAATATGCATATCCTGGGACCTCAGTAGCTTGTTACCCTGGAATGAATTCTACACAAGCCTAATCCCTGATCTATTATTTACCCCTTGACCAAACATGCAAGAGAGGCTTCCAGGCGCTTGACTGGGATTCTGCTGCCTCTCTCACCCCAGTGGAGGAGCCAGGCTGAGGCAGCCAGTCACTCTGAGGAGCGCTGTATGTCTCTCTTTCTGCTCCACTCTATCTTCAAACACACACACACACACACACACACATACACACTCACTCACTCACTCCTTCAACTCTTCACTCTTGAGATGTCTCAGTCAAATGTTGAGCAAATCCTCATAAAAACAAGTGCACAATGAAAGTTTAATGAGCGCTCCCACTTCTGAGGGATATGAGGGACACAACTTAGGAAATCAGTGTCACATCCCTGCAGTACGCACAGAAACCATAAACTATTTTCAACTGCCTAAAAACACGCGTGCATGTGTGCGTGCATGGGGGCGTACATGTGCTGTACCCGCGAGGGCAGAGAAAGTGAAAAAAGTTTGCTTTAATGAAATGCAGCCACTAAAAGTTAATACGATGTTTAAAAGATGGCAGGAAATTCAAAAACATTTTTTATTTATTTTGTATTATATATTTCCCATTTAGCTGATGTTACATTGTTTAAAAAAATAGAATATTTTGACTATGTGAACTGAACACACACAGATGGGAAATATCACAGAATCCTTGCTGCTTTTCAAGCGTTTCCACGCGCTGTAAATGTGCCGATTTCGTTTCTTGAGGCTTCAGGGCTTTTGGGGCACATGTTTGTCGCGAAAAGATTTGACTCATCTTCCCCGACACATCATCGTAAATCAACTCATTGGGGCACAGAAACTCTCCGGACCCACAGTCACTCGGGTTACAGTCACACACGACGTGTAAAAACTCTGAGTCTGAATTCACAGCAGCCACCTTCTCTCCAGCCCCGGAACGTCCGCAGCTCTCCTCGGCGCACTGCGCTGACTCTGCAGAAGGAAATCATCAGGGGAGTGTATGTAGGAAGGCGTTTTTAAAAAAAGCGTTTTTCTAAAAGGTAGGACAAGCAGTTACAACACAGCTTCTGGTTGTCAGCGATCCCTACTGTCTCCTTGACTTCACTTTACGGTTTGGGAGAAAAGGAGAGGGGGACAGAGTGTCGTGGTCGTGCGTTCCTCTCCGTAAGACCGACGCGTTTCCAAACGTCTTGACGCGCGGTGAAGAAGCTCGGACACAGCGGTTCTCCGGGTAAAAAGAGTGTCTGTTTCCACGCGTTGTGTGCTAAAAAACTGTCATAAACGGCGATGGTACGTTTGTGAAAGAAAACACCGACAGTGAATCACTTCAGACAGCGTGCAGTATTGAAGAGGAGAAAGTTCCCCACTTGAGGGCGAAATCAGACTTTTTTGAGGACGCCAAGTTTTGAAAAGTTCCAGGAGCCCCGGGGTCTGTCACATACAACATGCAGCAATGGTAAATATGATTTTTTTTCCTGCTCGTGCTTACTTCACTTAAACAAATCAAACACTTAACAAGAAAAACAAATTATAAAATTGGTTACTTTTATTTTTGTTTTTACAACGTCTATGCTGTCATCTGCAGCCATCAGAGCAGATAAAAAGTTAACCAAGTCTTTTATGAGAACTTTATTTCCCACACTTGTTTCTGATTTTCATGACTCACTGGCTGGATTTGTTTATTTGCCTGCATTTAAAAGAAAAATAATTTCTTCTGCTTGTTTTGATCTCTTCCCTCCTTATTTTCTTTCCCTCTTTGTCTTGCAAAATCAAATTGTTGCATGTGTGAGCACATTAAAGCCATAATCAGAACCTTGAATCCAAGTAGGTTAGTCCAACATGACTTTACTTAATATAGTTTTATTGTTTCGTCACGCCTGTAAAAATGTTATTAAATTCTTTTCTCCCCAAAGAAGATTTAAAAAAACTTGTACGTTACGTTAAGGGGCAACTCCAGACACAGTGGAAGGAACTGTTTAATTGTTTTTATTGTTTACGGGACTTTCATGTGATAAGCCACTTCATGCTACCTGTAGATTTGGGCCTTCACGTTCAAACACACACACTCTGAATGCAGTAATTCAATGCAATTTAGTGTAATGTGTTCAGATAGCAAACACATATAGACGGGGCTGATAAAAATGTGTTCTGTGTGGTTACTTACATAAATGTGAGCATACTTCATTTCATAGCTGGCAGCAACATTTCTCAAGTTATTTTTCTCAGGGCCTAAAATCCCTCTGCTGAAAATCCTGCATCACCTTTCTGCAGAATTCCTTCTGGTAGTGCAGTGGTGTTATTTTTCTGCAACATTTTATTGATTTGTTGAAATATTCACCGTCTTGTTTTCAGTTGATATTTGGTGTCTGTGGAAGTCTTTATCAGAGTGGGGTCTTATACAAAAACAGTCCAGTCTGCTTGTGTTAGATGTGATTTAAATTGTTGCTTTTTACGATGCAGTTTATTGGACTAAAACAACACTTTTATCTGACAGATTTTTTTTGCTAAATACACTTGTTTCAGCGCCTGTTTATGCGTCCCTGTGCTACGGTACCTCTAAAGGAGAAACTCTTGGCCAACCTGCGACTGTGAAACACAAGCAGAAGCACACAGAGGCATTTCATGTCAGTGTAAGACATTTCAGCGTGGACATATCCAAACGCTTCAGGAGACAGGGGAGACGGAACGAGAGGGAAAGAAAAAGAGAAACAGAGAGAGAGCGATTGAGATGAATGGCTCCACTTAAAAGCACCACAAAAGCACCTTCACACTTTCATCAGTGAGATGTGTGTGAGATGAATGTGTAGCGCAATATTTTGGCCTGGTTTGAGTGTGTGTCAGGGATGTTTCATGATCCTGAGCTGGTGCTGCTACTACACCGAAGAATGCCAATTTACATTCCTCGAATGTCATTTCATTACTTTTATCTGCTTGCTGCTTTATCCAGCTACCAGACAGGTCAGATCTGTGCAACTCAAATTGCAAGTCATTTACCACATAAGTCGCTCAGGCAGGGTATCATTCAAAACAATTTGGTACCGGTTCCTGAGTGATATTTTTTACTATCAATTTTATAATATCCATTTTCACAAAATTAAATTACAAAATGAGTAAAGCAAATCTTTGCACATTTTTATTTTCTTTAGCTCCTTTTCACCTCCATCTGCCTTGCATGCCACACAACGTGTAACATTAGACAGCCAATCACCAGCATTAATAGATCTAGGAACAAACATGCTGCAAGCTTATTGGCTTACTGATGATGATGAGATTTACTCAAGATATTCTTTGGTACTTGATAACAGGGCTTGGCAATATGGGCAAAATCAAATATCACAATATTTTTTAACAAATACTTCAATATTGAAATTCTGACTATAGTGTGTTTCTTTATTGACATTTTCGTGCTTTATGTGGTAGTGGTAGAGAGAATAGAAGGGGGAGACATGCAGCAAAGGGACCTTGGGCCGGATTCAAACCTGGGTCTGCTGCAACAAGGACTCAGCCCACTACCACCCGAATGCCCCTAAAATAATTACACAATGAAGTTTTTGATAAATAATCATCGGTAATGTGGATATAAAGACTACGTGGGTAGAGACAAATAATAGAACAGTAAAAGAGTCTGGTAAATTGAGAAAATCACATTATTTTTAGTCCTTTTCTCAAAGTAATTCTTAGTTGACTAGCACTCATACAATTTAATTGACTTGATTTATCAGATCTATGAAACTGAGTTTCTCCACAAAGAATGATGTAAAAGCACCACTTTAAAACTTCTGTTCACCAGAGATGTATTCATAGGATTCTTTAAAATAAGTCATTCAGAAAATAGCATAAAAAAGGACTCATTAACAAATTTAAGTAGACCAAAACGACTGATTAGGTGACTTACCGACTAAGAGAGAGCAGCCATGATCATTTTTCTGTAATGCAGCCTTTAAAACCAGGAAAACATAACACTTATAATATCCAGTCTCATATCAGGATATTGATTTAATATTAATATATTAGCCAGCTCCACTTAAAACTACGTGAGCAATGCGGTTGGTGCCTAAAAGTATCAAAGTTCGATACCCCGCCCTACAAGTCACACAAGCTAAAATCATTTTTACGTGTTTCTCTCTCTTTTTCTCATGTGTCACACAATTATACACTTATTACATTTTCAGCGTTATTGACAGAGAATAAGTGCTGGTGTGTTGCAGCAGGAAAATACAAAAACTAAAACAGAAAAAAGACAACAACAAAATTCC
Organism: Centropristis striata; assembly: GCF_030273125.1. Classification (NCBI taxonomy): domain Eukaryota; kingdom Metazoa; phylum Chordata; class Actinopteri; order Perciformes; family Serranidae; genus Centropristis; species Centropristis striata. The sequence goes on along the minus strand of NC_081517.1, from coordinate 38,543,502 downwards.
ACTTAAAATAACAGTGAAAATGTCGAGGTAAATGTCCTCGTTACGCAGTGAGCAGATTCAGCCTATAGCGCTGCTACGTGAGGTTAAAGAAAAAGTTAAAGTTGTCAGCGAGGCTGCAGCTAGGTCGTGATTCCTCTGGGTTTGTGGGAATCAGAGAGGGGAGAGTGTGTGAGAGTGTGTGTGTGTGCGGGGTGGGAGCCACTGGTTAGTCGGTTCAATAATCTGCTGGACAGGTAGGCCTGTGACGCCCCCCTTAGAGAGCCTGCTAATGAAGAGAAAGGCTGCTTAGTGGTGCTCTGCTCTGACCCCACCAACCCTCCCCGTCCCCCCTGCTGGCTTCCTCTGATTACTGCTCACATCGAGAACTCTTTCCTCCTCTTCTCCCTCCACTCCATCCTCTCCATTTCTTACTTTCTCACTCCCTGCCTCTTTATTTGAAAAGAATGGGTACTAAGTGCATAAAGGATCTATTGATAACCCATTTATATATTTCCTGCTCTTGGCTCTTCTCACTTGTGTACTTGCTTACTTCCATATTTATGCGATTAATTTAGGGCAATAATCACTACTTGACCTTCGTGTTCAGGCCCATTTTCTGTACTGTTTTAGTCATGACGAGGCTTGAAGAATTTAACCCTAGCGATACACGGGTGAAAGAAACTAGGGCAGACCTTGAAGAAAAAAACAAACAAATTTATTTCAGATCAAGGAAAATATGTACTTTCACTCAGGTATAGATACTGAGCCTCACCAACATTCTTGCAGTGGTTTTATTTCTCTAGGAGTGGGTCATTGCTGCACTGATACAGCTCTGCTGCTCCTCTCCATCTGTCCTCAGACCCAATAATCTCTCGAGTGACTGATAGTGTGTCTTGGCAGTGACAGAAAAGGTAATATTTTGAAAGGGGGAGTGGGGTCGTATACCTAGTAGTGGCTTTAGATGAAAATCTTCGGGCAAGACACTGTAACCGAAGCTGCGGGCTGCAGCGACTAAACAGAGACACTGTGAAATGTTCAAACAAATTGGATGGCAGGAGTCCTAATTTAATAAAGAGCACACAGCGTGAGACATACTTGATTTAAAACAATATACATATAGTAGACATAATTATATTTCTTGTACCCCGGCACACAAAGTGAGAAACAAATCTTCACACACTTTCTCATGACAACTCTCCAGTTTCCTCTGAGTACGTTATGAAATTTGGTTACCGTGATTCTTACAAAAGAGAAGTAAACAAAGTCATGAATAGGGTTAACAGCTGTTGTGACACAAGCATTTAAGATGTGTTTCGTCTTGTACTATCACACAGATTGATATCTCAAACTGTTTTAATCTGCTAAATGATAGTATTGTTTCGGTAGTGTGAAGATCACACTTGGAAATGGCAAGTTAATGAGATTAAAATCAGTCTCAGAGCTACAAATTGTGTTTAAACTGTAAGCTGATACTTGCACTTACATGTGTTAAATTTTTCGTCTCATTTTTTCTTCTTTTATGGGCTTCATTTCGCATGCTAATCCAAACACTATCATATTCCTTAAGGAGGGAATCAGGAAAACTTTGGTCTCAGTACACGAACACACCCAGTGTGTGCAGAAGCCACACACTCCCTCAGTCTTTATTTGTTTAAAGTGAGAAATGATAGAACACATTTTGCACAACTCAGCCTTTAGAAATACACCCTCTGCTGCATTTTTCTGTCTTCCCAGACACAGTCGTGATTCTTACATTTTCAGCTGTAATTTTTGGTCGCCTTAATTGATTCTGTCCAGAACTAATTACCGGCAACTGTGTAAAATAAACACTTCAGTGTCACTGGGTGGCAACTGTCCGATCGGTAGGGAAATTACATTTCACTTGTAATCCATACGTTTCTTCAGCCGGGCTAGAATATAATTCATGTCGACGCTATAGAAATACCAGAGACGCTGGACTTGTGTAACGAACAGGAGTATAGTTGTAACCAAATGGCTCAGTTGGGAGGTATAGGGTTATGTGGTATAATTTATATTTTATAGCTCCCTCCTGCACTGACTGCACTCCAGAATAAAGTTGTTCGATTTTGTTCCATGAACAGTGAGTGAGAAAATCTGGGATTTCACTTGTGATGGAAACTCCAGACACCACTTTGTTCCTTGCTTTCTTCTTGTATTTTTTATTTTCCTGTTGAGTCTCATTTCTTGCTCTCAGATAAAAAAAGACACCTAACTGCTGCTGTTTCAGTACATACCGTATATGTGGATGTTTGTTTGTTGGATCGTGTGTTTTTTTTGTCTCTGTGTGTGTGTGGGTGTGTGCATTGGTGTCCCATGCCTCAGTGACTCAAAAGGCATGGAAAGATCTCCTCAGGCCATACAGAGTGATTTGATTAAAAGAGAATAATTTGCCCTAAAGGTGTCTTTTCTCTTCCCTTCAAAAAAGCTGGTGGAAGAAATCTGATATGACAAGATAAGTGGTGGCTCATGAAAAATTCCTGAGGACTGAGACGTAGCTTGTTGACTTTGGAATTATTGCCCTGAGTGTCTAGTTCTCTGCTAGTAACTGTGCCTGACAATGTTATTTTTACCTGAGTAGCCTTTGAAATGATTCCTTCGCTTCTCAATCCCCATTTCTCTCATTTAAAACCTGTTTATGTACTTTCCAAAGAAAGGACCAAGTAAGGTCCACACTTCATTCCAGACATTTTCTTCTTCACTCTTCTCTGACAGTACAACAAAGTACTCTTTAATGATATGGTATCACATAGTTTTACTCCATACAATTTGATAAGAGGGCTTAATGTCTGATCAATAAGAAAAATATCCAGGATGGCCTAAAGGACCATAACAGGCATATGGGCTTATCCATTTTCTCTGGTGGGGCATGGCACTAAATTAGCATGTACTGGTTCGCCCAATCAAGATGAAGCTCGATAACTTTCTAATCTTGTATTTGTATTGTACCGCTAGGTCTGGGGGTCCAGGTCCAGTGTGCTAGTGGAGTGAAAGGGGAGCGGAGCACAGAGCGCATTTTTGAGAAAGATGGATTTTCGCGTCATGTCCTTTATCACAAAGGTGCCACATCATTCCCGCGCCAGACCCAGAATGTGTCCTTGAAGTATCTGTTGCTCCTCGTCAATCAAGTCCAATAAGGGTTTTCTTCTTTTGGAGCTAATTTGGAGAGATTTGAATAGAGCGTGGGGAAATCTGACTCATAGCATTATTTAGCGGAGCGGCCTGGAGCGGCTTTAAGCGAGGGAGCAAAGGGAACAAGCAGTTCTGTGAGCGAAGGGCTCACTGCTCCACAACGTTTGCATGCTCACGGAGAATACACAATATGTAGATTGATGCGTGTAATGTAGAACCAAAATTCAAAAGAGCTCGATACACGCCGTACACCGTTAGCAACATGTGCTAAGGTTAGCACAAAACGATGAAGGTTAGTCAGTAAAACCATGTCAACCTCAGACGAAACGCCAGAGATGCGAGACCCGTCTGCAGGTTCCAGGTTGGCTACACAGCAACAGAGACAGAGTTGTGTAAAAGAATAGGAGTGTGTCGGTGTTGCTCCACCATTAGTACGGTATGTGAATAGAAACGCATCCAGCATGCTAACGAACAGGTGTGCCAATCACCATGATAACAAAGTTGCACCGAACCGTTATTTCTGTGTACCATTTCACACTTACTCAGTACTGGTTGCAGATATGGCAGTCGTACTGTACCGTAGCCCAGTTTCCATTGTCTTTCAGCAACAGGAAAGCAATACAACAAGTGAGGCGATTACTTGCTGTCAAGTGACTTCTTCGTTAGTTCGTTAACTTGTAAGTTAACTTGTTTGGTGATTCTTGACACCAACTCTTGACATTCTTGACATCCTGGCTGGTTCATTTTAAAACTGTATCAAATACAAAAGGTAACTTGACCTTTTCCATATACTACATATTTTGATTAAATGTTGAGGCTATATGTTCTTTGCAATATTACCTGACTTACAGCATTTCTATACATGAGGTGTTTCAGCTGAATTTTTTATCAGTCGTCCATCTGAAGTGCTTCTGACAAACAGATGAGCTGCTATTTACGGAATGCAGCTTCTTTACAGTCTGGCTTGAATTTAAGTTGCTTTATTTGATCGTCATTGTGAAGTAACCAGTTGAAAATTCCATTTACGCCGGATAAACAGGGTAGAGGGAAGTCACCTTGGATTTTCAAGACTTTACTTTCAGCAAGTTATCTGACAATTATTCTTACCTGAATATATTGATTATGTTTGAGGCTCACTTCTAACCTTGTGTGCTGAGTGTATAATCCAGCCTCTATTACTGAGTCTGAAAGCAGTCTGGTCTCTTTATCCTTGTATGAATTATGTCGCTGAATGTGGATATTACTTTAAAAAGATCAGTGCATTGTGTGTGTGTGTGTGTGTGTGTGTGTGTATTAAATTCTGCTGTGCCCCATCTCATGTATTCACAGTGGAATGTGTGCATGTAAAAATTAGATTTTTGTCCGGACGTTAAAGAACAAAGCCCTCTAGTGGCCAAAAGAATTATAACACTTGTGTCCACTGTATGCAAAGGAGGAAGTTGGCTGACGTTTTCATAGAGCTGTATAGAGAGGAGGTTGTAGTGGAGTAATGGGTCAACAAAATGTGGTACATTGCCATTGGAGACCAGGGTTGGCTGACAGTCATCGACCACTGAGCCCCGCATCGTGATTTAAAAGCCCTACCCCCTTCCACACCTTCCACATGGTGTTTGCGGTGGCATTAACAAAGAAACAATTCTGATTTATTAAATGGTGCACAGACCGATTTCACGAGTGCAACTGAACGTGCACACTGACTTTCACATCAACGTATCTAACGTAGAAGAGAATTAATCCAAACACATTAAAATGCACTCATTTCTGGTGAAAGAATGAATAAGATGATGATTCTTAATGGTGGATATAGACCCTCTAGTGGGTTGTGTGTCCATGTCATTTGATCAGTTTGGATGACGCGCACTGACAATATCATTGTCCATCGTGATATTTCACTGTGGAAATTGTCACATGCCAGTTTGGTAGACACTGCCCAACCCTATGGGAAACCGCTGTTGGCATCCCATTTCCTACCATGATAGAAAGATGATTCATCCAATCACCTGCCAGGTATTTTTTAATAAACAGTTATCAGTGATGGCTTCTCAGATGGTTCTGTCTAACACATTTCACCTTTAAACAGAACCATGCTCAAGTTTTATTTGTGCCTAATGTTTGTCATACTATTTTTTTCCAACTCTGATTTGTAACAATTTTGGAAGTCACTGACAAATAATCAAAAATTATGAATAATGCAAAATCAGCTAAAATCAGCCATTCCAAGTTATTGCTGCCTTTGGTTACAACACAGCCGCTACCAGCCATTTAAAGCAGTCAGCAACTACATTTATGTTGCTTGCATTGGGTCTTGACCTTGGTTTGGTAGGAACTCATGGATTAACTCTACTCTATAGAACTGATTTGATGCAATCTCACAGAAACTTCCTCCTTCAGTCTGAGGCCACATATTAAACCTGACTGTGACATTTAACTCCCTATCAGTGTCTGAATCTGTGTCACAGTTTCCAAGGGTTATGCAGTTTTAATTGATTATATTGCATGTATTGAACCATACTGTGCCATGCAAATCATCACCACTAACCTTGATGACATGGTAGAAGTCCTACTTTGCGATTGTTGGTGACAAAGTTGCTATTTACGGTGGTAATCATAGTAATTAAGCAGTCTAAGGATGATGGGATTTAGTGTGTTTGTTTGGGCCTTAGTTCACTTTTCCTGTTTGAGGGAAACTTAACACTCATAAAGTTTGTATGAAGGACACATCTGTACGTGTCTGCGTGTGTGTGTGTGTGTATGCCTGTGTGCATATGGATCGTGTCTGTGTGTTTTCACATGCATCTGTGGCTGTGTGTTTTTGGAGCTGTGGGGAAATCTGCTGACAGGTAGTGTGTCAGGAGGGGGACAGTGGCGCTTTTGAGACAGACACAAGAGACGAGTCTCAGAGAGATGGAGAGAGAAAGAGGGCCTCTTTCATGTGACTCCGCATTCCACCAAGGCACAGGCAGAGAGAGGCACAAGACGAGACATGCGTCCCCCCTCGTCACTCCCTCTGCCTCCTCCCCCACTGCACCCGCTCCCCCGCCCTCCCCTCCCCGTCCAGCCTCCACCCCTCCACCTCTGCCAGTGACCTTAACATTTATCAAAGAACCCCATGCTGGAATTCCTCTTCAGCATCTGTGTCCCGGTGAGTCGGACACACACACATACATGACACAGACACACATAAAAGTGCACAGACACACACACACACACACACACACACCGTGTCGCAGACCAATCTGTTTTGAATATTGTGGCGCTGTGGAGGGGCTGTCCTTGTTGTTCCCTGAGCTCAAGAGGCTGGCCTCGAGACACTCACACACAGAGACATGGACACATGCTTGCACACACATTCTCTCCTCCTTCTTGTTTCTTTATTGTACCTCCTGTCACTTTGTCCTATTCATTTAACCTTTCATTAGAGCCAGCAGACAGCCCTGTGTGTGTCTGCACAGCTTCAGGAACAATGCCAAAAAAGCCCCACTGTCACAGTTATTAGATTCCTCTGGCCCCCTTTTACCCCGGCAACTCAATATTAAGAGAGGGAGAGTGAAAGAGGGGAGGCAGGATGAGAGAGAAAGAGGGGGGAAAAAGAGGAAAAAGGGTGCATGGTTGACGCTGGTGCACAACTCCTGTGGTGAAGGATCCTCTTGACTTGTCAAGGACATGTGCCACATGTTGATAGTAGAAAGGTCTCAGGCAGAACAAGGAGGGGAGTGTTAGCAACGACAGAAAAGAGAGAGACAAATAGGAGAGGACAGGCGTGGTGTGACTGTCTTGTGCTGTGGCAAGCAGCACCCTGGAGGAATTAGATTGCAAACAAAAACAGTTTGTCAAGGAATTCTGTTTTTAATGGGCAGTCAGCACGGGCAATCTGCTCCCCAAGGAAGAACAGACCTTCTTCTCTCTCCCTTCTTCCTTCTCTGTCTCTTAATCTCCTCTCTCCTTCTCCTTCCACACTGAAAATCTCTGTTTTATGACCCCTGATATAAGTGTGATTGTGTGGATGATCACAAGTAATTTGCTCTTTTGCATTTTGAATGAAGATGAAGAAATATTCCCTAGATTTTTTGATTAACTTCAAATTTGAAACAGACATGACTGCATTTACATATTTAGCGCTCAAGCAGATGAAGAAACCCTAAAATAGAAAAATGAGTCATCCACTGTTCCCTCAATAACACATATTCATTAGCTATCTTTTTAGATAGCAGTGAGCTGTAATTTCTGACACTTTCAGTTCGAGAAGTTAACACTTTGGATGCTTCAATAAAATGGTGAGAATGGTACCAATAATCAGTGATTTCAGACACGGCCCAGAAACAGGTCTTGTTCATCTTCTTTTGATGTCACAATTCTAGTCTGGCAATGAGTCTTTTAGGGTGACGTGTTGTTGTGTGATGTTGCACTAAATGGGATGATGGTTCCAGGCCACATGTTTGAATTAACCAGACCTATGGGCCTTGATTGAAGTGAATGTGTAAAATTCAAAACCACGACTTCTCCCTATGCTTTCAGGTGGTGTAGACACTCAGAATAATAATATAACAGAAACAACTATTTACTATGTAAAGTTAAGTGGAGTAATGGTGTCCTGACGAGAGAATAAAGACATGCTCTCTCTGTGTGTGTTATATTAAGAGCTTCTCTGTTCTTTGTTGTGGTAGCCGGTTTAGCCACACATGCAAGTCAGTGCATGTGAGTACCCAGTGCATTAAAAGTGACATCAAGGTGTCCTGACCAAGCGTCTGTGTTTGATGAGATGGAAATGAGAATGAGTCGTCTGGAGGCTCAGAACTCTGAACTGAATGTCGTGCACAACACCTTTATCCAAGTGCGACTAGAGCCTAAATATAACCATAAAAAAGTATAACTAGAGACCATCTTGCAAGTGGATCACACTAGCTGCAACACCAATCGGGCAAGGGGCGTAAAGTGGGAGGCGGTAACTGCATCTTGCACCCAGTGACAAATCCATCCACACACAGACAGAAATATAAACACCCGGCAAAGTACTCAAAACCGTTTCGATGGAAGTTCCTGCTACAGTAGGTGTCTCCAGGGCCACATTTTGGCATGATAATGTCCACACACAGACTCACAAGGTGAAAACATTACCAGCCACATGCTGTCACTGCTGGTAATCATGCTGTAGTCTTGAGCTACGAGCGGATATTGGAATGAAAAATGGGATATTTTGGCTCATATCTTCAGTCAAAACATTTTTGCAATATGCCCGATATATATAATTAACAACATTTCCTTATTATGTTGACAGAAAATGCTAACCGGGCAGCATAATACATTTCCTTCAAAATGAATTTGCTGTTGCAAATCAGAAATGCATCATGTTTCTAGTGTACTGTAATTTTTATTAGGCCTGGTTCAGGTAATACCTGATAATATCTTCCTCTCTCAAGGCCTTTAAATCCACAAATTCTCATTGCACCAATTCTTCTATGACGCACTCAAGTTTGGAGGAATTTTTTATTTTGTCAACACAAACTAAATTGAATGAAAAATGCAGCAAAGAACAGGTTGCGGGTTCATGGTTAAAACTCGCAAGTGTAATCTGAACACGGTGAAGAAAGACCTTTGGATTTGCTTTGATGAAGGCTGTGCTGCCTCTCTGGTAACACTCGGGAAAGCCCAGTGCAGTCCAGTGAAGCTCGGCAAAGCTGTGTTTAGTTCAGTCCAGCCCCGTCAGCAGACAGCGGACAGCGATGCTCCTCCAGTAATACATTAGCTGGAATGGATCAGGGCCTGGAGTGGAAAGGCATTGGTCACTCTGGTGGGGGGCAATGAATCGCTCACAAGTCATTGGTGATTGAACCAGCGCGCACGCACACACACACACACACACACAAACACACTCTCTCTCTCTCTCTCTCTCTCTCTCTCTCTCTCTGTCTCTCTCTCTCTCTCTCTGCCCTGAAGACAGAGGGCCAGAAACAGAGCAACAGTCTGAACCCTGACCATCAGGCAGCAGTCTTGATGAAGTCCATCTCTCACTTCTGTCACCCCTCCACTCCGAACCCTCCCTCTCCCCCCCCTCCGAGGCCACCGCTCGCTCTGTGTGACTGACTCTTTATTATCCTCATCCCGTCACTTAGTTAGAGCGGTGACCAGCAGTCTGTCTCTCCTCTGTCCTCTCTGTCATCCCCTTTTCCACCCTCTCCTTCTGCCTCGAGGCTGTCGATCCACCTGTCTGCCCCACATCTCTCTAATTCTCTGATTGGACTCTCCCTTTCCTCTCTCAGGGCTGTAATTGATGGTGGTGTTATTGTGTCCAGTTCTCTGGCCCTAAAGCCGTTCCTTCAGGTCAGCACTACTCTACCATTTAAGACATGGTGGGAATGGGGTAGACAAGAAAAAAACCTGTTTTTTGTCTGTGTGTGTGCATGTTCCTGTATGTGAACAAATTTGTGAAAGTGTTAAAATCAGGGTTATCCATTCACTTTGTCTGTATAAGCAATCAAAGCATACCTGATTTCTAAACAATCTTCACAACAATCTTGACATTCAGGCTTGTTCAACTATTTTGTCATTTTGAATAAGGGACAATATTTCCTCAGAACTCCATGTTCTTTCTCGAGTGTAGTGTTTGCCCTTGGACGCCATAGTGGCTTTGATTGTGTTCTTTGTCTGGTGGTCCTTTCTTGCAGCATATTTTAAACTAAACTTTTAACTATTTTGCAAAGTAATTACAAAGTGCTGTGTGAAGTAGTTTTCAAAGTATCCGGGAGAAAAAGAAAAAACTCTACCTGTTAAGACGTTTTTATCCTGATTCTTTATCATTTTCTTACTTGTCACCTGGAAATAATCAAGGTCCTCCTGCTCAAGGTCCTCCTGCTCAAAACGCATGCATATTTTGATTTCTTATTACTTTCATTTATTTCTCAATGGAAGCTATCTTTCATATTGTACTTCTTGTAGTATTTACAAGGTCAAGTAGGCCCTCAGCCTGAATAATTCGGTACCTGCAAATGTATTCACAGGTACCCACCTGAGTTTTTTTGTATTACTTGCTTTTTCTATCTATTAAGATGCTGTTATAACATAATTCAGCTACACTACTTGTTAAAAATAACAGATGTGGAGTTTGTTTATCCACTAAGCATTTTCTTTCTCTTTTTCTGTCTCTCTTTGTCCCGGTCTCTGTCTTTCTCTTTCTCTCCTTCTGTCTCTCTCTCTTGCTCTCTCGCCCCCAGTCCCTCCCCAGCATGGACCTTGTATTTATTACCCTCTAAGTAATCACTTTGCTTTCTCTTTTGATAGACTGTTATTGCTCTAACTAGCCGAGGTCCCTATAGGTATTTGGAGGCTTTCCAGTTTTATTAGACAAAGGCCTCATTATTCAAGGCCAGCATTAAGACTACCATTAGATCCATTTGCCCCCTAGTCACATGTATCCAGTTGCAGCCAATTCATATTATAGCCCCTGCACACTTAGTATTTACAACACAAACATGCTCATTCCCTCTTGTCAAAGTTAAATATAGACGATATTCAGAAAGCTTTGCCACTTTGTGAGAGGTAGCTGTGAAGTTGTCTCTGTTCATCCCTACTTTCCAATAATAGAGTCTCTGAACACATTACGTAGATTATGTAGTCATCATCGATGTCTAGTAACTTCATTGTTTTTTTAAAGTTAAGTTTTGGATATTATTTATAGTGATACTGCAGCTATTGTGTGTATTGTTCAAGGGGCAACTTTGAAAATAGTGGAGCCAATGAGAAAATGCCTTAAATCTGCATTATTTGTAATGGCCAGCAGGGGGCGACTACCCTTTCTACATAAATAAGTCAATGAGAAAATGACCCTACTTCTCACTTGAATTTTTACCTCAGTAAACATTCTCCTAATGAGTTAATGGTCTTAATCATTAGTTTAAATTCTTCTCCAACAAAGCATGATAAAGTTTGTAAATATAGCCTCATTTGGAGTAAAATGCTTTAGGACGTGGCTTACTTGTTTCTGACTAGTCACTACCGTGGGCGAGTCCACAGGTTCTCAATCATATTGCGAGTCCACAGCTCCAACCCCTTATCCAAATCTGGCTACTTCTGGCTTGAAAAATCCAAAATGGCTATAAAACTGTAGTCCACAAACGAATGTGTTCTGTCATGGTGGCTAAGACCACTACTTTTATACAATCAATCCAATTTTTCAAAAGGGAATAAAACCTTTGGACAAATTTGTGTTCAAGCTTCAGGCTTCTATGTAGGCATTTCCCACTGCAGAGGTTGACCGACATTTTAAAGCTGGCATTGAGATGCTGTTAGCTTAAATAGTACACTAAAACCTGGAACATGTAAAAGCCTTGTATAACCTCCAGATGTTGTTACGTTAAGATGCGTTTGTCCCTTTTTTCAACATGCCAACATAGCGTTGGTTCAAACCGTAAGCGGTTTTGTAAACACACTTTAACACTAAACACTTGGTTCCAGGATACTTAGAAATGGAAGCTAGCAAAGTGGGCTAACTAGCCTAGCTTTCTAACATTAGCATTAAGTCCAACTGGATGGCATTTTATTTTTGTTCATGTTACAACAAAACCTGCTGAGTCATTGGTAGGGGCTAGCCAACATAGCCAGAACAAGTCAAGTGATTTTACAAATAGAAAAATTAATGAAATATCAATTTAATTGTTGGTGTTTAAATAAGTAATTATATACACTTATAAAGACTATATTTACTGCATTAATTTAGGTTATATGTAGGCTACCTTATGAATTGACAACTTCATAAGGTTTGACTTTAAAATTGACACCGTGGTATGATCTCAAAAGAAAAATCACATCTGTAAATATGAAAAAACTACTCTGAAGCTCACTCCGTAAGTATGAAATAATCACCAGTTTCACTGAACAAATATTGTGTTCAGTCTCTCCTGGTCCACACACGTTTATTATTGTGACTTGTCTTCAGGCAGCCAACACGCCCTCTACCTGGGGGATCCAAAACACAAACAAACAAACAGACAGACGCTCAACTTGTGGCGTGGAGACAAAGAGATTTAAGGTGCCCCAGTTTTGATTTCTTCCTATTTGTTGCAGCTTTTTAATTTCTTTGTAGCCACCTGTGTGTCCAATATGGTGCTCAGCCCTCCTAATCGATGGCCCCTTATTGGGTTTCTGCGTTTGGTCAAATATCTCATCGCTTTCTGGCCCCTCAGGCAACAAGATCCAAACTAATAAGAAATCTCCTCAGTCTCTCGGGTTGGGTGTACAGATGAAAAAAATGATTAGTACAGAGATAGTATGTATCTGTGACTGAAACCAGATTTTCAACAGGTTTGCCAAGTTAAAACTAGAAACCTCCAACAAAAAAGTTGACAAGCTGACTGATCTTGAGGAGGATGTTAGTCCATGTCCACACTGAGCTGGATTAATTGGAAAGAGTTTCTTCTCTGCTCAGCTTTCTGTCCAAACTTTTCACAACCCAAATGGATCTTTTAAAAAATGTTCTCCTGAGTAGATATATATCTAAAAAAAAATGGTGTGGATGGTAAGAAAATAAGCTTTTCAAAACACTGATATTAGGGCCAACTTTCTCTACCTTCTAAATGTTCATTTTCAATGCCAGTGTATAATTGTATTTTAGTCTAAGTAAAGGAGTGCATTTATAAGCTGCAATATGAAAAATATTCTATTCTTTGTTGTCTAAAAATATGACATTTACTTTGGTTGTACTAAAACACAAATTAATGTGATGTGTTTTACTATCACAAATCTGTCTTAAAAAAGGGCAGAAGATCCGCAAAAATTAGTTCATTGTCAACTATTTCAACCTAAAAAAGCCAAACATTTGCTGGTTAAATTTGATGTTTTACTTCTGATAATAGACTGTTAGTCGGATAAAATATAAGTCTTGAAGACATGACCTTGGTCTCTGGGAAATTATATGGCATTCAACAAAATATTTGTGAGATTGATCGGTAAAAAAAACACCCATTTGTTAAGTGTTTTGTAAAAGGCCTGTTACAGATTTATTGCTTGCAAGTAATAGAGTTGGTAAAGTGAGTTTTCTCTCATTGTTGTATGCCAACAAGGGCAGGACAGTTTCTGAAAACATTCTGAAAATGCTTACATTTTAAAACGAGTTCTGAGATTACTTGGCCTTAGTGTAGACAGGGCCTCAGACAGCAGTGCTTGCTAATTGTGGGGATGTCTCAAATGTGTTGTTTGTTACATGAGATGCTTTTGATTGAAGCTTAATATACCGAAAATGGTTCAGTACAAGATTTCGTTTTTTAAACCAGTGTAAAGTACATCAAGGAGATACAATAATCTTGCTGAATGTGTTGGCACAGAGTCTGTGGTAAAGAAACTAACCTTGACTTGACTCAACCTTGATCTATTTTTCTTTCTAAACCCTACAATTAAAAAATGAAACTAAAATTTGAATTCCAAAAAAATAGAAGTAGGTCTGGCAAAAATGTCCTTAATCCTAAAGCCTATAATCGTTTCATTGTCTCTCACATAAACAGTATCGTTGCACACATACATATGTATACACACAGAAGAGCTCCCAAACACACATCAGGAAATAAAAGGTCTCTTTAAAAGTGGCTCAACATGCAAAGGAAGGTCAGAGTAATAGAGGGAGAGAATAATGCATTAATGTACCACAGTAAGACAACAATTTACAGTATATGCATCTATCTATATCCACATGATTGATATCTCTGCTGTAGGCATACAGATAAACAGAGTGTGTGTAAGACAGAGAGAGTGGGAGGGGAGAGAGTGTGTGCACAGAGAGAGAGAGAGGGAGGGGGGGAGAGAGAGTGCCACTTTGGAGTAAAGCTGTCATTACTCCGGCTGGCGCACTCCCTCATAAATACTGATAATGAGATGTTTTCAGCAGCCTAATCATTTGCCAATGTAGCAGTAGGTAATGTGAGAGGAACACTCTTTCCTCTACTTCTGTCTGGAGATGACACTCCAGATTCTATTTAGTCATTACCACAGCTAGTCTTATAAAGTGGAACAAGAGAAAGAACAGATTTCCTTGTTTCCTTCCTGTCACTTGCTGCAGAAAAGAAAAAAAATGTTGCTGCTTGTAAAGGAATAACTAAAAGAAGAGAGGTTATGCTAAATATCTCCCTCTCTATAGTTTTTATAAGTAAAATGAAGTGGTAATTGAGACTTCATTTCGTGTATATATAAACATATATTTGTTTTTCCTCACCTAAAATATGACAGCGTTTGAGAGTTGATCGAACACTATAAAAAAACAAGTTTATTTAATCTTTACTGTCCATATTCAGGGAGGTCTTACTGAAGAACCAGCTGAGAAAAATCAGAGGCTCATCAGTGTGACCAATGCATGAGCCCTGTTAATATATCTGCAATTATTTATCTGCAGTTTGCGATTTACACGTGAGAGATAGACTTTTTTTAATTTTTATAATGGGCTGCTGATTTTACGGTGAAGGAACAACTGGAGCAGTTCAGGGTCATGGGTACCTCCGTAGTGATAATGAGGGGCCAACACAGCCCGAAGATTTAAAGCATCTCACTGTGATTGGCAAAATTGCATTGGCACTCTGTATGAATCAAGAAAACCTGAGTGAAAATGCAAAGAAAATATCCTAAAAAAGTTTGATGTTGCTGAGTTGGTGTATCGATAAAAGCAAAATACAACAAGATGCAGAGGAAACAGTTTTAGCAAATAGATAATTACATACATGAAGAATTGACTTCAACAACCATAAGCTTCAAGAGACAACAACTCTCAGCAGATTAAAACAGACTCCTTATCACTCCACACAAATCTGATGTAATCCTACCTACTTTAATAGTAAAACAAACTGTACATGGAATTCTGTACATTGTTTTTTACTAGTTGAGGTTCAACTGGTGGTCTTTAAACTAAACCATCTTTTTGCACCTCTTCTTCTGCAGTATTATGATTTTTTGACTGTAGAGTTGGCACCACCTACTGCTCCTAATATATGCAGTATAGCTGTAGTGAATGGAAAGCAGCATTGGCATTTTCTTTTGCCAATTTTCTCAAAATTTGAGATGTATTTAGATTGAAACCTGGCTAATCTTTCTTTGAACAATGACAACTAAACTCTTTCCCAAACATTAAGCATAGATCAGATAGTTCTGATGAACCAGGTCATGACCTGACCTGATATGATCAGAAAAGGCTCATGTGCCACAGTAATGTTTTTAGTCACAAATGGGTTGTTTTAGTCATATTACTTGTTTTGGAGAGTACTGGCAGGCAAAACTGTTTTGCTGCTGAAGTTGGAGGATTTGTGGTCTCACCTTTAAATGCCTCTGTTTTGTAATGGTTGAGAGGCCAAGAAAGACATAATTTGTCACAGAAGGAATATGGTTTTTAATATCCATTTCAAAACACTGTTTCCATAAAACCCGGGCAATATTGCGTTTGTAGTTTGTGTTTGGGCAGTGTGAGTATTTGCAGCTTCTCTCTCATTATTTGTACAGGTTCACAACAGGTTCACAGGGTGATATCCTAAAACAGTTTGGGAGTTTCCCTCTGCAGGGCGGGCCACATGAGGAGACTCAGACACCCCTCTGCTCTCGCTGCCCCGCCCCCCGGCTCAGAATGAACCGAGATCTCCGAAGGCATTCCCAGGATAAAATAAACAAGAAAATGCCTTTGAAAGGCAGCCACTGACACTTAACTATATATATCTTTCCTATGGGCCATCACTCTAATGGGTGTTCCCTAAGAAGCTCTATGAAAGCACTGTACGGCATGTCATCTTCCGCTGCCTATCTTCCACTGGCCATTAACCAGCATCCTTGATCATTTTAATAGTCCCTCCATACTGCATCTCACAGGCTCCACAGTGATTGGACAAACACGGGTGTCCCTGGTGATATGAGAGGAATACATTGAGGAGCTACTGTGGTTTTCCATGGCCTCGCTGTGTATTGTTTACTGGGTCTGCTTGATTGCCCTCTGTCCAAATCAGAGGGTACAGGCAGGCAGGGCAGGGGTCTACAGGGACGCACTGTGTTGTGGACTGTCCCAACGTGCTAAGAATATTCACTCAACCCATGGCTCTGAGGGGCAACCCATCCATAGCTCAGTAAACACACACAAACACACACATAGTGGGAGTCATACATTTGTGCACCAGGGACTATATGGCCGTGCATAAATGTTGTGGTGTGTATTTGAGAGTGAGTGTGTGTGGTAGAAAGCCATGTCTGTCTCCACGTCACAGATAATTACCCCCTGTGTGACTTTGCTGCTCACAGTGGGAAAACACAGCAGACCCTCCTCATTGACAGTAGCATACAGCCCCGACATTATACCAACTATATGCGTTTTTAAAAATGAAACACTGGCTAGATACGTTTGAATATATACATACAGCTCTTCTGGTCTTGCTTTTTCTTTGCTTTATTTTTTAATTAGCTTTTTTTTCTCTGACCATAGCTCTAGGTCATATAGCTCATTGCAAGTGGCAGCCATTTCCATGAAAGTAGGAAAAAAGAGCTGCTTTTCTCTGTTGTAATCTTCACCCACCTCTGATTTTTATCTGTTAATCCCTCACTTACAACTCATAATTAAGCTAATTAGACACTCTATCCAAGCACAATTGCACCTCATTGGGACAGAAAGTGGGAAAATTCAAAGAGCAAGGTTAAATCTCTGAGTTAGAATTTGATAAATGCTAAAGGCCAACACAGTCATTCGAGCTTTAAATACTTTTAGTAGATGGAATATTTTCCCCTTAATCTGCAGATATTTTCAGAGGCGTGTGTTTTTTTTTAAGCTTCGTGGAATTCATGTTTCACGGTCGTGGTTTCCGAGCAGGTCTGGTCCTCAAGGCTGCCTTGGCTAACCTTGCTAACCAGGAGGGTAACATTAGCATGTCTTATCAGAGCAAAGCACGGTAAGTAAAATATGGCTTTTTTTTTCGTCTAAGAAAATGAAAAACAGGTATGATTAAAACAAGCTGGAACAATTTTTGTCTCAACATTCTGTTTTGTATTAGTTAGTTCTCATGACCAAAGAAAGATCAATTTAAAAAATGCTGCTGTCTATCACATATTAGCTAAGTTTCCATCCAAATGTTTCACAAATTTAAACTGAATATTCAGAAAATCTGCAAAAGAAAATAGGAATAATTACTTGTTTCCATCCAATACCGTTACGTGACTATTAGGAGTGGATTCACTGAAAAAGGATTAGGAGGCGCCAAACTACAGGATGGCTTAAATACAAATTACAGTGCTTACTTTTCGTAGGAAACAGTAAATGACAACAGCCTGACTGTTGCCTTGGGAAACACCACTCAGACGCCCATAGGTAAAACTGTCTCCACAGTTTAAAAGAACAATTTTTTCACTCTAAATGTAGGCACAGGTGGGAAAAAACGAGTAGAGTGACACTTCTTTTTTGTCTTTTAAAAACAGATTTGACCAAAAAGCCACTTCCTCCTGCTGCTGTCAAGTGGTCTTCAATTTTCAGAATCTGAGTGAAATAAGATTTGATTACCACAGAAAGATGCAAGGGGAATTCAATCTTTATGTTTGTTTGTGCGTGTAAAAGTTTTGACCCTGTCTCTGAGGGTTGCGGTGACTTGATGTTGTTTAGACTCATCTCCCTGCCTTCTCCCCCCCGGAGACCTGTCTTTGTAGCAATCCCCGCATCCTGTTCACTGCTCCGCTGCATCCATATCGCACTAATGATCATGGGAGTGGACAGCTGCTTAATGCAGTAGTGTCATCAGCGCTGCTTTCTGATAGCAGCTCCATTGCACTTGACGGGACTCAAATGCATCTGGTACACACAAGCCCCCCACATTTAGCAGATCGACTAATGTGGTTTTGGAACACCTCGGCATAGGTATTACATGTGTGCCATATCACAGTTGCAGTATATGATTACAAGACATATCACATTTGGAGTGTATGATTACAGAACGGGTTCTTGTCGTTTCTCACTGCTCATAATGCTGTCAAAGTGTCGCTCTCAATCACATTATGAATGCGACATAAAAGATTATCAGATATAGCATAAGAGGGGAAATTTCTGTTTAACTTTCCATAAAAATAGGAATACTTGACAAAACCCCTATGCTGCAGTTATTCCCCTGTTCCCCCCCTATGCTTGACATACTCATGGTTTGGTGGCTGCTTGGCGACCCATCATGCACTTGAGGGGTGCCCTCTCGGCCAGCAATGGTCACCTGACTGCACTATATGCAGTTATCCAATCATGCGCTCTCTCTCTCACACTCCGCTGGAGCGCTCCTGTCCAGTGCAGCTAAAATAACAGCAGAGCAGTTGGAATAATACTACACAGTACAAGTTTCATAAGAGTGTGAGAGGAAAGGTGCACCCGCTCAAGGTGAACATGTGGGATCTGAACATGTGGCTGTTTTCTCCACTTGTATGTGTGCATGTGTGTGTGTGTGTGTGTGTGTGTGTTTACTTCCTACATAGTGACGACCATAACAAGTTTTTAACCAACAGAGTGAGGACATTTTTGGGAAGCGAGGACATTTCAGTTATTCAAGGGCCTGTTTGAGGGTTAAGACTTGGCTTTAAGGTTATGGTTACAGTTAGGGTTAGGGTGAGTGTAAGGGCTGGGGTTAGGTATTTAGTTGATTAACATTTGGGTGGGTGGCTAGGGAATGTATTATGTTGATGAAGGGATTTTGGTTTGCAGGTCCCATCT
Source organism: Centropristis striata (assembly GCF_030273125.1). NCBI lineage: Eukaryota > Metazoa > Chordata > Actinopteri > Perciformes > Serranidae > Centropristis > Centropristis striata. The sequence continues at coordinate 38,524,694 of NC_081517.1, read as the reverse complement.
TGTAAAAGCTTTTTAAAAACTTTATTATAAAGCAGGTCTACGTGCTATATAAATACTGTAAAAGCATCACAAAGCTCAATTCACAGAGAAATATTCACAGCATGTATTCAGAAACTGTGCACTTTAATGTAACATCCGTTCTCCCATTATGTTGTGATGCCAAAACTGTACTATATACAGTTCTGTGCAAAAGTTTTAGGCAGGTATAAAAATCCTGTAACTAAGAATACTTTAAAAAATAGAAAGTTAAAAGTTTATTTTTATCAACAAAAAAAGGCCAAGTAAGTGAACAGAAGAAAAATCTGAATCAAATCAATATTTGGTGTGACCACCTTTGCCTTCAAACCAGCATCAATTCTTCTAGGCATTTTTTCTCAGTACTGTATGTGTGCTGCACAGTAATGTTACAGAACCAAACCAAACCAATAGACAAGTAAGAACAGATTCAATAAAAAAACACATGAAGTCATAAGTCATTGCACACCTTAAAATAATTTTGAAAGAAGAAATGCTGGCTGACCTTTTTTACAGACAGCAGTTCGACTCAAAAGAAAGCTTGATATCAATCACAGAGGTTTTATTTGCTAAGACCTGCTACACCTCATTGCAAGCAGAGTCCCATTAAAACCACTGATAGTGTGTTATCCAGCATATCAGGGACACTGACATGACACTGTCTGAAAAGAGTCTACTGTTGTTTTTTTTTCATTGTATTTTTTCTGTGGTTTGAGAGCCATAAAAAAATCCATTCAGCTACTTTGTATTTGGATTGTGGCAGAAATCTCCAATCTTAAAATTTGAGCAAATAAAACCACAACTATCAGCAAAACGACATATCTCAAAAGATGAAGTGAGATAATATATATATGTTTTTTTGTAATTTAGGTGAACCCACCCTTTAAATCTGTCAGAGACTAAAATGGGAGAGATTATGTGTACTAAATGTGAGGAGATCAGGGGATGGACCACCACAAGTCCTCACTCATCTCAGATCCCTGTCTGTCTCTCGTTTTCGTCGCCTCTGTCTTTCCTTCCCTTTCCTTTCCTTTCTCTCTGTCTCTCCTCCTCCCATCCTCCCTTCTTTGCAGTTCATATTTCAGTTTGCTCCCAGGAGCTCGCAGGTCTGTGCCAGACGGAAATTCGCTGAGGCTGCAGGAGCCCCCTTGGAGGCCACATGGAGGAGGGACAGGAGGGGAACAATCAGGCCCAGTCCTTCCTTGCTATCCCTCCCTCTCGTTCTCTCACTCTCCCATGTACTTTTTTCTCCCTTTCCCCCCTTCTTTTTTTTCTCTTTCTCCCTCGTTTCCTCTCTCTCCCGTCTCTCTCTGTCTCCTCTGTATCCAGCCTGCCAGGCTACACAGGTCCTCAGGGTGACTTGCTCTTGGCTCGGGTCCCTCAGCACAGAGTCCTCTCCTCTCCTCCTTCACCCACTGCCTCCCTCCAAACTCTTCCTCCTCCTCCTCCTCCTCCTCCTCTTGCTCCTGTCCCCCCTCCTTTCTCCTCCTTCCTTCTCCAGCACTCTCCCCGGGGGGAAGACGGTGAGGCCATCCAGTCCCGAGCTGTCCATCAGCGAGGGTGTTTACTTGCAGCGTGACAGGCCGACACATCTGGAGCGCATATTCACTAGTGTTCACACTCTTTCTCCCTCTCACTCTTTGCTGGCCCTCTATATATCCTAACGCTGCCACCAGACACATTCCTCCCGCTCATTTCAGGGCCCTTTGTCGTCTTTATGTCGAGCCCACCTCTAACTTTTGTACACTCACTAGAAGCACACACAAACACACACAAAGACATGCACACGCAGACATTTGTTTTCATCCATTTTCCCTCTCTTTCTTTCACCCCTCCAGTGGTTTTTCTGTTGCATGACAGAAATTGGAGTTAACCACCAGCAGGGGTGGGCTGAGGGGGTGGGCAGAGCAGTGATGGGGATGGGGGGCAAAAGTCAGCCTTCCCTCATCCACTTCTCTCTCTCTCTCTCCCTCCTTCTCTATCTCTATCTGTATCTCTCTGCCTTTTTTCACTGAGTGCAAACTAATTACAGCAGCTCCTCAGCTCCTTTTTGGAAACCCATGACTACTGCTGTAATGAAGTGACACTCTTTCTTCATCCCGTGTCGCCCCCCCTCACTCATCCTCCCACCCTGCATCCCACCCACCCACCCTGTCTGTTTTCCCAACATTCCTGTGCTGGTGTGTGACTGTGATGGCTTGTCATCTCGCAGGAATGTCCTGCTCTCCCACCTCGTCCCCCCGATTTGGCGTGAAGCATTTGCTCCTGGTTTCCGACTCTGCACATGTACACACACAGACACACACGCAGGCACACACTTGAAATGCTAGCTTTTAAAAAAAAAAAAAATGTGTTCATGCAGATGGTGTCCATTGGGCTGCATACCTACCCTTGGCGTGCGGCCACAACAAGCACAGCCATTCTCAGATAGTCCCCAGCTTGTTTTTCAACTGTAGAAAGTGTGCACTAAGTTATTTTATCTTGTGTTGCCTGTGGTAAAAAGAGCCATTTACTCTCTATGGTTAACCTGAGGAATTCTCTTGATTACACTAATGACCAAATACGGCCTACCAGAGCGCTTTTTAAGGAGAACCACTTGTTTGACGCAGTTTCATATATGCACAATATACTGGATCCACAAAAACACAATTTGCACCTCATAAACTGAGGTCGGGCCACATTGTGCAAAATTAATTGTGAACGCAACTATAAGCTAAATGTAACAAATGATGAAAATGTAGAGTTTTTGATTATATTCCACATCGTAAACATCATTCCAGTTCCAAATACAGTATAACCTCCATACAGGTAATGGTGGTTATAAAGGAGGGCAAGGGGGGCCAGTGCTCCTGTAATATTAAGCCGACACCCCCCCTCTGGACCGCCAAAACTTGGCTGATATGGCGGACTTTAAGAGACTATACCGGGCTGCTTTTAATAACCATTTGTGCCCAAAGACAAAATTATTATGATCAGCAAAAAGTGCCATATTTTTTCTGTTTGGTCTAAAGTCTTGAAATTTGGTACAGACATACTTTGGGCAAGAGCCTTTTAAAACATGAGGACAAAATGCTATATATGTGCTTATCTTTGATAACTTAAGCTTTATCTTTTAACTCAGCCTATTTTGAGTAACTTGATTTTGTCTTTTCCCGAGTTGTCTTTTCTGAGGTACAAACATTTTCTTATCATACTATATTTAGCCTTTGGGTACATGGGACTTCTGTTTTCATAGACTATAATGGAGTCTGTTGCAGAAATAGCAGACCCAAGTGTCTAAAGATATGATAATAAAAAAGTTTTCAAGCAAGCGGTTTCAGGGATTTTGAAAATATTTGTACTTAGGCAAGTTTACAAAACACTTTCACCAAAGGAAAACAAAAAACAGTTGGTACTAAAAATATTAGTATGATATGAAACTAAAAGATCTAAGTAATGCATTGTTACAAACCAGTTATTATATCTTGTTGGGGCTAAATAATGCTCAAAAGTTAGACTTTAGTTAGTTAAACTTTTTAATGAGGGAAAACTGACCTGGCTATTTTTCACAGGGATCCTTTGACCTCTGACCCCAAGATATCTGAATGAAAATGAGTTCTATGTGTACCAACAAAACTCCCCTCTACAGACACGCCCACTTTATGATAATCCCATGCAGGTTCGGGAAAAAAAACGTTCCGTAGTTTTTCTCATGCTGCACAAATGTGTTATTTTCGCCTATTCTAAAGGGGACAGCTTATTGTTCCAAAGGATCAATAGTCTGAAAAACCACACTGTTGTTACCCCTTAAACCACATGTGGCCCCTGCCTGCCCCCCACCCCGTCTTCTGAAATGGCCTAGAACCGCCACTGCATACAGGAAAATGAAATAGATTCTGTAATATGAAGCACATGTGACATTAAGACAAGTTTCAGCTTGGAGAGCGACACATAATGACTTTCCTCTAGTCCAGACATGTTTAATACTCCACTCTACATATGGTGAGGACTTATCAGAGGCCTAATGGTACACAGGAACATGCTACACTCAATGACCCGAGGGAGCACCTTCAAAGGAAGGCAATAAGGGAGAATATTGCATTCATACGTATGTGTGTGTGAGCGCACGCGACACAGTCTCCTGATTGGCATCATCCTCTGGAACAATTCTGGCTCCTTCTAGATCCGGTTGACGTGTGTGCATGTGTGGGATTATTTGTGTGTGTGTGTGTGTGAGTATTTCTCTGTGTGTGAATGTGTAGGAGATATCACCGGGCTCTCATGTTTATTCAGCTCAACGCCTGGATGACCAGGACTTATCCGCTGTCCTGATTACCCTGCCTGGCCTGCCACCATTAATCCTTCAGAGACCTCAGGCCCCTTAAACAGCCCTATCTTACACACACACACATGCAAAAACACACACACACAAAAAGCCACACGTGCATTTTTAGTATATTATATATCAAGGACAGATTGCATTCCTCATATACATACTATACATGGAATAAAACAGTACCTTTTCTCATTTGTTTCTCTCTCTCCTGTTATATCAGGGTTGTCCTCAGGGCAAAGTGTCTTTGTGTGTATGTGTGTGTGTGTGTGTGTGATTGTTTATATATCCGCTCTGTCATTTGGGCCTCCAGGAACCTTCCAGGCATCTCTCTAGGTCCCTAGTCCCTTTAATTCACAGTGAATTGTGTGTGTGTGTGTGTGTGTGTGTTTCTGCCAGAGAGAGAGAGAGAGAGAGAAAGGGAGAAGTGTTTCAGGCTAATTTGTGCCACAGTATTTTCTTTATCATCTCTTGTAAGTCTGTGTGAAGGCCCACATAATTATGTTTTATGTTGAGTAAAAATTACTGTATTGTAGCTCTTTTCCCATAACAACCATATTTTTCTTCGGAGACATAAGGTTTTTCTGGTAAGGGGCCTGCTGGAGCAAACTGAGTGTGCGGCCATGTGTCTGCTATTGTGTGTGAGTGTGCGTACATGTGTATCCAGGACACCAGGGTTCTTTTCAGTAATAGTCACAGGGCCAAGACATAATATTGACCATGGCTGTGTTCCCTATTCTGGTTTTGCCCATAATAAATGATGCAGATTAGAAAAGTAGAAACACATTGGGCTGATAAGTAGCCTTTTGGAGCTCGCTCGCCATGCCATTGAGGAGGGAGGGGGCTCTCTTTTCTCACTTTACCTCAATTTGAAAAGTATTGCAGTGACTCAAGGGCAGGGACGCTGTGTGTGTCTGTGTGTGTCTGTGTGTGTGTGTGTGTGTGTGTGTGTGAAGTTTTAACTGTGGTCTGTGTACGTTTAGAGCGAGCGGGTGGTGAGGGTGTTTGGACTCAGAAGGAATGACGACGGTGTGTGTTGCCAAGTCCCATTTGAATATATACACAGTAGGGAACCCTCTCATTATAAACAGGAGCTCATGCTCGTGGGTGTGCATGTGTGCACATAAAAACACGCACAGGGGATGGGGACAAAACACTGGAACCAGTACAACTGGAATAAGAGCATGGTGAAGTTCATATCTCAAGGCTAAGGAAAATTAAGATGAAGTTGAGAACTGAGTTAGTGTGTGTGTGTGTGTGTGTGTGTTGGGGGGGGGGGTGTAGATATTTGTTTTAAAACGACTCCCCTCGCCATTTCAAATGGTCTACATGAGATGAAACGCCTGTTGACACACACTGTTGTCTTTTACCGTTTGTCTCTTTCTACCTTTCCACCTCATTCCCTTCTTTCGCTTTCATTTATATTGGGAGGGACCACTTGACCACCTGAGCAGAGACACACACACACACACATACACACACACACACACACACACACACACACACACACACACACACACACAGTCATGTCCTCTGACTCCTTCCCCTCCTCTGACACTACTCCCTCTCTCCCCTCCTGTCCCTGTCTTCTCCTTTTTCCCATAACAAATAACAGTGCAGAATTCCCCTCGCTTCTCTCCTGGGGAATTTTCATTACCGCCCAGTCCCCCTGCCCAGAAGGACTCCCCGCCTTGAACTGTTCAACAGCTGTGGTGTGGACACTCTCTTCCAAAACAGGCCCACTGTTCACAAACACCCGGCGGACTCAGGGTGGGGACTCTGTGTCAACCTCTGCAGCTCCAGAGACGGAGCTTCCCTCGCATGTGGCCCACCCCAGGGCCCCCTCGCCTGGGGAGAGAGAGGCCTGACGCTGGGCCCTCACCTCTCCTCATGTTAGATTGAGAACAGCTTTCCAGTGGGCCTGTGTACATGATAGGAAAGATGTGGAAGGATGAATCCAATTTACTACAACTTTTGTCTTATTTTCAACATTTGGGATATTATTTTTGGTCATGATTACTTTACACCCATCAAAGTAACCCTTCGATAAACCCCTCTTGAAATCACTGATTGTCCAATTATAACTTAGCAGTCGTAACTACGCATAGCTGGTCGCTCAAGTTTTGGATTTCTTTCGTAGATGCTAGAATGTATCTACTACCCACCAGGCATTACTTTAATTTATTCCAAGAGTTAGCATATCATTAGCACTATACTTTATTTTGAAAAAAGCCCCATTCATGATGAGCACATGTAGCTTTCCACTTGGTTTTGTGGTATTTAGCGGAGCAACCTCAACCGCTGCATCTTCCTTGGTCGCCATTTTTGCAAAGATTGTGACCATAGAGAGTGTTCAGCACTACACCTCCAATCAAAACTTAGTAGTCGTAATTAGGCGTAGCAGGTACTTAGTAGTCCCTCCCCTTTTCCTACGTAGCTAAGATTACGACTATTGAGAGTGAGAAGTATGAGAAGGTACTGATACGGAAGAATATAAATTGAGACACAGAAAAAACAGTGTGGAAAGAGTTATATCACCAATCGGGATGGTAGCCAGAATTGAAATAAAGCAATAAAATAAGACCCAAGTTAATAAATTGGATGGATGGATGGATGGATGGATGGATGGATGGATGGATGGATGGATGGATGGATGGATGGATAGATAGATAGATAGATAGATAGATAGATAGATAGATAGATAGAGTCTCTGCCCTTAGCAAGTGTAAGGCGAGGTGCTGTAATCAAAGGCGATTACTCATCACATGCTGTGACGCCCCACAGTCAAATGCAAAGTAGCTTAAATTAAAACACACTTCATTTGAATAGATGAAAACTACATGGGAGACAAGTCGCCTCGTATCCCCGCCTGGCGACATTTATTTCTGTCGGATCAGCAGTACACGATTTGCTGGCTGGAGGGGTTTTCATAGAGGTGGCAGAGTGTTTGTTGGCTTCTCTTAGAACTCAATACTGTGTGTGTGTGTGTGTGTGTGTGTGTGTGTGTGTGTGAAAGAGAGAAGCTACTATCTCAAGTCTTCTTTGGAAGAAGTTAGGAACACTTGGCAGCAATGATAATGGAAGTCCCCTTCTCTTGGCCACAGCTCCTGCTTGTGTGTGTGTGTGTGTGTGTGTGTGTGTGTGTGTGTGTGCACATAGGAAACGGCCCATTTGAATGTACTGGAGCTGGGATGGGATCAGTGTGTGGGAGGTATTTTGTTCATATACCAAAAATGAGATTATTAAGGAGCAGACAATGTTTGACCACAGGAACACAGCATGTTCCCATCCTACATGTCACAGTTCATTTGTGTACTTAAAGGGATAGTTCACTGCAAAATGAACATTCAGTCTTTGCTTCAAACATTACTTCTCTTCTCACCACTGTGTCGGTCAAAACTCACTAATTCTTTAAGAAACAGGAATACATTTAGAACAAATTATCTCCCATTGTTCGATCCCAACTTTCTCTTTATTTCCATAAATTATTAGGTTTTTGACTGATTTCTATATGTGTTGAAGCTGTGACAGCAACCCATTCTCACTCCCGAACTTGTCACATATGGTCAGAACCCATTTTAATCACTTTTAACACACTGCACAGGGTGCTCCTTTACTGTCATTTACGGACATGTTGCGTTGCCTGAAAAAGGCAGGCAATGTAGAATAGAAAAGCGCAAAGTCCACAAAGGGAGGCAGTCTGTGTTGATGGACAGGTTCAACAAACACGGGACTCTGACCCAAAAAAACGTTGTGTCATAGCAGTAATTTTTTCTCTCAAACCATGAACTTTTCCTAACCCTCACCAAGTAGATTTGTTGCCCAAACATAAGTATTATTGTGTGAATATACAACTTAACCACATGATGAAGTCAATCCGACTACCCTGCATGTCCAAAACTCTCACTAAAATGCTGTGTATTAAAAAGTGATGCCAAGGGCTGCTGACCAAATGTCCATATGTAACGTGTTGGGAGTGAGAATGTAGAAGTAAAAGGATGCTCCTCTTACTTGATAGTTTTCGTAAAGCCAAATTAACAGAAATTCAACAAAAGAAAATGGGAAAAAATATGCACATTTACATCGACTTGTGCATGCTGGGTGCATTGAGATAAACAGCTGGTTGCACTATTTCTCCAGTTCTCCCGAAGACAAAGACAAAAATGACATTAAAAATGTATTTCATTATTTTATTTTTTACATTTATTTTATGTATCATTTAAAGAATGTTACAACCTCATAATTGCTTTATAGTTCTGATGTTTCTGTCGCTATTTTTTTGTCTCTTCACTGACAAGTTAGATTAACGCCACATGCTTCATGTACATCATTATTTATTTGTTCAGTCTGCTTTTATTGCATTTTGTCGCTTTACAACTTCAGCCAAGTGTTAAAACATTTTGCAACACTTTGACTTTTTCTCAGATTGCCTGTTGTTTTTAATGCTCAAATTAAAAAGCAGGTGGAAAGAAATGACCTAAAAGATTTATATTTTAGAATCATGATGATAATGACAAAAGCAACAACAGCTACTTGTGTGTAGAAGCAGGTGAATGCTTAAAACTGTTATTGGTTACATGGATTATTCAAAAGACATAAAAAAAACTGAGCAGTTTTGACCTGAATGCATTCTGTCTCTTTTTAGGGTTCAAAGCAACTGTTTAAAGCCTGAAGCTGTTTTTGTACACAAATAAGGCATTCAACCATTATTCTTCATCAAACTTACTCTTTAAAAACACCTCTTTCTTTTTAAACAAAGACTGTAATCCTGCTATTCAATTATCATTTGAGAGAATAAGGTATGAGGCTGAAGGTCTGTGCACAGGATCGTCTCAAAAGAAAGTGGGAGGTGCAGCTATGTGGTGAAGTGGTATATTTGTTTGGGAGACACCTGGCCTGAGCGGAGGAGCTCGAAACACTATAAGGCTGCTGCTCCTGACCTCTCTCCCCCTGCTCCCTCCCTCCTCCCTCCTCCCTCTTTCTCCCTCTGTACTCTTCTCTCGGTGGTGGACTGTTTTGCCACTGTCCCCCCGTCTGTCCACATTCCATTCACCGGGATACCTCTCCATCCTGTCCCAGAGGAGTGTGTGTGTCCGTCTCCGTGTGTATGTGAGTGTGTTGAAGGAGGTGGCCTACAGGCTTTGCCTCTGGTCACTTTATTAAAGTGTGTTTTAATTTACTCCTGTGCTCCTGTGAGCCCCTGCATCCTGACACACACACACACACACACACACACACACACACACACACACACGGCAGCCCCTCCTGAGACATGGCTTATTAACTCCGCTCCTGTCTGTCAGAGAATCGGTGGGGGGGCCAATACTTCCGCACCACATTCCTCACTGTGGTCTGGTCACGTTGATTTTAGAAATCCTATAAATGCAGTTACATAGTGGGACACAAATGCATATAACATGCATATATTTCCACGGCGATAAGCACAGACACATAAACCATAAACATACAGACATGTATATGGCCCTCCATGGAGTCTTTGTGGGGTCAAACCCTGAGCCCAGCCAAAGAGCAGCGGGGCTGCATTTGTTATCCTAACAATTAACATGCTGATAATTGTTTAAATAGCACTTAGCAGTAATCACTATGTTTGGCAACGCAATTACAGCAACGTCAGATTTCCCCTGGTTCAGAGTGCTAACAGAAAGCACACGGCCTCAGAGGATGGAAGAAGAAACTGATCAATTTATTCTTCTTTCATGATTGACAAAGTTTCACCATGACCTGCTTATAGCTATAGTACCGTATATCTTTATCTCCCATGCCTTCCATAATTTATGTGTCTCACAGTCCCCCCTCTCCGCTGTACATTATTCCCTGAGTCTCTCCTCTGTCTCAGTATTAAATATGGAGGGAGCTGGAGTCTGTCTCAAAGGAAGGGAGAGGAGTCATGTTGGGCTATCCTAAGGTCTTGGTGTGTGATGCTGGGGCCTCGGGCCCTCAACCTAGTCTCACAGCAGAGGCTTCGGGGCACAGCCAGAGGGGATTTTCTGTGTACATTTGCAGCTGTGTGCTTGTGTGTGTGACACTGTGCTTCTACCAGAGACTTTTACAGACCTAAGCAGCATAAAATAGGATGCGTGCAGTGTATGGTTTTATGTGTATGTATTTGTGTATGCACATGAATGAGAGTCACCATGTCAATGTGTGTGTCCTACGCTGCATGTAGAGTGACTGAACTGGCCTGCTTTACATGTGTCACTTGTGAGTAGCTTGTGAAAAATGTATTAAGAGGGCCAGCTGGGGTAAGAAAGGGGACCGGGGGAGTGAGACAGAAGGGGGGAGGCAGGCAGGGAGGGAGGGAGTCAGGGAGTAAGGGGCACAGCTGTAGGGGATTAATGCCCAGAGTGGAGGAGAAGGAGCTGGAGCCCAGGAATGTTCCCCAGCGCCCCCTCAAGAGGGAGGGAGTAAGGGAAGACAAGGGCACGGGCCTCAGATGTGTCCTGTACCGCGCAATCTTTACGTATGTTTGTTGGAGAAGAGGAGGGGGGCGGTATTTCATCCTTGTCAGTCTTATCCGCTGTCTCAATCTCCCCCCTGCCACCTACACCCCACCCTTCTCCTCCTCAGGCACTTTGGCAGCGATCAGGCCCAGTTCACAAGACTTTTCTCCGTGCCGCTCCTCCCTGCCTGCTTTCTGTGTCACATTCTTTGTCTTGTGAGCACCGTGATTTATGGACGGACACAGGAAGCGTGTGTGTGCGTAATTGCACGGCTACGGTCAACAGTGAGTGAGGGGGCATCTATCAGGCATCCCGAGGCTGTCACTAAAATATCGATACAGTTTTTTCCTCTTGTGATCGCTCTGCTGTGTTAACCACACCCTGAATGGCAGCCTGAAGGTACGAGGACTGTATGAAATGATAAACAGATATTTAACAGGGTATGGCTTCAAGCTAGAAAGACTGCTTGTCTTGTGAAACCTTTGTGAGGCCTTTGGTTTGTGTGATCACTTTTCACTCCCTCTTCAAAGAGTTTGGGTGGTGTTGTGGGAGAACTGGTTGCTTCCTCCATAGCTGTGCCCTCCACCACCTCCTATTCACAGCAGTCCCCTCTTTGTTTCTTTGCACCTTCACCGCCTGTCACTCCATCCAAACTCCTGGTGTTGACAGTCGTCCAGCCAACCCACTCATTTCCCCGTGACGTGTTCAATGGGGCTGCACTGATCCCCGCTGACGACTCTGAAGAGGTGACCACGGTGATGACGATGGACCTGTCCATCCATCCCCCTGCTTGTTCACCCGTGTCTCTCGTTCTCCCATTTGGAAACCACTCTACCTGGTTCGGACAATTACCTCACGTCCACTTGTCTCCCCGTCGCTGCCTTAACTCCTCTTCCACCCACTTAAGTTGTGATGGGCTAAAAGGGATGCTTCAGCCACCGCATGGCCCCTGCACTGTTATTAGATGCTCAGAGTTTTGTTGACAGCCCATAAAAAAGCTGTACCCTCTCATTGTGCGTCTCTGTGTGTAACAGTGTGCTAAAAACCATACTCCACCTCAATGGAATTTACCACAACTGCCGGGTGTCTGTCCATTAGTAATGTCTCCACATGTGTTTAAGCCATTTTGTCCTTTCTGATAACTGCCTCCTGTTGAAATTGAAAGAGAAAGGGAAGACTCTAACAATAGATTTATGGTCACCACCGGGTCCCTGGTGCGAGGGTGAGTCTGCGAAAAAGAAAGGCTCCAAAGGTTGACGTGGCGCTTGGTCATGCACCAGTTTTGAGGGAAAAGTTGCTGAGGAGGTTTGTCTGCACAAACATCTGTATGATTTGTCATGTGGGGACCACATGGACGGTTAAATGCACTAAAATTCATGGAAGGAGATGGCCACGCGAAAGAAAAGGCATTTTGCCAAAGGGTGTGGACAAACAATTCAAGATCGCTTTGTCAAAGCTATGATGATGAGGATGGGACAGCTGACCCCCAAATCAAAAATACATATTTTTGTTTTACCTGTGGTGCTATTTTTTAATCTAGATTGTTTATGCGAGTTCCTGAGTGATGGAGATATCGGCCGTAGAGATGTCGTCCTTCTCACAATTATAATAGAGCTAGATGGCACCTTACTTATGGTGCTCAAAGCACCAAAAGAAATAAAAAATGTACAATAATGCCTCTCTCCAGAAATCTTATCCCATTTACTCCAGATGATCCACAGACTTTGTTGTGAACAGTTTCATGTAGGAACTTTTTTCTTTCTAGTATAATTCAAAGGCTAGTGCCATCTAGTTCTATTATAGTCAAGCCGTTATCTTCGACACACACAAAAACAATTTAGATTGACAAATAGCACTACAGGTAGAAAGCAAAAGATATATTTTTAGAAACAGTGACGTTAATAGGAAAATAAATTGATAAATAGGTACACAAATGTAAACTACGGTTGCCAGAAAGCCTAGTTTCTTTACTTCCTGTCTCCAAGTTGCTTATTCACATATAATTTTGTTTGTGCCCCCTTGCTTTTCGGAGAATACTGCACTGAACATCTCATTGAGCATAAATGCCTCTTTGCATGCTCACCATCTACACAGGCCTGTACCACAGTGTCTCGCACGAGTACAGTGCAAACAAAGCTTAAGCCACCATCCAGCTTTTGTCCCGCCACCAAACACAAGCTCAAACACTCTTCCCAGTCTGCAGCAGCAGCAGGGTGGGGTGAGACAGCAGGCCAGCCAGGAGGGTGGATGGCCTAACAGGGATACAGGTCTCAACACATCGCCTCTCAGTCACTGACGCTAACGCTAACACTCAATCTCCTCTGCCTTTCCAAGACACTTCAGGTGCAGAGCACACATTTAAAATTTACACACGCACATTTACGTCAAAGACATTTTTTCCAATGCACACACGCACATAAACACAAAAATTTATGCTTCCTCTCACTGTCATTAGCCATGAGAAGGACTTCAAACGCCAGGTGATATCATAGCAGCCTGGGAACAAACAGCGCAGTTTCCTTAATCTTCACATGACTTCTCAGCACTTAGCCGATGCTTAATTGCCAGGGAAAGTTTTAACATCTGCTTTTATTCAATAGTCTTTATTGGCATGAGTCACCCTCTATGCTACTGCCAGCCGCTTCCTTCACCCAGTATCATGTATTATATATATATGTATATATATATTTTAAAAAGAAAACAGAAACGGAAAAACAGAATTTAACGAAAAAATTCCTGCACACAGAGTGACTGATAAATAAATAAGGTACAAGCCAGGCTTTCATGGGTACTTAGTCCTTGGAAGAGCAGGGTTTTATAATTCCAAAGCCATGAAAAAATCAGAGGGTAACAAGGGGAGTAAAAAGCTGCGCTGCTATATTTATAGGGGTAATCATTAAGGGAAATGCAATTTGAAGTGGGAGAAGAAGGCAGTGATGGAACTTTGGGGTTTGCTTGTTGCTCCTCCAGGGGCAATACCTTGTCCTCCCGAATAACCTCTTTCTACTTTCTTCTGGTCTACAATCTACCGGTTTCACCAACCTTAATCTTTACTTTTATCAAAAAGCAGACAGCAGAGAGATGACAGGAAATGAACGGAGAGAGAGAGACATGGGATGACATGCAACAAAGGTCCCCGGCCAGACTTGAATCAGAGAACCTGAGATTCTTTCGTATAAAGTATGCGAAAGGGATTTTTTGTCAACTCCCAGTTTTCAGCGTGCGGCTAAAAACATACATTTATCAAACTAGAAGCATCAAATTTGATAAAGTGTCCTCAATTATCTTACATAATCCAGCGCCACTAGAAGTAATTCCCCAAAATGTCTGAGTTTCAAACTGTGCAGGTGGCAGCAGCCTGCATGGCCTGATAAACTGTTAATGGTGTGAATGAGGATCAGTAATTATTGTTCCCCATGAAGCTGAACATGAAATTGGTCAAATTCTTTTCTTTAGACACATTTGAGAGGCCCCTGTGGACACTTTTTATGCAACAGACACAGGACAGCTCCTCTTAAGTCACTGAACCACTCGAACCTGTGGTTAGAGTGATAGTTTTACTGTGTTTCCCTCTGCGTGTGTGTGTGTGTGTGTGTGTGTGTGTTGCAGCAGTGGTCAAAGCAGAGCCAGGATGTCACCATGACCTGGTCACTATGCGGGATCATGACTGAGGAAGGGAGGGAAAGATTAAGTCAGAGTGCTTTGGGTAAAGATCTTACGTAGACACAAAGAAATGTGCTAAAATGAGTTAATAATATAGTAAATCACATGTAGAGGGTATCTGAGCATTTGCTAAACCCCACCCCTAAACAAAGATCGTCCAATCATAGCTTAGCTAAAGACGTGCTGAAGTGGTGTGCATGGGGTACCAGTCAGGGTGGGGATTCACTGACGTATTGCATTTTTTTTTTTTTTTTTTACAATTTCGGAATTGATTTTCTAACTTGGTTTTGAATCGATCACGGTTTAGTGTATGATTCAACTTTTTCACATGGACATGAATCACAATACTTGTAGAATTGCAATACTTAGAAGTCGCAATGCATATTGAATCGCCACCCAAGTATCATGATACTATGGAAATGGGAGAAAAGCATCGTTCATATCGGCTAGCTTCACCCTACAAACCTTTATCTTGTGAAGTGAAAAAATACTTCAGTGCACTACTGAATACATGTTTTGGGGATGTCGAGTTTTTAGATGCATCTGTCCTGTGCTTGGAAGCTCTTAGAAGGGGAGCAGCTATTAAAAAGGAACACTACATAACAAAGTTATGTTTATCATACAGGCTACACATATAACCTACCTACTAGTTATCTGTTAAACACACTTAATATGCCAACTAAACGTGTTTCCAAGACAGAGCAGACCTCCTGAGGTCTTGATACAACTACACGCATTCAACCCTTGTTCCATTAACTTACAGTAAAAATCCAGCTTGGGCAGGAGTATCTGCTACACCTGGCAGGCCTGTGATCTGACACCGAGCCAAGGAATTTGAACAAACAGAGGGAGACTGATAAAAGGGAAATAATCTTTGGAGAAAGGTTAAAACGGACCGAAAGATGAAGCGTCAGTGTTTGGGACAGAGGTAGAGGTTAATCAAAAAGGGGTAAAGCGAGTAAAGGTGGAGAGAGATAAAAGTTATAAAAGAAAAAGAGAGGGTAGAACTGAGGAGAGGAAAAAAGAAAGAATCAGACAGGAGGGCTGGGTGGAGTGTTTTTAGGTGTCTGGCTGTAACAGCATGGGTCTCTCCCCTGACACCTCCACAACTTATCATCCCCGCATTCCTGCACAGGGACACTCCCCTGCCCACTGACACTCTGCTCTGTGTGTGTGTGTGTGTGTGTGTGTGTGTGCTGTTTTAAGTGAAAGGGCACGTTGGCCTCCCTCTCCCAGGACATCTGGCTGCAGAAAGAGGGTTTGTGTAAGACATGTTTATGTATGTTTGTGTGTGTGTGTGTGAGAGAGAGGGAAAGAGAGCGAGCGAAGTGAAAGAGAGGCATAAGAGAAAAGCAACAAAGTATGAAAGAAAGTAGGGAGAAAGCTGTATTGTGAGTGTGTCACAAACACAGTTTCCCTTCACCACCTCTGCAGGGCCTTAGGTTGTGGCAGAGAGTACAGAAAACATCTCAGGGATTTCCTGCCATTCAGAGCAGCCCCTGAGTCCCCTCTCCACTCCAACCTCACATTCTGTCCAGCTCCTTGAAGCTCTTGAAGAGAGGGGTGTGGCCGCAGACAGACCCTCGTTAATTCATTAAGGGCATCCAGTGTGTGTGTGTGTGTGTGTGTGAGGCAGGCGAGAGGAAGCTCTCTGTGAACTTTACTGATTACAGCAGAAGTGATGTGTGTTTTTACAGCAGCTCTGTAGACAATGCGATGTTTTGCAATGACAGAGGTGGAACTTGGACTTGTTGGAAGTAAAGTTTTAAGCCCAAATACTAACTGGTTGAAAAACTTTGACCTATTATCCAAATACAAAAAACTTTACCCAAAGTTTTGTAAATTTTGTTGGATATATATTATGAATTAGGACAACTGTAAATGAAAACTTAATATAAGGTCTAGAGAACCATCATTGAATTCTGCTGTTAAAAAACATGTCCTTCCACAAACATACTTGGGCAGGTATGAACTCAGTAATTATACTCAGGTGCTGGCCAAAACTACCAATTGGGTTCAATCCCAAATTAACTTGTGCAGTTTTTTCATTTTGGGAACATGACCTGTACTCTTTAAATTTGATCTAAACGGCTTGTGCAATGTGTTGCATAGCAGTATTAGCAGCTAGCTGGAGAATTAAACAAGCAACTTGGTGGCAGTAAATTATTTTCCTCAAAGTACATTTGGCTAGAATGGATTTGGTATAGTACAGAACGCAGAACTTTCTTTCTGTATTTACTTTCTTAATTCCGCCCTGACACATCTGACCAATAAGCAGAGTGAATGGTTAACATAACATTGTTTGTGGTGACGCATTTTGGTGGGTTTTGAAGTTTACAAACTCTTGAACTGATTCAAGCCAGAGCAAAAAAAAAACCTGAAAATGAAAATGTACGAAAGTAGTCCAGTGTCTGTATAGGAAATATAGGAAAACAAGTAACAAAATTCAAAAACTGTAAAGTAATAAACAACTAATTACAAATAACTGAAAAGATACAAATACTTAGCAAGTTTTGTATACATTATACTTGATCTTGGACTGAACGATAAACATTTTTTATTAAAATAAAAGAGCTGCAATTTTAATAAACTCTAGCAACCATCAATTCTGTTACTCAGCCAAACAACAATAACAAACTCTCTGCTGATGCCTGATTAATATGCTCTGTGCATGCTCGTGTCCTTGCTTTGTGGAAGAGGAAACATCGATGTGTTGTTTTAGAATGTAATGATATAAATTTCAACAATTAGCTCACATTTATGAGGATATGACATCTCTTTTTTATTGCTGAACAAAAACCTGACGGGATCTCAATGTCATCATTTCATCTGATTCTGTACAATGCATTGCAGAGTAACTACCCCAAAATAGTCAGAAGTTGCAAGACGGGCTTTAGAGTGTGATTTATTATGGACTACAATGTGAAAATATGCGTGAAGTCGTATACCTGTATGGAAGTTAATAGGGGATATTATTCTCAGGTCTCTGTGCCCTAGACAGCTCCAGTATTTTACCTCCTCTCTTAGAGACAGCCTCCTAATTGCACTTGAGTGTGGACCACTGTGTTTCTTTGAGTCACTGGCTGGCTGCTGTCAACATGTGGCTCGTACAGTCACCAGAGCCGGAGGGCACAAAAGCTCTGATAGGAACGGCTGTTGGCACAACAGAGAGCCGGGGGAGCGGGTGGCTCTGCAAAGTTATCTCTTTGAAAGGAGTGTGTGTGTGTGTGTGTGTGTGTGTGTGTGTGGTGTTGTAGCTACAGGGAGTGTGCGTTGTTTTACGAGCGCTCCTTCCCATCTCAGCCGCCTATAGCTTTGCTTTTAGACTGTGATTAATAGGAGCTGGAGAAGGCCATCACAGAAATGCAACTTTGCACAACTATTAAATGTTTGCTGTGCTGTGCAGGAGAAAATCCTCTTCTAATGTGATCAGCTTGTGTAAAACATCGCACAGCATGTTTAAGTAGCTTAAATTAATATATTTAAATGTGTTTTGTGTACAAGCTACACAGGGATGTTATATTTAGTCTGTTTTTTCAGCGTTACTGCAGAGCTGTTGACTCATTTCTGGACATTGTCTTTTGTTACTCAAACCTGCCTGACATGCTGGTCCCATGGTCTATACCCTGTGTTTCTGTGCATGGATTTGTATTTGCAAATGTGTATATGTTTGTGTATATATGAGTATAAGTGTGTGTGTGTGTGTGTGTGGGTGTGTGTGTGCATGTGTGCCAAGCCCCTGTGCCCTCCCCTGTCTCCACGCCTGGATGCTAACCGCTAGTGAAGGCTAGCCAATTATCCCCAATCAAGCTACCCTCTCTGGAACTGGCGCGAGAGGAAGCTCCCACTAGAGCTTATACTAGTCATTATGGGGCACATCCTGACATTAACTTTCTTCTTTTTCCTCCTTGACTACATCTTTCTTTCTGTCCTTCTTTCTCTCTTTTGTTTCTTTCCTTCCCCTCCCCTTCTTTGTCTCTCACTTTCTCTCCGTCCTGCCCTTAACTGAAGGCCTCATGCAGCCATTGCTGAAGCGGAGCGGCAATCAAACGCACAAACTAAAAGCACATGGGTGCTAATTCATGCCTTCCTAATAATGCATTAAGGAAAATTTGAGGTTGATGATGGAGGGAAGAAGCGGAGGCCATGCGTGACGTCATTTGCAATAGAGGAATGTGTGTTTTTTGTGTCAACTGGAGATGCAGAATGCCTGGTATTGTGTGTGTGAGTGTGTATACCTACAGGGAATAGGGCTGGGAGGCAGTGAATTCTGGGAAATGTCACCCCCCACACACACTTCTCCTCCCCTTTAGAGTGAGAGACAGATTGGACTGAAATCAACTCAGGTAATTTACCCACACAGAGACAGTGATTACCTCATTCCCTCTTTGCCTGATTTTTTTTTTTTTACCCTTTAAAAAAAATATATCTCTCAAACTTTCTAAAATCTTTGCTCCGGGACCTAATTTGCAGTCCTCGGTCCTGTTAAGTCTGGAGAGCTCCACGTGTTTGATGTGAACTGTAGGGTGACATTGCCTCAACCAGATCAGCAGCCAGCAAGCAGAGACCAGGCGAGGTGTGGTGCCTGTAGGTGATCCACTTCATTCTGCTCCTGTCTTGTCGTGACAGGACCGGCATTAAGTGGAAGGAGCCAGTGACGGAGCAGTGACAGGCCCAACCCTCCACCCTCCCCCTGGGTGTATGTGTGCATGTGTGTGTACAAGCCAGCACACAGGCCTCCATATGCATTTCTCTGTCTCTCATTGGGACCTGACAACTGAATGGCACTTTGTCCCACTGCTCATCAAGTGGCGGCCATGTTACGTTAATGACAGTTGTAGCTGTGCACAATAAAATGCATATAATTTCCATATATAGTACAGATGTGTCAAAGAGTTTGGGGGGCGTGTGCACTTTAGATCAGCTTATCAATCATCACACCACTTTGAAATCTTCACCATATGTAAATGTCACACAGGGTTACATTTCACATGTGAGATTAATGAAAAGGTGAGAGCCATCAAAGCAGATGACAGCCGATAAAAACACTTCCTTTCACTTCAGACGCAGCCTCTTCCCTCATGGTGATTGTATATGTGTGTTTGGTGTTGGTATGCGGCAAATGTTTGAAGATAAGCTCTCCTCTCCATACTCTCTCCTCTCCTGCTCTCCGTCTCTATTTCAAGCCAATTAGGTGTGTCTTTTAGCAGAGATTTGGAGTATAAGTTGAACATCAGTTCCCTTCATCGTTGAAAGGCACATCTCAAATTAGTGAGCAGCACAACCTCCCCCCTCCCTGCCTAGCCTATCACCATCTTTCCCTCCTTTGCTCCTGTGAAGACACAGAGGCCCCCGGGGCCCTGAAATGTCTCCACACGCTGGAAATTGAATCAAACGGCATCAATCAGGACACCCTTTTTTTCCTCCCCCCTTTTCACTCCTTCTTCCTTTCTTTTTTTTGTTTGGTGTCTCTAAGCAGTCTGCCAGGGTATATAAACAGCACCACTAGGAAGCACAATTGCATATGAAGTGAAACAGAAGAACTATCAAAGATTTTTTAAGGCTGCTGATGCTTTGAATTAGTGTTCGTTCATCTACGTCAAATTGCAGGCGGCACTTTTTTATTTCAAGTATTCTGTCGGCCCAATGTCTTATAAACACCATCCCGCTGACACACACACACACACACACACACACACACACACACACACACACACAGTGATATTATTATCCACCTCTTCTGTGGCTCTCTGCTGTAAAATGAGTTTGCCCCAACTCCATTAAAACCCGCGCCAGCCGCTCCCCTGATGCTGCCGCCCTATTTGCATGTGCTAGTGAGCCACTCCACGGAACAAAGGATCTCCTCTCTTCCTCCTCTCCTCCTTCACTCAGTCCCACTGGAATGCGCGATAAGTGGGCAGATGACATTCACGGGGAAAGACTGCAATAAAGTGACTCTCCCTCCATCTCTTCCTTTCCCCTTTTCTCTTCCTCTATCACTCCCTCCTCTCCGTGCCACCCCATCAGAGGCAGAAAGGGGATATTGCGAATGACACGGGCAAATCAGCAGTAAATGGGCGCTAATTTGATTGACATCTGGGCTGCTGTCACCGAGGCGGGCGAGGACAGGCCCCAGCCAGCAGACAGCGAGCGGCGTTTACCCAGTGCACAAAAAAAATCCAGCTTTCAACTAAATCACTTCCTGTCCGGTGGGCCCTGCCTCCTCGTCCCTCTCTCCCTTTCCTTCGCTCCTCCTGTATCTCCCTCCCCACCTCCTGCCACCCACTGCCGACCGACTTGCCAGATTCTAATTGCGTGTGTCCTTGCTCTCAGTGCAATTTTCCCATTACCGCCACAAGAGCAGCCGCACAGCTCATCTGAAGCGAGGATGTCTCCGAAATATGTACCTCCAGGTTAACCCTTCGCTATCTTTACAGTGCCTCCTGCTAGCACAGGCAGCATGGGGGAGAGGGCCAGTGTGTAATGTTGTGTTCATGATTTGGGCTTTAATAAAAAAAAAATGGATTGCCATTTTTTTTTAAACAAAATAAATCATGGGTGTGTCTGAAAAATCCTAACTTCTTTGTTTTCTTTTTTCCCCCCATGATCCTGCTGCTGTCTCTCCATTACAAAGGTGAGTTTCTTTTTTATTGTTTTTCTTCTCCCAACAGACGCGTAAGTAATAGGGCCTCAGAGTCACAAGCTGTCATGCTGGGTTTATCATGGCTAAAAGGCGCCAACATGCATGTTTACTTACAGGCCATACAAACATCCATCTTCAGTCACAATCAAAGCATGTTTAATTCAGAGCATCAAGTCTCTCTCTCTCTAATTCCCCACTTCTCCTTCTCTCTGTTTCTTTCTTTTCCCACCACTTCTTTATTTATGTCTGTGATCTTGGATTGTGCCAACAGCAATGCCCAGGGCAAACAGCAGAGGCACCCATGGCAATGAAATGCTAATAAGTGCTGTGTCATTTCAACACACACAATTCACAAAGGTGTTTTGTGTATGTGTGTGCATGCACAGGCATGTGGATGTGTGTTTGTGTGAATGTGTTGTGCATTAGCTAAATGTCACTGTGGAAGTAAAATTAAATGTATAAAATATATATTCAAAGCAAGTATAGTATCAGCTAATCACATGGCAGGAACTCAATGTATTTAGGCATGTAGCCTTAGTCAATACTGTCTGCTGAAGTTCTAACCTAGCATCACAATGGGAAAGAAAGGTGATTTCAGAGACTTTGAATGTGGCATGGTTGTTGGTGCCAGACAAGCTGGTTTCAGCTCTTCTTGAACTGCTGATTCACTGGGATTTTCACACACAGCCATCTCTAGGTATACAGTGAAAAGTCTGTAAAAGATATCCAGGGAGGGGCAGTTTTTTCTAGTCCAAAATGCTTAATTTATGTCCAAAGAGAACGGTCAGACTGATTCAAACTGATAGATAGGCATTTGTTACAACTGAGGTCTAAATACACAACATGTTGACCCATGAAGCAGATGCCATTTCTGTCAGCTAAGAACAGGAAACTGAGGCTACAATTGGCACAGCTTCTCCACAATTGGACAATAGAAGATTGGAAAAAAGGTTGCCTGGTCTGATTTGTCTCTATTAATTTCATCATTGACATGACGGGGTCAGCATTTGGTGTAAAATACATCAAAGCTTAGACCTATCCTGCCTTGTATCAAGGGGTCAGGCAGGTGGTGCTTATTTTCTTGGCACGCACCAAACTGCACATTGTTTAAACTCAACAGCTTTCCTGAGGTTTGTTGCTGAACAAACTCTACTTCCAGCATGATAATGTGCCATGTCACAAAGCTCAAATCATTTCAAACTGGTTTCTGAAACATGACAATGAGTTCTCAAATGGCCTCCACAGAAACCAGACCTCAATACAATGCAGCCCTTTTGAGATGTGGTGTAATTGGAGATGTGCATCTTGGATGTGTAGCGGACAAATCTGCAGCAACTGCATGATGCAATTATATCAATATGGACTAACATCTTGGGGAGCAATACAGAAATGATTAAAGCAGTTCTGAAGGAAAAAATGGGCCCAATCTGGTACTAGCATAGTCTATATTATTAATTCATATGAAGCAAACTTACTTCTGACACTGATACAAATACACTTACCTCATTTTCTTCTAAAACCATCCTTCCCTCGACACCAGGAGGTGTGAGCAGGTGTTTTTGTCACTAATTACTACTACTAAAGTGCCATTTAGTTAAGCTTGTGTGAATTTTCTCTCCCCTCACTGGTATTGTAGCAGGGAATACCAACTTTTGCAAAGACGTGCACATTTTCCCAGCTGATTCACCTCCTGTCAACAGAAGGGTTGGACATTCTCATACTGCTGTGAACACACACCTCTTTATATATATATGAAAAACCTAAAGACAATTAAAACTTCTCTCTCAGTTCTACATCACTGAACTTCGTCAGGACCACCTATCCCCACAAATCCTCTGTCCACATCTTCATCCCAAAACAGCAGGTTAGCGGAGTGAGAAGGAGATGAAGCTGCATGCTTCATTGCCCTCTTTCCAACATATCTGGAAAAAGTAGCACCTGAAACATAACTTTTCGTTGCAACAGGGGTACAGTAGACCTGTAGGCGTAATAACTGACCCGATGTATTAGTATGGCTAATAAAATTGGCTTAAATTTCACAGAGGTACTACCAGAAACTAAAGAAATGAATCTGCATATTTGTGGATTATAAATATGAGGGAATAGGCTGATTAGGTGCACGGTTATTGTTGTAGGTTTACACAGCCAAATGCAATTCAATGCAACCTTAATAATCACTTGAGTAAAGAGGGAGCCACCATGCTCACTGTCACACTCTGTGCTCTAAGCCCTTGATTCAGATGTGAAAAGTTAGAGACTTTGCTATACATTACATAAACATGCCAGGTACACATATGGCACAAATAACAGAACATCATCAACAAAGAAGACATTGTCGACATAGGTCGTCTGTGTAAGCAGCTTTTTACGACCTATAATTTTGTTCATTCATTCATTACCATTAACCGCTTATCCGCAATCGGGTCGCTGGGGGCTGGAGCCTATCCCAGCTGTCATTGGGCACCCTGGACAGGACGCCAGACAGGGCTAACACATAGAGACAGACAGTCACACTCTGTCTGTCTCTGTCTCATTCACACGGGCAATTTAAAGTCACCAATTAAACCTAAGTGCATGTTTTTGGACTGTGGGAGGAAGCCGGAGTACCCGGTGAGAACCCACGCTGACACGGGTAGAACATGCAAACTCGACACAGAAGAGCCGCAGGCGGGAGGCGAACCGGCGACCCTGATTTTGATTGTTGTGAGGCTGAATTGGATGGGCAGGTCAAAAAGTACAGCCCAACGTTGAGTTATTTTAAAAGTGCTGTAAATGACATGTCGGGATTGCTTCCACATGGCCGCCATTCTCTTTTCCAACTCGCCACAAGAAGAAGCTTGGTCAGGACACCTTGGCATCATCTTTTGATTAACCCATTTAGACCTAAAACACCTGGAAAAAATGCCTGGAAAACCTCTGGGCGATTTTGAAAGAACCCCCTAAAACCTGAAGTTTATTTGTCCAAACCTTCAATAAAGTTTTTAAAAAAATCAACAAACTCAGAAAATGTTACATTTGACTGAATAAAAATCCTATGCATAATACTAATACATGCCCATCAGCAAGATGCAAACATGATATGACCATTGAAAGAAATAGACATAGTTCTCATTAGCCTACTGTAGTAATAATAATAATAATAATAATAATAATAATAATAAAGAATAATAATACATTTTATCTATATTGCACATTTCAGGGTACTCAGCGACGCATAAAGTAATATAAGACATAAACAGTCATGATTTCTTATATCATCATCATCATAGTATTATTATTATTAATAATATTATTATTATCTCCAGATGGCCACAAATCTGTCTGTTCTTTGGTGAAAATATGTCGTCTAAAAACATATTCCTCATCCATAAATCCAGGTCGATTGGTTCCGAGGGTTCAAAGTCCGGATCAGAAATAAAATCGCCGGTGCTGTTTTCATCAAGATCGCTTCCGTCACTTACTTCTAATCTCCCTCCGCTATAGTAGTCTTCCGCCATTTTTCCCGAACCTAATGAAATACTTTTTTTTCACAATGTTAACCATGTGTTAACCTGTGACGTTTCACATTCACATTTGAAACTACTTTAAAACTGTGACCATGCAACGGTTTCACAACTTTAAAAAAACCAAAACAGTAATGCAAATGACTCTCAAAACGACATATATGCCTAGGTATGAGGTATGAGGACGAGTTGACTAATACATGTGGAATATAAACAGAAGAATACAACACTGATTGTTATGCATAAGCTTAAACATGCAATGTATATTTTATCTCCTATGGTGAATCACACTCACTTACCTGTGAATGTTTGGAGGTTTATTGTGGACTTATACAACACATTTATTTCCCAAAAGACAGTATTTATTATGTGACAATAATGTCTGTTTACACAACACTGTCACTGCTGTTTGGCCTCTGCCTCGTGGTGTTAGCCCTGACCCTGCCTTGGAAAGCTGACATTGTTCTTCATTATTTATGTACTAGTTTACTATCTGACTTCATGCAATATTACAGTACGTGCCTTGTGTGTCCTGGAGAAGTGTTGCAGGGAAGAAAAGAATGGGGGCGGCACTGGGGACTGATTGCGCCGGGGGGCAAACCTGCACAGGGAAACAACCATACACACACATATACACACACACAGATGCCATTAAAGGAATAAAACCATGTTTTCGCTTTGTAAAAACTCTGCTCAGTATATTGAATTCTTGAGAGCTGGTAGAGATAAATTCAGGATGTGAGCGAGCGAGGAAACAAGGTTGTCCATTAGTCAGCTGCTGTGATAGTCTAAAGAAGCCACCCCTGGCCCTTAATGGCTTCCCGGCAATAATTGCTACACTACCTACTCTGTTCCTATTCACCACTACGTGACATGCTTTTGCTGGAGCCACTGACGTACATGTCCACATCCTAGTTCTAGTCAAAGCATCTCTGAGGAGCATTGTGCTTTACAAGTATTGCTCTGAAAGAGAGGGTCCAGGTAAAGATGGGACTCTGAAAAGAAAGGGCTTTTTTTCTGCTGCCTCAGTCTCTTTCCTGCCCTCTATCGCATTTACTCAGCTCTCTCCTCACCCTCTCCTTTACTCTTCTGGCTGAGCGCTGTATTGATGTAGAAAGTTAGATGCTCTCAACGTGTGAAGGGGCCACGTTTCTCATGTTTACTCTGCAGATAACACATCTAATGGTTTGGATACGCCAAATGTTTTGGGGACTCTTCAGGTTTCTTGATAAAGTTCTGACCCTTCATCACACAATGAAACAGCCTATTTCTCCCGCAGCCTGTGTCACCATAAGGGTCCTTATACTTATGTGATGTGTGTGTGTGTGAGAAAGAGAGACAGGAAGAGAGAACGAGTGAGAGAGAGAGACAGGGATGAATGGAGAGTCTCACAGGTCCTCCAACTCAGCCCAGGTTAATGGAAACCATTATCACACACAGCCACTCTGTCTGTACAATCAGAGCCTCTCTCTCTGAGGGAGGCACTTTGTCACACACACACACACACACACACACACACACACACACACACATATATATATTTGTGCCATATTCTTCCCTACTTGTTTAGCTTCCTACTGTACAATCTGTTTCTAAGCCTGTGCAGGAGAGGCTAATTGTTTTAGCATGTAGCTGCCACTCTTATTTTGAGCACTAAGGAACACTAGGGGTCATTTTACTGAGATGAGTCAGAAACTGTTCAGCGAGCAGCCCTGACTCAAATCTCCCTGCTTTCTCTTTTGTTCTGCTCAGCAGCTTTTTTTTTTGTTTCTAGCTTCCTGAACCTGAAAAAGCTTTCATATCAAGCAGCAAATGTGGCCCAACAAACAGTTTTTCTTCTTAAAAAAGAAAACACTGCAGTGACATAGATTTGCCTGCTACATTTGCTGCGAGGCACAATGCTGCATCAAACATTTACAATATGTGAGCCACACTTAAAAGAGCCTAACAGTTGTTTGCTGTGGAAAATTTTGGACAGTTTTGTTTGTCTATATTCGTGCCACTGAGCAAAGGGTGTACAAAATGTAGAGATGCTTTTGAAACATGCAATCCTCCCACAGTGGCTTGATTGCTGAAGGCACAGAGAGGTGAAATGTCATATCCAGTCTATCTCTGAGTTTGCCACATGCGGATTTAAGAATATATCTGCATGGCACTGAATGAGTGTTTCCCCTCTATAAAGCCACAGTTAAAACAAAGACGTACAAAAAGTTCTGTGAGAGAACTTTATTCTAAGTCACCTAAACATTTTGTGTAAACTTTATTGAAAGTTTTAAAACAGGAAAGATGATGAATAAGCTCTATCATCTATTTAGGAGATTTGTCACCCTTATTTGATGGCAACAAGAGGGAGGTGACAGGAAATGAATGGAGAGAGGAGTGATGGCATTAAAACAGAATTCTTGGCCGGACTGAAGCTGCAAACGTTTCAATTGTAAGGTCATTGTAAGGGTCAAAAAGGTCAATTATTTCACTCCATTTGTTCGGAAAGGGAATGAACCTCAATGTGCTACAAGCCCAAGACAGTTATGAGTTAACTGTCACCATGTTCACAGACTGAACCCAGTCAAGTGACAAGCTATGATAAGACAAATCGGGCCCCTGCCTCAGGGTCTCTGAACTCTAGAAGCCCTGAAATGGAAACAAAAATATGTCTGCTGGTTTGTGGTAATTTGATTATTGGGAAAATATTGAGATTACGCACAATATCAGCTGATGGCGGATCCTGCTTTATCTAGTTATCTTCAGGCTCTGTCTTGTCCTTTTGTGCCTTGTTTTCTGACATTTAACATTGTTGTAAATTCCTTTTGTGTTTAATCAAATTACCACACAGGCCAGGTGGTATTCCAGCATGAGAATAGAGTGGAGGGTTGGAGGAATGGGGGATTAACGGGGCCCAGCAGCTAATTTTTGCCTCGGGGGCCCTGTAACAGGATAATCCCACCATGGCTATGAGAATGAATAGAAAGGCTAGTGTGTATGTTTTTAGACAGCAGAGATCACAGCTAAAACATTGGAAAGATTACATGAAAAGAGGGCATTTGAGGAGAATATTGAAAATACATACTTCCATTTATATGACTTCAGCCCTGACTTTCCACTGGCTGGCCCCAGATCAGAGACAAATCAGCGCTTGGTGTGAACTCTTTGGATTCCAAACCAACATGTTCTCTTCCCAAATCGTTTCATACCAACATTTTGTCAAGAAGCGCAGTGCATGATCCCTATTAGGGATGGATGTTTGGAAGAAACTTGCCAACTCAACTGTCTATAATGTTAACAATCAATTAAACGATTAATCACTGCATGCATACATGGGCAAAAAAAGGATATATATATATATACAGTTCTATGCAAAAGCCTATTTTGATAACGGACGCTTTTATTTTGAAATGACGAAAAGAGACTTCCTGTCAATCGTAAAACTAAAACAAGTTAGTTTTATGTTTTAGCGCCCCCCGAAGAGTAATCTTGCATATTTAAATGTGTTTTGTGTTTGAATAAGTTTTGGATGAAATTAAACCTAGTAATACGTGCTAGCAAGGTTTGATACAGTAAACTAGTTTTGCTCAAATTAATACAATTTCTGTGTTTTTATAATTGTTATTGCAACTTTCAGTTTGCAACTGTAGCTTTATCCAACTTAATTCTCAGCTCACTGGCTTATTCATGTACGGCCGCAGAACTGAACGATCGGCCGTGTTTCAGTTTAGTGAGTACGGATACACAGTCATAGATAAAATTAAAATAAAAAAATACACAGATCGATTAAAATTTCCACATGATTGACCAAATTCTTTATGACAATTAATCGATCATCGATTAAATATTCCCATCCCTAATCCCTAAGCACATGGAACCCCTTTGCTTCAGTTTCGTGTCTTGCTTCTTTGTTTCGGGGACAACGTGTCACCTTCCACTGGTTACATGCATGATGGCTTTTTAAAAAAATAACCTTCCGTGTTCACAGGAAGTAGTTACCTTTGCACAATAAAACCACTTGACTGAAAGACAGGGGAAAAGAACAGTGTTAAGGAAAAAGAACAGTGTTAGACTTTAAAACAACTATTTCCGCACATCTACCAGACTAGCAATCAGTCATGTTGTGAACAAACCACAACACCTTCAAGGCTCCAGAACACAAGACAGAACTGGTGTAGTGTGAACAGTAGAGCAATCTGATGACTTTGAAAATGGTATGGGCAGAGCTGTAGTTATTATGAAGGAAAACAATTGAATATGACAAAATCCCACAGGGTAAAAATAGTAACACTAAGCTCTGAAGATAATTATTTATCTTAGAATACAGGCGAGTAAACCTGAGTATCACTTTTTTGAAACTGCTGAAAGAAAACCTCAACAAGAAACATACAAGTCACTTAAGCTTTTCTCTGAAGTTGTATGTGTGTGTGTGTGTGTTTGTGTGTTGAATACATTTTTGTGTACTTCAGTGTCCAGCTCCTCTAACTGTAAGCAGCATGTGTATTCGTGTGTGGACACATGCCACTGTCTCTTTGTTGATCCTGTCTCAATCAGCGAAGAGTTGACCCATCAAATAAAAACCCACAATATTGCATTGTAAACACACACACATACACACACACACACGTAACCCTGCGTTCCCCTGTAAACAGTTTACAGTGCCTTCCCTCTCCCTTATGCAGACACAGGCCAAAGCGTCAGTGTTGTGTTCAGCTAATCCCACTGTTTAGGCTTTGTTGGCGGCCTCTAGCTAGGACTGTGCGTGACCCTGAGGGGAAAAAGTGTTTCATTTGTGTGTGTGTGCATGTTTGGTTATGTCACATACATTAAGAAGCCCCCTCTTCACCTCCCCACCCTGCACTAATCTTCATCTATATCAATCTTATAGTTTGTTTGGGCTCCATCTCTCCTCCGTGAATCCCTCTGTCCCTCTCCAACCTCATTTGTTTAGCTGAGCATGTGCTTGTTTTCTTGTCGTTCTCCCCTTGATTGAGGTTGACCCAGCCGTCTTCACAACCTCACAGTATACACACACACACACACACACACACACACACACACACACACACACAGAAAAGAGCTCCCGTCTGTGTGTGTGTGTGTGTGTGTGTGTAGACACTGTGTGGTTTTGGCTTGCTTTGTGCAGTAACGGCCCAAGGTAGGAAATGCTGTTTAGATTAAGTGCGTTCTGATGTCCTCTCCAGCCTTGTTCCTGCTGGATCATGACCCGTTTGTACCACAAACCTCTCTAACACTACATGCGGAAACACCAGTGGTTTTAGGGTTAGGCATAGGACAGTGGAGGCTTCTGTTATAGGATTTTACTAACCTCTCACCACATCCTCTGTGTGACTCTGTGACTTTGACCGAAGGAAAATGATTACCTTTGGGTGGGGAATGTATTATTCTGAGAAAAAATGACTGTTTATCATTATATTTTTTATCCCACGCATTTAATTTGTCCTTAATATTTTCTTTTGTTTTCAGGTTTACGGTGTAAACAGGTCAATTATAAGCTTGTATTATATATGTGCAGGTTTTGAACCAGATTTTTTTCATTTGATTCCTCAGAGGTGCTCACAACTGCCAAACACTGAAGTCCAGCCAACTAGGGCACCTAAATAATAGCTATCAGAAATAAAGAGCTGACATCTGATGCCTGCTCTGTTTTAATAGTGGAGAAAAGGGGAAAAAAATCACCATAAAGTCAGTGTGGTCTCCATATTTTCTCTCACCAGGCAGTCTTTGTGAGTTTTTCCATGTAATAATCTCTGTAATGAGATAACCCTGATGATAAAGAGACAGTTATCACTGCTGAAACTATGTATCCAAGTAAGAGGAATCATTTAAAATGTATCTTTTTATAATTATGTATACATTTAGCTTTAACAAATTCAGCTTAAAATAACCCAGATTGCATATAAAGGGATGTGTGCCATTATGTGATGCAAAAAAAAAACAAAAAAACAAATTTCAAGTAGCTTATTTTTAATAGTTTTTACTTGTTTTGAGGTCAGATATTGTGAATTTTTTCGAATTTCTTTGCCCGTCCCCTAGGCATTTTTTCATGAACTATTACTAGCAGTTCTTTAAATTACAGACTGTTATGCAGTGGAGATGAGAAAAAGCTCCATAACAGATGACTCAAACAAGACGACAGGAACAGTAACAGGAAAAGCATTAGAGAAATGTAAAAATGCCTCTATTTTCCTTTTCCAGCACAAACACTTTTTTTTTGTGTGTGTGAAAAGTGTGTGATGTGATGAGATCAGCAAGAAGCAGCACAGACGCCTCCCCTACACTTGTCTCAGTGGTCCCAGCATCATTAAAAGCACCACCGTGGTACACTGCCTTATCTACTGTGGCAACTGATACAGTGACAGCCACTCCTCCAGGACACACACACACACACACACACACACACACTCAATGCTCAATGCCATACTCACAGCGCTCACCAATCACCCAGTGCTCCCTGTGGGCCCTCTTCATTGAGGCTGCAGTCTGCAGCGTGTGTGTGGTGGCAGAGCGAATATAGGAGGATACTTATTTCCGTTATCAAATCTGCTGTTATGTTTCATGTTTATGCTCCGATAATGAAACATTATGTCACATCTGAGCTTACCGAAAGATGCGATCAAGTCAGGAGAGGGCAGTCAAGTCTTTCTGCTTTGTAATTCACACGCACGTAAACGCAAACGCACACACACACCTGCACAGCTTACATACATACACGCACACTAATGTACTGCCACTTCATTGGAAATCTTCAACTAACCCCACGTGCCTTTGATTTGTGAGCTCAGTCGATTCAGTCGCACAGGCTTACAGTCATTTAAAATTACTGCTCAGGTGGGAACCGTGTGGTTGTGTGTGTGTGTGTGTGTGTGAAGCAGGCCTCTGTGACTTCATTCATTTTAGTGGCTGAAAACTTAGCCCACACCTGTTCAACTCGCCACACTAACACTCCCAAGTGGTCTTAGTCACATTAACGCTTTGAACCTCAAAGACACACACTCACACACACGCACAGTCCATCTGCTATTTAAACTCCAGTAGAACCCAGTAAAGTTAAGATTCATTTTTATGTAGTTGGCTCTTTTTCTGTCCAAGTTCAAGGCTCTGCACTGCTATGTGCTTTTGCACCTGGTAAAGTGGCTGTAACTGGTTTAAATGGCAAAACTTATTTCCTCTTTCAATTACTCACATCCAGAATCTATCCCTCTCTGCTTACCTGCTCCTTCAATCTCAACAGTCCTGTTACATTATTATTATTATTATTATTATATGGTATTTCCATCTTCTTTCTCCCTCCGCCTGTCTTCTTGATTCACTCCGTTCTCTGTTTGTATATGACCTGATCTAAGTGGATTTATGATATGTGTGGAGAGATGGGAAAAGGAGATTTTTTTTTCTTTGTTGTTGACATGAGAGGTAGTGCATGACAGTCTAATGTAGCCACAACCACATGTGGTTCCATGTGCCTTATACTGTATGTTTTCTTTTGGCAGCGGAGCAGAGGATGACTATTGTTGCCCCTGACAGACCCACTCCTATTAATCATGCGCGTGCGTGTCTGTGGGTGGGTGTGTGTGTGTGTGTGTGTGTGTGTGTGTGTGTGTGTGTGTGTGTGTGTGTGTTGCTGAGAAAGAGTAATACTCACTGTAAATACATCAAAACCAAAGCCTACACTTTCTATGTACTGAAATATACACACTCACAGTGATGCAAGAGGACAGGATATAAGAAAACATAGATCTGTAACTGAGCTACTGTATTTCCTTTTTTCCCAGCGAAGAACATGTGAGTTTACAGAGGCTGAGAATCTCCTAAATACATATAGACATGAATTTGAATGCAGCTTTTAATTCTGCTTTTATTATTTAAAATGCTATTAATTAACTAGAAGGGTACTCAGAGAGCACAGACCTCCACCAAGGCCATGCCCCGGAGCCCTGCGTGGGACTGTTTTCTTAATCCTGATCCCTCCCGAACACGCAAACATTCTGACTACGCATACACACCTGGCCCTGCACAGCAGAGTTCAT
Organism: Centropristis striata; assembly: GCF_030273125.1. Classification (NCBI taxonomy): domain Eukaryota; kingdom Metazoa; phylum Chordata; class Actinopteri; order Perciformes; family Serranidae; genus Centropristis; species Centropristis striata. Next base: position 38,492,067 of record NC_081517.1, on the reverse strand, counting down.
CATTAACAGGTGCAATGTGTAACATACTGTTAAATTGTTAGCTGTACAGCAGTTAGTAGAGGTGGGGGGAAAATCCATACAGCATAGTATCGCAATGTTTTGCATGGCAATATTATATTGATTCATGGCCACCAAGTATCGATATTAAGCGTTCAGTATTTTCTCTGTTTCTTTTTTCTTCCGGAAGCCATATCAGGCTCACTTTTAGGAATATACTGGAGATACTGGTATCATATGAAACTAGAATATCTAAGGAATCTATAGGCACCATGCGTCAGGATATTGTGTCTGGAAGTTGTTGAAATAATGCTGCAAAGTTAGGCTTTTTTTATGTTTCATTCAAAAAATTCAGAGTAGGGAAGCTTAAAGTTGAGGGAAGTTTGAGAAAAATCTACAATTGTTGTCATCCATACATGTTTGATATCAGTTAAGATTGATTTGACTGAATTCTTTGTTGGTCAGTCTGTGGGTTTGACTTTATGGTGGAGAAATAAAAAGACTGAAGTGAGATGAATAGACTGAGAATTTTCTCTTACTTGACAAAACAATTCTTGATTGAATTTGATTTGTGGCCACAAAATGCAGTTAAACAGTTAAATCGTAAAATAAAACTAAAATTAAGACTGAAGTTTACTCACAAACTGAGGTTCTACGTTTAAGAAAGTTTTGAAATGGTTAAATCCTGTGAGTGTTAAGCTCCAGCGCAGTAGAGGTTACTCGATCAGTGAAGGCAATGCGATAGAAAGCATAAGTTAGGAAGGTGGCAGGCTAAGAGCTGCCCTGCAGAAACCTGCTGTACAGTGTCTTCTTTCGTTATTGCGCCTTTTTTCAGCAAGTTGGACAACATCACTCTGCAGTAACTGTCACTAACTGTGAAAAGCGTGGTGCAGTGACGAAGTGGTGTTCGTAAAATAATGTCACTCTCACCTGACTGCTTCCTTCCTTTCTGTCCATTTCATGTTAATGATAAAAACAGTAAAATGACACTTTAACACATGCCATTTGGTGGATTATGCATTTGCCGAATAACAAGAGATAATCGGACAGATTCAGAAAAGATGTTGAATCAAATTTTATCAGTACATTTGGTTAGAAATTAGAGCCACACAGTTATTTTTCTTGTTTTTTTGAATGGAGTTCTGCTGATTCAGACACCAGCTCTAATTGGGACTGTGTAGCCAGTGAGCAGTTCATGACCCGCTTCATTTGTTGACTCCATCTTTCTGGGTACTGTTAGCTATATCCAGGGACCTGCAGTTTATGTTTTTGACCACCTGCTCCCACCCGTAGTGAAGTTTAAAATGCTTTCACCTGCAAGCTTTTGAATGTTCTCTATGCGCTATCTTGCAATTTTAGCAAAAGGTAAAATAATTTGTGTGTCCGCCCCGTCGTATTTCGACATACCACGCCAATAACACAACTTCTTTAGCAGAAAAAAAAAATCATCTTTAACATACACAGTAAATATATTAATCTACACCTGCTGAGGTGAAGAGTTGAGCGACTGTTAGCAACGGAAGACAGACAAGCACTGGAAAGACAGATGTCGGAAAGGCTTTGAGGAGGAGACTTTTTCTGAGGTGAGGTGAGGAAAAGTTGAGCTTCTGTCTTCAGTTTGAATTTACTTCCCAGAAAGACAAGAACATCACTGTTGGGTGTAGGTCATGTTTCGTTCAGAACGCAGCCATGTGTGTGTGTGTGTGTGTGTGTGTGTGTGTGTGCACCTGTAGGCTCAGCTGGTAGATGGTAGATTTGTATCAGATTTAGAAAATAGAAAAATACATATAATAGAAAGTAATATTTGAACAAATTTTGAGAAAGAAATTACAAACTGTTGAAATACTATGCGTTCCTCCAATTATCAAAGCCTGGTAACCTTAACAGCAACTTGAACTTGAGGATTTAGTTTACAGACAAACTTTAAGCAAACAGGTCACAGAAAAACATAGATGACAATGAACAGCAGCAACATGAATCCAAAGACATAAAGCAAGATGAAATATCTTTACAATCCCTTATCAAGACTGATCTATCTCCTCACAGAAAAATAATCTTGTTCTCAATAGCTGAGCCTGTGAAGAAGATAAGTGGAAGACTTGAGAAAAAAGTGACTCAAGTACTACAGCACTTCAAATCAAATAAGATATTTCTTATGAATTAAGCTACCTGGCAGTTTATAAAGTAGTCCTTTAACTCAATCTTTAGCAGCGGCAAAACAGTGATGATTACACATTAATGCATGAATAATTATAATTTAATGCAGAATGGCCATTCTGCATGATGACAACTTTTCGTATTGGTACTTTAGGTACATGTTGACGCTAACAATTGTGTACTTTTACTTAAGTACGTAACTTTTACTTCAATATAAGATCTAATAGTTTCTTATATGAGACATGAGACCTAGTACAGTATTAGGTGAAATGTAGCAATGTCGCAATGAATAACAATATATATTGTTTTGTATGATAAAATAATATAAATATATGTATAAAAAGTGAGTGTTCGCTTAACCAGATTCACTGTCTAATCCTATAATTACATATTATTAGGTACTTTATTTTGTAGCCTCTCATGCTGGTTGACCTGTTCCTGTACCTCATCACCTCATGCAGTAGCTCTGTGGCCTCTGCTTTGTTTTACGACACATTTCATGAAAACAAGTTTCAGTAGTTAAATAAATACAAACTTTTAGTGCACTTTCATGTATTGTAAATCACAGTTTTATTCTTTTTTTTTTGATCTGGGGACTTTTACAGATAATCGTCTTGCTTTTACATTTTGTTCCATGTGTGCGTGCATATGCGTGCATGTGTGTGACCATGGACGGGTCCTATATGGAAGCAATTACTGGCAGCGCGGGCCCTCAGACACCCACAGTGCCTCTCACTCTGGGCCAAGTGGAATGTATCTCCCTCCCCCTCTTCCCCCTTTCTCTTTCTGTCTCTCCATTTCTCTCTTTCTCCCTCTGTCTTTTTTACTACCTCTCTTTTTCTTTCTTTTCTCTCTCTGGACTAAATTACTTTCGTATGAGCCCCAACAAAGGAGCAAGGTGAAACCCCTTTCTATTTTTTATTGGGAACAAAAACCCTGGCCATATTTTAATTCACATCACACATTTCCAATTTGCGCAAACAAGCCCTGAAAATACCAGCGCTAATTAGACTAAACCTAATGTGTGTGTGTGTGTGTGTGTGTGTGTGTGCTTACATGTGTGCATGCTCTCATGAAAAGAGAGGCCATCTCCAGTTGCATTACTGTACCCCCTTTGGGTGCTGCGCTGGCTAGTTAGTATGCGTAGCCAGAGCCATGTAGGATATGAGTTTTTGGGGGGTCCCTGCATCATGTGGTTTGGGTGGAGGCGAGCTGCTACGATGGCCGTTTTCCTCCACTTCTACTGTGTGTGTGTGTGTGTGTGTGTGCATGAAGGTAAGCTTGCTTTTTCAGGACATCCCAATTTAGAATTTAATGCTTGAAACACCAGAATAAATTGAATTAGTGGTAAAGCATCCACAGAAAAAAAGAAAAGCCACAGATAAACTGGCAGCGAGCAGTGACAGGATTGTAGTTGTCAGGGTTTGGCAAACTGTTGTCACCCCCTCTCTTGTTACAGTAAAGAAAAGCTCAATGGAGGAATATTGTCAGCCCTGCCAGCGGTCTCTTCCTCTATCTGTGGGAACTGAGAAGTCAGTATTTGCCATGTGTATATCCCTCCAAACTGACTCTAAATGAGATAAATAAGTTCAGACTAAATTGGCAGCTTGCGTCCAAAGTGATTATTCTTCCCTTAATGTCTCCTCATTGGAATGGGAGAAGACTTGGCCTGCACGGGAATACCGCGGGGTGTGGCAAGGCGGTCTTTTCCAACACAAAGAAGTGACGAGTGATGGCAGCCAGAGTTTACTTGTCAAGGTTTTTAAACACACACACACACGCACATGCAGCGCTCTCATGTGCTAAACCCCGTCCTCTTCAAACAGTTTGTCTCTCACTCCACACTCCTCCAAACTTGGCGCGTGACAGGGCCTCGCATTCCCTTCCCATGAGTCCTAGCGTGGCTAGTCAGCAGAAGGACCCCAGATTGTGCTGGCTGCGACGCCGCCTGCCTCGTTTGGGAGCGTGCCTGGGCCCTCCATCTCAGTAACCTTGGTTTGCCCCCTCTGTTTGTGAATTCCTGCCGATCCAGTAGGACCACACTGTCCCCAGCAAAATGCTTTCTGGCAGTGGGCAGCTGGACGGACCGGTGGGAAAGTGGAGCGCTCAGATTCTCTTTCAGGCAAATAAATAAAGCGTGATTGTAGTGTTTCACCTAAGAGTCATTTAGTGAGATTGCTGGACAAGAGCTGGAGTGTGTCTGTTATTTATAACACGCTGCCAGGTCAAGAGTCACGAACAAGTGACGTTTAATGATGAATAATCTGCCACAGTTTAAGATACACATAATTACCAGTTAAGAAAAAGACATCTTATCTTATCAGATCAGCAGCACTTATCGCCTGCTTATGATTGGTGCTTTAAATCCAGCTGAGACTTGTGATTGGTGATTCGGCTCCTACCAGAGGTTGCGATTGGAGCTTTTCGAAAGCCTCAGATTTCATGCTGTGGCGGTGTTTTGTGTCTGCCAACACCCAGACTCTGCAGTGTTTAGCCTTCACTGCTAGTTCTGCTGTCTAAGGAATTTCACAGACTTGAGTAATTTTTAGTTATGTCTCTCCATCTCTCACTTTCTTTAAACTTCTTCTCTCTCTTTCACTCAATTTTGTCTAAAATCATAGTTATTTGCGGCGCAGCGCTGGATAGTTTGTGGGCTTCGGAGTGGCTGTATTATTCCAGTATTAGGTATCTAGTCATTCACCATAATGTTATAAGAGGCTTCCTTGGCTTAAAATATCAGATAACTTAAAATAGTATAAATATTAGTATCCTCCCAGTATACTTCAAGGTCCCTATTAAGAGTTACAGTTTGAGAACTTTGATAAACTGTTGAAAAACTTCAGAAGAAGTGACTTCTGCCTGATAAACATCAGTTGGGCCTGAAGACTGAAAGTCTGAAAACTGAAAAAAAAAAAAAAAAAACCCGGGGTGTAGAGTTCAGTGGCAGTTATCATCATCTCTGCTTGAGGCTCAAGGTTCGCCACTGCTAGCATACATAATCCAAATCTCTCTCCAAACTATTGATGGTTTGCATTGTGGGTAAAGTAGATTCCAGGTTTTTGACAAGGAAAAAGAATGTGCAGATTAAAAAGATGATATCTCTGCAGAACCAACGGGAGTCCAACAATGTTACAAGAGTGCAATGCTAAATGATTGCAGTACTCTTTATATAACAGTGTATTAGGGTCATTAGAGGTTAAAACAACACCCAAAACTATTTCAGAGGCAGGAAGGAGGTAATATTCCTTGAAATCCCACAATTTATGGTAAAATATGGAAAATATGGTGATGTTAGGCTGAAATCATGAGTATTTCCTTATTGCTAAATCTGATTGCAAAGTACTATTTAATTATGTAATTGACTGCAGACATAATACACGTCAAGCAGCAGCCTCTGTGGTGTGAAGTGTGCCAAGTAAAACAATGTAGTTCCTTGACAGAAAAAAACATTCTTTTTCCAAGTTTTTTTTCCGGTAAATTTGTAACTTTCATCTCAGGTAATTTCTGAGATTTCATACTTGTGTTTTCTTGCACGGGAAACAACAATATTTATTGTGGGTGAAAATTAGATGGGTTTTTTTAATCTTATCTTGGTAAGAGTGAACTCAAAAAGAAAAAGAAAAAGAGGCGGAACAATAGGAATCACAGAAATCAATGGGTACTAATAAAATAAGAAGAAATTGTGGATATAAACAGAAATACCCCCCCCCCCCCCCCCCCCCCCCACACACACACACACACACATTTCTGAATGTATAATCGAAGAAAATAATTTGATTTATTTCTCGTAATATTTTTTCACTTTAATCTCAGAGAATACACAAATTATTCTCATAAATTTATGACTCAAATTTTAGAAATTCTTGGTTTTTGCTCACATTATTACCCCCCACTCCCATGGCTCCATTTTTTTAATATGCTGTCATACTTTTTAGTGAATCCAATCTGATCATGTCACAAGAATACAGTTTGTCTGCATACAAGCACAACAGTTTTATTCTGTAACCTGTTTAAGTCTGTAAATTAATTAGTGGACAGCCAGAAAACTAATTATAATCAGTTTCCATAATCGATTCATAATCTTTTAAATAATTTATCAACGTAAAAAAAGCTTAACACTTGCCATTTTTAGCTTCTAAAATGTGAGAAATTTCCACTTTTCTCTTTTTTAAGATAATTATAAATGGAATATCTTTTGGTTTTGGGACAGTCAGTCAGATAAGAGATTTTGAAGAAATGTTTGATTGCATTTTGGACTGTTTTCTGATGTTTCTTGGACTTGGACAATTAATAGATTATTAGAAAAAGTTACCGGCACATTAATCAATAATGAAAGCAATCATTGGTTTATTTTCAACCTGCTAACCTGTTCATCTGTTCTCCTGCCTGCCTGTCTGCCCACATCCATGCCGATTCTTCCACCTGTCTATCTGTTTGCTTGACGGTCCACTGTGTCACAGCGCTACTAATGGCCATTGCTGAGCCAGCCACTTTCTAAATGACACCCTCCTCCGCTCAATACAGCTGCCCTGCAGTTACACACTCACCGCCCCCCCTTTCTTTTTTCTTCCTCTCCTCCCTCCCTCCATCTCCACCGCTTCCTCTCATGCACAACACAGTGGCTGTCCTCCCTCGTGTGAAAGAAAAGCAGTTTCTTGTCAATTTTCCCTCAATATTTTCCACTCAACATGCCTCTTGATGAAAGAACCTCGTCTTGTCTGACACACACACACTTTCATACATCACATATCACCGGCTGAATGACTGACTGACTGGAGCATCTTCTCCCCGCTGATAGCAGCGCCCTCACCAACAGGGTGATTCGTTCATTCATCATTCATTCCTCTCCCCCCTTTCTCTCTCTCTCTACCTTTTTTTAATCTTTTCCTCACACCACATCTCTTCCTCTCCTTTTAATCATCTTTATCTTGTGTGTGCATTTGTGTGTGTGTTAGCAACAGAGGGTGGCGTAGCACATTTCCTCTATTGTAAGACGGAGCTGTATCAAAGACATATGGAAGCCAAATTGAGTTTGGCCTTAGTTTGACTACAGCAACCCTGCCAGACTAAATCCTGGATCAAACCATGCTCATGATCACTCTCATTCTCCGCACATATCAGCTCTCCAACCTCCGCATACCCCAGGTGCCACTTGTATTTAATGCAGTTCGACTGACTTTATTCGCTCTCAAAGGGAAAAAACAGTAGCATTTGTCATGCTCATCTTGTCTCTCCTTTGCACTTTTCTGTCCTTGGACCACACACACTCACAAACTCCCCCCTCAAAGTTCATTGGTTAACCAGACGGGGGTTCCAGCATCCTAAAAGATGGTGGTGGCAACATTTTGGCACTGGCAGCTCATAACTGGATTGCTGTAATTATTCATTGGGAGAGTGATGCCTTCCAGGGGCTGAAGATTGATTAGGTTTGATATGCGACTTAGTGTAATCTGTCTTTGACCAGGGCTCCTGTCCAAATTGGCAGGAATAATAAAAAGAGAGGAAGTTATTTTTAAAGAGAGAGGAGGAATGAGTGTGCAAATGAAGACGGAGGTGGGTGGACAAAGGGAAGAGAGAAAGATTGAGGCATATCCTGTGTCGTGTCTCTCGTGGCGCCCTTTGCCATACACAAACCATCAATCTGCAAACAACAAAAGCAGGGCAACCATTTTGCTTACAGTTGAGCGAGCTAAATAAAGCCATTACAGCCTTAAAATACAGCACCTCTTATTGTCGGCATTATTGTGTACTTAGTTCAAAGTGTTAGTTTTATAAGCACATTTGGGGTATTTTTTTTTTTTTTAATGCCTTGCTTGTTTTGTCAGCCAGACCAACGCGATCCTCGGTTGTCTCATTTTCCACGACTAAAGTGTGTCTTCAGTTAATCCTCCAGTGTAGGCATGGCAGAACTTAAAAGGCTCTGATTAGGCTGTTGTGTCCCACAGGTTGGCTAGATATAAACTCGTGACACACTCACAGTGCCCATACGTACCCCGGAGACCTCTCTTTGTGTTAATTAAAGGAGTCTCCACTGCAATTAGCAGGCTTTACAATGAGCATACCCACAGATAGACACATACACGCACACACGTACACACACACACACTGAAACAGATACATTCAAACTGTGAGCACTTTTATGGGCCCGCAAACACTCTTCACAGTAGCTTAAGTATCACTGTGCCATTGCATTTAGATGTTAGGTCAACCGTAGCAGATTGCCTGTGCTGTCTGCTGGTGGTTCCCTTTAAAGACGTCAAGGGGGCAACCACTTTCACAGCAACTACATCTGTGACCTAAACGACAGAATAGGTTGTCTGTCAATTCCACCTATAAGGACCCATATGAGTGTTTGTCAAAACAACCCATATGATCGTTTCAACGTTCACGGTATGGTTTGCGGTAGTAAAAAAGGCTGCAGTAGTCGGTTATGAAAGACAGTTTAAACAGTAAATAAATGTTCTAAATGTCAGAAGTGAAGTAGTTATGAAGGTGACGTGACCACCGGAAGTGATATAGCTTCATTAAAACATGATGGCGTATAAATAAATAAATATTATGGCCACTAGAGGGTCTAAAACGTAAATATGGGTCATATTTTGCTGCCTGCACAAACAACTTATGCAAGTCCAAGCAAGTCCTCAAACACATACAACCACATCCTCATACTGAACCGTAACAGCTGCAGTTTTAACCATTTATCAGGCAAAGAGCTATATTTGGTAACTTCAGGTAATATTTCGAGAAAGAAGTTGCAAATTTACTAGAGTAAAGTGGCATATCTACAAGAAAAAAAGTTGCAGATTTAAGAAATTTAAAGTGGCAAATCTGTGCGAAAAAAGTCGCTGATTTACGAGGAAAAAGTGGGAAAAAAGCAACTTTTTTTCTCCCAGATTCACCACTTTAAATCTCATAAATCTACGTATTTTTTTTCTCGTAGATTTGCCACTTTAATCTCGTAAACTTTTTTTATGTTTTTTTTTTTTTTTTACACATTCTGGCTGTATGTAATATCCTCCAATATTCTCTAGGGTTGAAATTTGGAATTTGCAAGTATTTCAATGAGTGCCCTATTAAAGGTTAAAGTGGGGAGTTGCTTTTTTCCCACTTTTTTCTTGTAAATCTGCGACTTTTTTCCGCACAGATTTGCCACTTTAAATCTCTTAAATCTGTGACTTTTTTTCTTGTAGATTTGCCACTTTACCTAGTAAATTTGCAACTTTTTTCTCGAAATATTACCTGAAGTTACCAAATATAGTTCTTTGCCTGATAAAGGGTTAAACATGTTGCTGTTGAAAGGTTGCAAGTTTAGGCAACAAAACTACTTGTTTAGGTTAAAGAAAAGATTGTGGTTTGTGTTAACATAAGTACATTTCTTACGTAACTCAATTAGTAACGTTAAGCTAAAATAAATGGGTGTTGACTTTTGGCAGGATGTTCTTGTGAACAGCTTGTATGATTTCCTTAAATAGCTACACTGAAATTTAATTTATTTCCGACATAATTGTGTCTGATGACATAGTATAAAAGCCACATAGCCCCCTATAGGGAGAACAGGAGGGATGTTCTTGTCCTGTTGGAATTTATGTATAAAAGTAGTTTTTTACCACCCTAACCTTTTATTGATTTTGGTTCCTAAACCTTAAAACATAGCTTTAAAAATAATAAAACTGTGTTCATCATATGTTTAATAGCAACCAGTGATATTTCATAAGTTGTCATACAAATTCACGTGCATTACTTTTCATAAGAAACTATTCAAACCGTTGAAACAAACTGTGATCTCCTGGAGAAAGTCACATGTATGTCTGTAAGCCTTTCCATAGCTATGAGATGTTGCCCTCTATCAATACATGTAAGTATTGGTTGTAATAAACTCTCTTTACAAACAACATACGGCTGAATTTTTTTAATGTGGATTAAAATGCCCAAATGAAGACAGAAATTAAGACTTATTTGCTCTATTATTGAGGGCTAAAATCATTTTTCTTAAAAACTGATGGAAAAAAACATTTCATGCACCAAGTTACATTTTCTTCTACATTTTACTCCTTAAATGAAATTAATGCAATTTTATTTTTATTAAATTTTAGTGTATTTTGACATGTAGAAAGTTTTAACTTCATATATCAGTTTAGGCTATTTTTGGAGCTTCTTCTACTGTAAAAATACTTGCAATAAGAACTTTTGACAGCACTCTATGGTTTGGTGTCAAACTAAATTCTATCCAACTCTATGGGTTGGAGGCAGAAAAGGCAGATACATTAATCTCGAAACCTGAGGGAATAAAACCAAAACTGCCTGCATGACAAGACATTGGTGAAAGATGCATGGTTGTTTTTTTGTCTTTGCAATGAACTTACGCTCAATAGGCATCATGCAGGAAACTCTTATTTCTGTTTATATCCACAATTTCTTCTTATTTTATTAGTACCCATTGATTTCTGTGATTCTTATTGTTCCTCCTCTCTCAGGTCAGATATATTTTTTTTTCATTTTGAGTGCACTCTTACCAAGATGCCCATCTCATTTTCACCCACAATAAATATTGTTGTTTCCCGTGCAAGAAAACACAAGTTTGAAATTAGATTTTTTTTTTTTTTAAAGACACAGGGCTAAAAAAATACATATCTTATTATCAATTTCAGATTATTATATGCTTTGGCTAAGATTGTGATTTTCCTGTAACACTGTAGTACTAATGCTATGGAAAATTACATATTTCCTTTGGGTTAAAGTGAATTAACAGTCTGGAAAGATTTTCTTTTCTTCCGGCATTCTTTTGGTGACACTTCCCCAATTCTTTGCCACGTGCCAGAGTATTTGCACACGGCACAACACCGACCCTTATATAGTGTTTAGGGGGCATAACGTCTGCTAATAACCAGTTTTTTGATCAAGTTGGTGTCATCACTCAGCACAACCAGGTAAAAGGAAGTGGTACAGCTGGATAGCGAACCTCAGTTTTGTGATTCTGCTGCAACCACACAAACGAAGAGCTGAGTGGCTCTGTCCCTCAACCCGCTGGACCTAAACATAGAGCCTGGGTCCATGGTGGCCAAATGGCCCATCATCCTGTCTCCCTCTGTACCAAATTAAACTCGAGCTGTCCCAGTGTGCTTCAGCCTTGTCTACAGGAAATCAAGGCCAGGTGGAACTTAAGTGAATGAAGCCCCACTTTGGCACATTCTAGCTGGGGAGATGGTGGCAAGAGCAAAGCCCCCCTGGAGCTTTTTAGAGGCGAGGGAAGGACACACATGCATGCACAGGTGCAAATACCTCCTCTCTGATGTTCACACAGGGCCACAAACCCACTGTGGATAGGTGCTGTCAACTCTGTGGCAATGCTGCTTAGCCACTCCACTCCCATATTTACTTATTTATCGGCAGCGATGGCTGCGATGACAGGGCCACTCACTCTCAGAAAGCCTCCAAGGCTCCACGACGTCCCTTCAAGCGGTAGCGTAAAAATTTTAAGAGCCCCGGGCCCGGTTTGATGATTTTGACGTGAATTAGCGTGTAGTCGAGTTGTCGGGTGCATTCAGGGGGCTAACTGTTCTAATGCGTTTACCCGCTTGCCTTCCGAGTGTGTCTGTGTGTCTCAAAGCGAAGCGAAGTGTCACTTAATAATTTAGTCGTTGGTTTCGTCCCCCTCGCCATCCATCCATCCATTCACGGCCCTTTATGTCTCGCCTCTGGGAATGCGCCGGCCATCCCTCTGCCTCTCAGGGAGTGATAGAACGAGCAGAGACAGGTGACAGAATCCGGCGTGGTGGTGTGTGAGGACAAAGTGAGAGAGATTGACTGCGAGAGAAAGAGGGGCAGACAGCGGAGTGAACATAAATGCTCAGAAACAGACAAGAATTAAAGGAGCATGAGGTGATTCATGAGTGATGGGAAGATAATGAACAGCAGCCACTTTTTTGAATCGAAAATTTTCACAATGCTGGTTCATCACATAGAACCTCATGTCGGTTCTGTCATTAAATCTGTCTTACGTGTCTTATGCATTAAAGCAATACAACGCAGACACAAGATGGAATATACGCCCATGTCTAACACACACACAAACACACACACAAACACACACACACACAGCTGGATTTCTGGCCTCTGTGCATGCCAGATGTAGACATTTCTTCTTTTTCTCTCTCTCATCACTGTTTTCAGACTAATAGGTTCTTGTTCTCCGTGGAAGTGGTTCTAAGGCGAGAGCGGGAACTCAAAGCCTGCACGCCAAACCTGTGGCCACGGTTGTAATAATCAAATAATGTAACTTGGCCACGTGTAAGAATGTGTGTTAATACACGAGAGCTTTCAACAAAGTCTCTCAATGCCAGTGGCCTCCTATATACTTTAATATGACTTGATGTTCACTTAACCTCCCTTTTTCCTTGTAATTGAAACCTGATGGTGGAATAATAATCGTTTCTTCATATTTTTTCTGCTTTCTGCATTCACTAAGCTGATTTTTTTTGCCTGGGCTGTTGGATAGTATTCAATTACAAGAGGTTTAGAAGAGGGCATTGCAATGGGCATTGCACTTACAGCCCTCTCCATGTGCTCACTGGAAGACAAGCTAAAATGACTTTTTAATGCACCGATTGCTTGGTGCATGCAGAAGTTAAAAAATAAAATATATATCCCTTTTGAAGCTGCACTTCTTTCTTCTCTCCTTCATGCACCCAGTTGAAACACGAGAAGAAGGATGTGCTGCGAGTGAGAATAGAAACTTTTTTTATGATTAAAATTCTCCTTCCTTCAAATGAAGTCCCAAACCCAAACTTTGTTGCTTGTTTGCTAAGTGGTTTCACTACCACAGGATGATTTGTGTGACATTTATTTGGGAGTTTTGTTTGGCGAGGGAGAATCACAAGTGTTTGTGTGTTTGTCGTGTTGTTAGCGGTTATGTTCCTTGTCATGTGTGTGCCATAAATAAAAGACTCCCCTGGCTAATGTAACCCACATGTTTGCTTTTTTTTTTTTGTTCCCACCTCCCTCTCAGCTCAGCATTTGTTTTCGGGGAGGATTCAGATGGTACGCACGCCTCTCAACTTTTGTGAGGTCATTGAAATTTTATTTTTTATATCAAAAGCAGTCGTGGACTTCCCTGTTACTCACAAAGGCTAACGTGTGATTCCCATTACTTCACTACCTCACCACTTAGCAGATGCACAGCTGCTTACTGATGACCTCTCTCGGAACATTTGGACACTCAGTCATACCCAGACATACGCATTAGTCTGATAAATCCCTATTTGGTCGGATTTTTGTCTCAATTCAACATAAATTAGTAATTACACATGCCGTATTGGACCAAATATAAGATGACCCTGACCATAAGATGACTCCCCCTGTGCCAACATCTGGTTTTAGAAAAAGTCTCATCCTGTCAGAAGAGCTTCCCGAAGATACTCGTAGAAAACTAGAGTCCTCATCTTTGAAGCCATTCTCTCATAAAAGTGAAGCATGAAATACTTCCAAAAATCCCAAATTGAGCAAGTTTGTTTATCTGTCTCATACTCACTCTCTTCGAAGAATTATTTTATCTGACTGTTTACATTTTTTAGACTTTTTGATCTCATCATTAAATTATGAAAATCTTGATGGATGATTTGGACCCGATTCGGACCGTAGTTTTCATTTGACAGGAATTTATCTCCTATGTGGCAACTTGTGAGGGATAATGTACAACGAGCATGTTATTATTGTGAAATAAGGCCAAACAAAGGACATGTTCACAGCTAAATGTACACAGTGTGCTGTGGTAGCAACTTGTCAATGAGAAGGTAGCCCCCACCACCCAAAAAATACCTGTTATCTTTAGGTAAAATACCTTTATCATCTATTTTATTCTAAATGGGATCATAATTTACAAAATTAACATGTTGTATTTAAAAAGACATAAACTAGTGATTGAGACCATTTCCTCATTGGGAAATTGTCCACTGAGGTATAAATCAAGTAAGAAGTAGGGTCATTTTCTAATAGACTTCTATACACTCAGAAATCTTTATGCAACCAGTGGAGTTCCCCCCTTCTGGCTTTTAGAGGACTGCAGGTTTAAGACACTTTTGCATTGTCTTCAATCTCAGAAGTCTCCACTTTTAGCCTAGGCCAAACACTAAAGTAAAGACATGAAGAGAAGATACTCATTAGCCCAGCAACATTAAAGTTACAAAAGACCCACAATGCAGCACTCTCTGTACAAGCCAGTGACACCGACACTCTCTTTGATCAAAAAAAATACCTGATGTTAGGAATACGTATCTGTCCTCAAATATAACACACCCTTCATATTTCATATGTAATTCTTCCGGTTGGTTTTCAGTTTTTTTCTGGTGCTGTTGTCAATATTTTGCCCCACCTCAACAAACAGCAACCCTCAAACTGTTGTCAAGGTCACTGTTACAACCACTGACGATACACTCTCTTTTATGTGAGCCTTGGCGAGAGGAGAAAGTGTTTCAGTGAGTGTCAAAGGGAGCAGAAAGCTAAAAGAGGTAAAGACGTATTAGCGAGGTCAGAAGGGAAAAGAATCTGAGGGCTGTGAGAAAGGAAGAGCAAAAACAGAATAATGAGAGACAGAGAGATGGGAAGTTAGCAAAGGGAGGAGAAAGACTTTGTCAAACTCTTCGGTGGAGATTGGGTTGGTGGTGGTGGTGGTGGGGGGCTGTACAATGGGGGCGCTGGCAGGGTTGCCACAGCAGCGTTCCGGATGGGCAGGCGGTCTCCTCTCAGGGGGTGAGGGGGGACGTGGGGCTGTCAGGGAGCCTGGCAGGTAGAGACACAACGCCCTGTGACTGGGGGGGAGCACGGGTCAGTGAGAGAGGACAGGAGCGAGGGGATGGAGGCAGCGGAGGGGTGAGGTGGAGGCCTGTCTGATGAGGTGAGAAGAGAGAGAGTAGAAGGGGAGGGAGACATGAGGGAAGTAAATGAGGGCGGAGGAGGAGAAGAGCTAGAGATGATTAGAAGAGAAATTATCCAAGTGTGAGTGTGGATGACTGTGGAGTTAGAGGAGGAAATAAGAGGGAGAAAGCACAGGGATGGGCTCAGGATGCCCCGAATTACACGTCTGCCAGCCCGGTCAATAGGCAAGTGATGGACCTCAACCTCTTCTTTTTCTTCTTCTACATCTACATCTTCTTCCTCCCACACAGTATCCCTACACCTCTGGGCTCATATGTAAGCCTTTCCCTTATACAACGCTACCTACATCAGAATGTAAACAATAATTTTCACTTCTCTGATATTTTCTGCCAGGTTTAAGATCCTCTACTGAGGATCCAGCCTCTCAAATGGGAACATTTGCTGGCCTTAAGGGGATAGCTAACTATCCATAGTCGATATACTATGTACATGCTCCAGGTGTGGAGAAGCAGGCTTGTAGTGTTTAAAGGGTTAATTTGGATTACCCAAATCAAACAATAGCTTAAATAAACTAACCAGCAACTCCTGTGTTCTGCAAGTTAAAATCAGTGGTTTTGCCAAAAGAGTCTGGCGGCATTCACACGAGCATAAAACAGTTTGAGTTCAATCCACTTAAAAACATCTGTCTCATGGCAAGGGGACGTGGTGGAAATGTTCTAAACATATAACGTGCACAGAAACTAAAATATAGATAATTTTAGTTAGGCTTTTTTTAGGTGGCTAAAATATTTTTTTTCTTTATTTTGGGGTCCTGCAGAGTCTGTTGTGTTTTTGTGATAACTTACTAAAATAGGTGTGTCAGTGTGTGTGTGTGTGTGTGTGTGTGTGAGTAATGGAGTGAAAGTGAAGTGCAGAAAAAGTTAAAGTAAAGGAAGCCGACATGTTGCTGCAGGATTTGCTGTAATTTGGTGAGAAGAACAATGGTCGGGTCAACCCTGTGCCTGCAGGGTCAGAGGTGCTGATGTGAACTAGATATGAGTGTGTGTGTGTGTGTGTGTGTGTGTGTGTGTGTGTGTGTGCGTGTGTGTGCATCTGTGTTATTGGTGCTGATAAAACTGTAGTTTTGCCTCCTGACCTCATGAGTGGAGTCTTCCGTTCCTGGAAAAAACAAAAGTAGCACATGG
Organism: Centropristis striata; assembly: GCF_030273125.1. Taxonomy (NCBI): domain Eukaryota; kingdom Metazoa; phylum Chordata; class Actinopteri; order Perciformes; family Serranidae; genus Centropristis; species Centropristis striata. Next base: position 38,475,859 of record NC_081517.1, on the reverse strand, counting down.
AGCACTTTATACATAACATGTGTCATTGGGTCATGAATTACCAAATAGGCATTAGCAGATTTTGCTCCCAGCTATTAACCTTTGTTACCGCGAATGTTAAAAATCGTAAATAACTCATAAGACTCATAGAAGACGCCCCACTGCTGTTTTTTTTCCCCCCTCTTGATTTTTCACAAAGGTGCACTTATTAGTGGAGGCCAGATTGCAGCGATCAGTGACACAGACAATCATGTGGCTCTCTATCGCTTCTCCCAGACCTTTCAGTGCCCTCGACTGTGTCTCTCTCTACGTCTTTCTCCCTGTCTCTCTCTCCACCGTTATCACAAGTGGAGGGCTGTTCCTGTCTGTGTCATATGATGTCTTGTGGCCCTTCAGTGGTAGCAGAACAGTGACAGTTCTATCCCTGTGCCATCTGATCGACACGCCATTCCTTGTCACATGCACTGTGTGTGTGTGTGTGTGAGAGGGAAAGTGAGCAAACTTATATGACCATAAATCAGGTCATCGACAGTACAAGCCTTCAGCCATGTGCTTATGTCTCTAGTATTACGGTACAAAGGCTGCACTCACCCTTTTGGAAATGCCACTTCCCACCAGTGTTCAACCATGATTATTATTTTTATGGTCTGTTTATTTTGAATAATTTGACCTCAAAAGGACAAAAAAAAAACCTCTCGACATAAAAGTTTGGATTAGAAAACAGCTGACTGGATGAACTCGTAGAAACCTGAAGTGAACCAGTGTTCTCTGGCTGTGTTTGAGAAGTATCCTGCTCATCGAAGAGAAAGACACTCAACAACTTTTTTTCTACTGGCCTTAATCATTTGTTTCTGCGGCACATAATCACCACCACTGCACAAATTATGTTGTTCTACTTTTCTCTCTCTCTGCCCTCTGCTGCTGTCCTTCCATTTACCCGTTTTAGTGTGTAAAAGGCCAATTTGAGTTGGATTTTGCTCAATTGTGATTTCATTCCATGAAAAATTATCCCCCCAGAAAAATAAGAACAACATCCGGCCCACCCCCCAAAGGAAAGCATCTTAATTATGACTGTTTTTCGTATGCATATGTTTCATGCTCACTGTTGTCTGTTGAACTGTTTTTTTTCTTACTTTGCATAGAAAATGAAAAACAAGGTACTTTGCCTCTCAAGACTTAAGAGCTTAGAAAGGGGAATTGGTTCTCTTGAGACTAACAACACAGCGCTGTCGCACCCAATTTCTGGGCTATTTGACCCATTAGATGTCAATGTGTGGGAAACAAACAGGCAGAGCTGAGAGGTTTGATGGGTATAATAATGTGGGCTCAGTGATGGAGGGTGCATTCTGAAACACACTTGTAGCTTACAGTCAAGGGGGGGAAAGATGTTTTAAGTCAAATTTTTACTCTGTGTGTACTTCTTTTACTCTCTTTCACCTGACATGCTCCGAAGGAGGCTTTAGTGTATTAATACTTTACATTAAAGCATATTTTTAAACTATGAATCAGTACTTTACTATTTACAACTTGTATGCCTACCTTGGAGCGCATTATGTCCATTTCGACCAATTACAGAATTGTATTATATAACATTATCATAAAGGTATTTTCCATGGAGTTAAGAGTCAGAGTTCCAAGTTTTAAGTTATATGCACCAGAGGCGTGGGAGGAAATAAGTCACAAATTTGATAAGTTTAGACTTAACTTGATGAAATTAAAAAAAACATTGCAACTCGACTTAGACTATAACACCAATGACTTTGGACTTCATGTGGACTTTAGACTTGAAAATACTTGATACCTTCCCCCTTGCCATGCTATATGTTATTAAAGTGTGTTGGCACAAGTTTTACAACAAATAAATACAAATTCGGGACTTGTCTGTCTTGACTTGAAACTTGAGTGCAAAGACTTGGAACATACGTAATTGTTAAAACAGTGACTTGGTCCCAGCAGAGGAGAAGATTGGATTCTAAACTAAGTTTGCTGGCCTCTCTATTTCTGTATAAAAATGATGACAAGAAAAAAATTAGAGTTAGTTACTTGCAAACAGACATAGAAAGAGAAGAAAGAAATGAATGAATGAGTAAAACAATAATTGAACTGAAAAAGTCCTCCAACCCATGAAGCTTCACAGTTGTTTGTTCCAACACTCTAATATGACCCACAGGAGCGTTTTCTAACCAGTGGCAAGAACACTGGTTCATGTCCTCACACCTGAATGTACAGTTGCAGTTTTAAACACATGGTTAATGTTGTGAAACTGTTGCACTTCGGTAAGGTTTAAGCCCCCAAATAGCTTGGTTAGGTTCAGGAAAAGATCATGATTTGGGGTAAAATAAGTATGTTTGTCAGCAACTTAAGGTACAAAAATAAGTTAACCTAAGTTACCTATGTGACATAAATCCTGTGGTTGCTTCTCCAATCCATCCGTTCCCTTTAACCCCGCCTCCCCAGCGCTCTGGGGCTCCTTTACATGAACAGAGGAAAGAAATAGTGACTAGTAAACTTAAATACTTTTAGGGCGTAATGATTTAAATGAGGGCTATGTAAGTGTTCGTATCGGTAAGTTGCGGAATATATGCAGACGAGAACTGCATTACAGCCACTAGAGGTCGCCACTTTACAATAACCATAAACATGAGTTGTAACAAGCTGCTTGTTGCCAAAGTACATCTGAATAAAATGATAGGACCCACTGAATGTGAGTACTATGAGAGTTTTTACTGTGCTGGCCTACATCTATTATTATAAGACTTTATTTTTACTCAAGGTGATGCATTGTCAAGAAAAGAGCCAAAATAAAGGAGGAAGGAATGAAGGAAGGAATGAAGCAATGACTAACTCAAAAACATTTTTTATAGAAACAATTACTGGACCTGTTTCCCCTAATGCTACTCTAGATGATTTTTCACAGATAAAAGATGATGCTGATCATTTCAGAAAATCTTCAGATATTCTTTTAATAACATCAATTTAAAAAACAAGATTTCTTAAAATAAAAAAGAACTCCAACACAATGTAAGCAGGATAATCCAATCGTTGAAGTGATTTAAAAAATAAATAAATATATATATATATATTTTTTAACACACTGTAGGCATTTTTTTCAGACATATCTAAGGTCGGCATGTATTGAGCATTGAGGACTGGATGGTGCTGCATGTATGCTGTGCATTACCCTGCATGATTCTTTAAGACATTTTGACATATTCTGGCCCTCATTTAAAGTTCTGTTGATCTTTTTTTTTTTTTTTAAAGTTGTTATATTTGGACAAATGTGCTATGTGTATGTATAACAGAATCAACTAAATTATAACTGAAAAAGCTACGTCTTATAAAATGAAAAAAAAAAGACAAGGACTCTTCTTTCATAGCACTTTTGGGGGGGTCACTTTTACATTCGGGCAACATAGTACAATTTACTCTTTGCTCTGTAACTCTTCAATCTCGACAATCCCCCTCTGACTGCTTGGATTGTAGGAGTGTACCCCAGACTGAGCGTGTGAGTCTCTGGGGAGTAAGGATGCTATGGCAGAGCTTTAACCTCATGCACACACTTGTATTGATCCATACAAGCCTCAGTGGCTGTTGCTACAGAGCGGGCTGCACTCTGTCATGCAGGGCTCCCCCTGTCACTGGTCAGTGGCAGCTCAGGAGCACTACAGCACGTCACACACCAGTATCCAGCACACACCCATCAGCCTCTGGGGCTAACACACTGCCACCAACTCTGACCTCCCCTCCTGCCTCACCCAATCACCCTACCCCCCTTTTTTTTCTTCCCCTCTTTCTCTACCTCACTTTTCCTCTAATGAGTTGCAACACTGATAACGAGCCTGATGATCTTCCATTGATTCGGCTATCACTTGCTTGTCTGGTAATTGATCCGTAGCTGAGCCTCTAGTTAATTATATGGGCTTCGACATGGACCCCTGCCCCGGGGGGAATTCTCAAGTCCTGCACAATAATAGTTTTAATAAAGGAGCCTGCGAATCTCCTGCATCCCTTTTTTTCCCTACCCATCTTCCTGCTTCCCAGCATTTCTCATCTTTCTATTTCCTTCTTCCTCTCTATTTCCCTCTTAAATTTCTCCATCTCCGTATTCCGTGACTCTTTTCTCGTTTCCTCTGTCATCACGGCCATTACCATCAGCAGAGTCAAAGGGGCAGGAAGGGGGAAAAAAAGGGAAGAGAAAAGAGGGAGAGTGAGCAATATTGGCAGAGTCCACTCCCCCCCTCCCACAAATAACAGCCATTAACCAGTCAGGTCAGAAGCTGAGCCACCAGCTTGACTTGAAACACTGAGTGCCACTCGAAAAAACCCACAGACTGGCACATTTATAGACGAGAGGGAGGAAGAGGGAGGAAGAGGGAGAGAGGCGTGAGCTGGAAAGCAAAAAGGAACCTCAGCCGCTAAATTGTCACTTAATATAATTAGAGTAAGCCTCGTGCATTACCTTTTCAATAAGTCGTTAAGAGCGGAGCATGCGGCACATGGACAGGAGGTGACACATTACGCCTTTTACGACAAGGCTGCTTGTGGCTTCTGACAAGGTACAGGCCAATATGCAAAAGATAAATGAAGAATAGAACAGAAAAGACGAAGGGGGGGTAGTAAAAGAGATACAGAGCGAGGTATGGAAGTGGAGAAAATCATCACAGAAGGAAAAAGGAATAAGATGTAGGCTGGGAGGAAAGGAGTGAAGATGTAAATTGAGCTTGAGACAAAAGACACAATTGCACATTTTCAAAGTGGCAAGACACACACTGTATACTTTTCTCTCTGCTGGCAGAAATCCCCTGTACATAACAGTAACGACCGGTGTGATAATGTCAGCAAAGGTTAACACCATACTGCCATTAGTACATTGCACAAAAGGCTTTTAACACACATCCAAGCACCTGTCTGAAGCAATTTAACACAAAATTTGAAATGACTTTATACATCAGAAGCCATTTAATGCGGCCGGGGAGAGAAGTTCTCTCTCTGTCCCTCTATCTTTTGTTCCTCGGCGGCGGAAAGATCACAGTGACATCTCCCTCTCGCTGCGGACTGAGGCACCTGGTCTGTCATTTCTCTAATGATGGTAGGGTGAAAAGACTGAGGTGGAGATGGGAGATTTAAAGGGAAGAAGAGAAGGAAAGGAGGAGGAGGTGGGGGGGATGTCTTCATTGTTTGAGACGTGTCCTACGCTGTGTCAAAGGAAGAATAGATCTCCTTCCTCCTTTTTTTTTTTTGGTTTTATCCTCCTGTGGGTCTTTTTCTCCATGTCTGCCTCCCTTTACTCCTCCATCCCTCATTTTATTCCCTTACCTTTGCTGCTGTGGGGACCAATTTGGCTAAAATGGAACCTCTTCCTCATTTTTTTCTTAATTAAAATCTGAGAGCCTCCGCGGGGGGGTTTCCTCCCTGTGTGTGTGTGTGTGTGTGTGTGTGTGCCTGCCAGTGTGTGTGTGTGTGTTCATATGCATGCATGCTGGTGGCAGATTGCCTGCGTTCCATTAGTCTTTCATTAGAGTGGGAAAAAATCAAACAAAGGCACCAGGTTTTTTGGGAGATATAACAAGTCTATTGATATTTTGTTTATTTTTGTTTGTTTATTTTTATTTTTGTTTTTTTTATTGCTGCCTTACAATTACAGCATCTGCAGATTAAATAATCTACAATATTGCATTTTTAAAAATTGAGCAAAGAAAGAAATACTTGATAACAATCTGCAGCGGTTTTGCTTTTCTTAAAGATGTCTTTCAAGGTAAAAAGCTCTTTTGCTAAGCACCATGCGTGATTTTTGTGCGTGTGTGTGTGTGTGTGTGTGTGTGTGTGTGTGGCGGGATGGTCCCTCAGGGGAACTAAGTTGCTCTGAGACGTGCTGGCCGCTCGCAGCGCAAATGGTAATAAGGCAGGGGGACAAACGCTCCCCCCACCTCCTCCTGCTCTGCGATGGCGCTTGCCCCCACCTTCCTCCCCCGAGCAGAGGAGGGGTGTGTGTGTGTGTGTGTGTGTGTGTGTGTGTGTGTGTGTGTGTGAGTGTGAGGAAGCGTGCAGCGCGATGTCATTGAGCATCTCAGAGTGGAGCGGCACAGTTGACTCAGTTGAGCCTGCACCGGCCCGACACACACACACACACATGCTCTCTCGCTCGCTCTCACACACACATACAGACAGACTCAGGCGCTCAGTTCAGTTCCTCAGCGGCTGCAGCGGAGTACAGAGGAGTCAGAGAGAGAGAGAGAGAAAGAGAAACAGCGAGAGAGGAAAAGAGAGAGGACAGGCGGCACGGCACGGACGTCGAGAGAGGGACACAATCTCAGAGAGAGAGAGAGAGAGAGAGAGAGAGAGAGAGAGAGAGAGAGAGAGAGAGAGAGAGAGAAAGAGAGAGGAGCGGGAGGCAGGGAGAGCTGGATAGCTGGTGGCTCACTCCCACACCTCATCTTCACTTTGCTGGGACAGGCACAGAATTGATGGTAAGAGACGTTCATGCATTTTATTGAAACTGTTTGCAATGTGGCGATTTTCACGGGACATTTTTGTATTTATTTTTTCCTTTAAAAAAAAGAAGATTTTTTTTAACAGATTTTGTGTGAAACTGTTTATTTTTGTTTCACATTTAGTTTTGTTTGGTTCAAAAATCTTTTATTTTTTTTAATTTTTTACAATTTAATAGAGGTTTTATATGTATTCAAGACTCACTTATCACTTTGGAAAAACGTATTAATTACAAAAAATAGATTTATTTTTGTCTTTATGCATGTGTTTAGTGTTGAGTGTGCAGCTCCCAGGTTGTTCAACTTTTTCTTTACTACTTTTTAAAGCATTTTACATCAGAGTATGTGTGATTGGTGCATGCATGCATGCAGGTAAATGTGTTTCATTGTGTGTGTTTGTGTTGAGTCCATGTCCAGGTACAAAATGACTGACAGATGGATTAAAGCAAAAAAACTGAGGCCACGGGCAACATCATACACCCCTCCTCGCTAATTCCCATAACCCCCCTCTTTTCTCCTTTTACTCCATTCTTGCTCACCTTCTCATCACCCCCCTCCCCTCCTCCTCACCTCATCCTTCTCCTCATCCTTCTTCACCTCCAGTGCTCTGCTCATCTTGCCCTGTCCAAGACGAGGCCCCCGAGGAAATTCACTTGCAAGCCCTCTTTTCTCTCTCTCTTCTCGAGAATTAACTCCACACACACTCCTCCGCCACCAGAGCTGCCAAGAAACCTCACACACACATCTACTCCCTCAACTCCCCTCTCACTGTTATCCTTCTCGAGAAGCAGGACCGGTGCGAGACAAAAAAAAGGCAACACGACCCCAAAAGAACCCACCTTCACTGACTTTTTTTTTCTCTTCTCTCCTCCTTCACACTCCCACATCCCTCCTGCCCTCCCTCTCTGTCTCTCCCTCTCTCTCTGTCTAAGTCCAAGGAGGCAGAGTTGGATGTGAGAGGCAGTGAGTGCGACACAGTCCCACAAGAGCCCAGCACAGACCTGGAGCCGCCCAGGCCACCTCCAGCTAAGGCTAACGGACCCACCGGCACCGCTGGCGTTTGCACGAGCATCCCCTCCAGTAGCCACAGTAGCAGCAGCACCACCACCACCACCACCAGCAGCAGCAGCAGCAGAAGTGGTCTGGGTGGCATTAGCATCGTTAGCAGCAGCGCTGAGGGAGCAGGCGAAAGCTCCATGCAGTTCAGCACCAGACCGCCTAGTGCTGAGCAGCCGGGCTTCATGGGGACATGGCAGCAGCAGAGCACTGACAGCAACCTCCTCTACAGAATGTCCCAGCAGGTACGTCAGCTCAGCCTCAGCCTCTCCATCTCTGCCTCTCCTCTCGCTCCACATTCTCACTCTATAACCAGGCACCAAACTTTTAGATTTCTTCTCTTGGTGTACGTTCAGATGTTTGCTGTTGTGATCTTACTTGGTTTGTGTGTGGAAAAGATGTGTGTCAGTAGGTGTGTGTATGTAATTTAGAGGTTAAGGGGTTGATTGTTGGCAATGTTTTGTTTGTGATATTTTTGAATTAATAATCCTTACATGCAATTTTTGCAACTTTTTCCCTGCTATTGGTATATATCAGATTTGATGTTGTATGCATGTCTCAGTTTTGTTGTTCTACACACACCATGTCTGAAAGCGTTTTCATTCATGCAGCCTCTGTGTGTGTGTGTGTGTGTCATTTTTAATTTTACTAATTCAATGCATGAGTCATTTTTCTGCCCCATAAAACAACTAAAAATGTAATATCTTGTGTGTTTGTAAAAAAACACATTTTAGTGCAAAAAAATCAGATAGTTCATTTATTTCACTATTTGATGGATTATGCCATGTCTGGATTCGTTACATACATGCTTAAGTCTGCGTAATTGGTCTGTAAGCGGTGTGGAGTTTAAAAGCAAGCAATAGCAGTGTTTTGGTAACCTCAGTGCCGATAAAGACTCGGGAAGGGGCACCCCTCTGGGACCGGCTAATTGACTTCATGTGGCCGAGGCAGGAAGCTCCTCGCGCGGCTACAGAGCAGCAGAGCAGCCGTGAATGAACACAGGCTCGCCTGGAAAAGTCATGATGATAACGGGGAGCCTTGCACCGGCTGAGGAAACTCCACATTTCCTCCCGACATTTCTCGTGGATGTTACACTGAATTTCTCTCTTGTTTAGTTGTTTTAAAAACAAAATCTAAAGTTAGAAACAAGAGAGTTATTTTTAAAGAGGACTGGGGATTCTGTGCGTAAATGTCAGGTAAGAAGAGGGAAGAGGAGTTCTGTTCATGTGTATGTATGTGTGTGTTTGTGTGTGTATGTGTGTGTGTGTGTGTGTGTGTGTGCATCCGTTCGCGCGCACGTGTGTGAGGGGGAGACAGTAAAGATAGAGGATGGTTGTTAGGTTGCAGTTAATCATAGCGGGACCTGCAGGCTCTCCGTACCATGCGCACGCTGTTACACACTCTCTTGCGCAACAGCCGCGGCTCTGTGTTGGAAACGATGAGAAACTTATCCTGTCACCATGACGCTATTTACAGCCCGTGTAGTTATTATTTTTAAATCCCAGAGGTGTAATCTTGAAGGTGAACCTGATGTGTTGAGAACAAAATATGAAACTAATGGAATAGCACATTTTCTAAAGCATCTATTACAATATTGCTGTGTTTCTTCATAAAATAAACCCCCCTTTTTACGCATTTCCCTCTGCGTAATCTCTACTAAATATTACATTTTTAAATAAATAGCACCCATGCACTTTTTATGCAACTTCATATTTTTTAGCAGCTTAATTTGTCCTAAAGAAACGATCATAAGAACCATTGTGAGTGATTTGGAAGAGCCGGAGAGCAGAGCGCTCCTCTCCTCTCCTCCTCTCCCGGTATGAAGCAGGTGGATGTGGGCCCCTGCGCTCAGCATCTGCTGGGACCCCCACGTTTGCATCCCCAATCCTTTTTACAAATGCGCACCGTTGTTTCAATATAATCAGCTGTGGGACTCGCTGTTATTTATCCTTCCTCGTACCACTTAGAAGACATCTTCCCATGTTTAGTAGGCATGACATAAATTCTCCGAAGTGCGCCTGTTCCTTGACAGACTTCGCCTTCTTGGAATCTAACCGATAATGACTTTGTGTTTGCCGAGGCTGGCGCACCCTGGGGTGTTGGAGGGGAGAAATGCGTTATGGGCTTGTGTTTTTGAAAACCTCCACTTTCTCTCCCTTAAAGATCAACTAGGTGACACGAGGGATGCGGTATTTTTATTTTTATTTTTATCGTTGTTAGGCCAAATGATATTTCCATGTGATCGATGGAGACGCGGAGCAGCTGTGCGCAGTGCGTTTAGGACGCACGCAGCTGTGGTGAGGAGCAGGAGCAGGGCATCACCAAACATTTGGCACTACTTTGGACATTCCTTGTAAAACACACACACGTAGACACACACGGACACACACACAGACACACACACACACACACAAACACACACACACGCACACACGAGGCAAGGCTTTAGAAATGAGGAAAAAAATAGCACTTTTACATGGGATGCAGGTATTTTCCTACCACGGTTGGAATGACGTAAATAAATAAGGTCATGGTTTACAGCAGGTGTCTGTTCAACTCGGTGCATTAACATCGATCAAAGTAAAGAAAGTCAACATTTTAACCATAAAATTATCAATCAGGAGATCTGATTTATTTTTCTCCCCTTTACGTTGTTTTATAACAAAATTAAGCCAAAGAGAGCAGCACCTGTCTCCTCCTGCGTGAAGAAAATTACTGAAATAAAACATATTTTAATTTGAAAACGAATGTCATCTCAGAATGTATTGATTTCATTTTTGATTGATCCCTGAATTCAACACATTTTAATGTATTTTATAATTCGGCTATAAATGTGAATAATTTCAGAATAAATACATTCATGTATTTTCATATTTATTTAGATGTTTTCAATGAAAATAACCATTTCCCCCTCGTATATTTTGCTGGAAGTGATACTGTTACAAATTGGAAAAACAGATGAAAAATAAAGGTGAATTAAATATTTTTATTGTGCTTTTATGAAGTTTGGGGTATTAGGATTGCATATTGATAATCTAACTACATGTAATCGTTTTTATTATTGCGTGTGTGTCTAATCTAACGGAATTAACAACAGTGGCGATAAAAGCAGGAGTGCAAGCAAATCATTTCACAGCAGGCCTTAATCTCTGCACAAACTTTTTTTATTATTATTATTTTTAAACCACAAAGCAGGAGATTCATAAGCCACGCGAGTGTCAACAGCAAACAACACGAGCATGCAATTTAAATGAAATCAATGCAATGGATTGGATAAATACTGCCTGTTTTCTCAGCTTCCTAATGTGCAGAAATTAGTGCATATTTTACAAAACACTTGCAAGGCGGGAACTTTCATAATTGTTTTTATGGAGGTAAAAAAAAGAGCATTAATTAGGAGTTGAATTATTTCCCAGGCATTACGGAGTGATAATATTTGGAGCCTTAATTGACCCGCTGCTGTACATGCGTGGCTGTGAATATCGACCCTTGCAAGTTAAAAAGCCCGCAGTTAAGTGATACTACGAGCCTAATTGGTTCATCAGGGATAATTCTCTCACAATACAGCAGCCGTAGGCCGCGTCTCTTTTATTTATTTATTATTTTCTGCTCCGCTTCAAGACGGAGGAAACGTGGGAACAAGTCAAGGATTAGAAAAAAGCTCGTAAAAAATGTGCCTTAACCTCCACCTGAGGATGTGGTGCTGCCACCCAGGCTTACAGCAAGAAATGAGGGTATGTCTTCAGTCTCAAACCATATCTAAATAGCCTCTCCCTTTTCTTTTTACAAGGGTGCTGTAACGCGGCTTCCTTTGAAGTGCGACAGGTCGACTATGGGCCGAGACCTGGAAGAGGTACAGTGGCATTACAGCTTGCTTCTGTCTGCTATCAGTGCTGCCTGCTGCATCAGAACAATAATGTATCATATAATGTGGAAATATACAATTTAAAAATGTGCAGAATTGTACATAATAATAACAACAATAATAATAATAATAATAATAATAATAGTAAGCAAATAATAACAGGCTTCTAATAATAATATCAATTTTTAACATTTCCTTAGAATTTAAATTTTTATTGCATTCTTTAAATTTCATTTATGCATTTTTCCACTTTCTGAAAAATTTCTATGAATTTGAAATTAAAATCTCACCAACGAGCCTATATTATTTTGCTTTCCTCGCATCATGTATTTGCAAAAAATTAAGATGCTGGAAAGACTTTATCAAAATCAAACTAAAAGCTGCAAAATCTTGTAATAAAAACAACATTTATATCCATTTAAAAAAAATGACTAATGTTTATTTATTTCCCACCTTAATAAAAAAGAGAAACTGCACGATTATTTGTTCAAAATGCCGGTTTTTATTAAAGAATCAAATTGTTGGCAGACGTCATGTAAATATGTAAAATTGCCATGTAAATGTCTGCTCTAAATTTCTCATGTCTGGCTTCACTTTTTCCATTTTCATCCTTCTTTAATATTTTCTGTCGTGTGTTGTGTTTAAACTTTTTGTTTGGATCAGTTTTAACAATCACATTGGTTGATTTTTCCCTTATTCCATATATCTGGTTAATGCAGTGCAGCCTGTACAGTTCTGTCTGCACCAGTTAAACCTCTGTGAGCTCTCAGGACATGATGACAGACGTATTAGTGGAATAACATGGTCTGCTTTGTTTTGTCTGACTGAAGAAATGAGGTTGATATTATCCTCTTCAGTGCAGATCACAGAACGCGCTAATCTGCCTATTAACACACTGATACACTTAGAGGGGTTGAGTGTGTGTGTGTGTGTGTGTGTGTGTGTGTGTGTGTACGGTGTTAACACAGTAGGGTACAGGCATGTTGCATGTTGCATATGTGGTGCATGTGCATTGCTTCTTGCCATAGTGCGGGACTGGAGGCAGTGATTTGATGCATATGTGAAGAATTATCCACAGTCAGTGAGAGTGTGTGTGCGTCGTTACACTCAACTGTTATTATTTCCATGTCTGTCTTTGATGGGTCGTTGCACATAGCATATGGATGCCTATACGTACATGTATCTGGTGTCGAGCGTGCATGTGTGTGCCGGAGTTTACGTACGTGCATGTGTGCGTTAAGGCGTTTGTGTCTGTGCTTTCGCCATTTATTTTTCTGAGTGGGTGGCTAAATACTCATATGCCAGTTGTGTCAGTGTATGTGTGTGCGTGAGAGAGAGAGAGAGTGAGGGAGAAGGAGAGAGAGAGAGAGAGAGAGAGAGAGAGAGAGTGAGTGAGCGTGTGCAGTTTTGTGGGTGTGTGTCCTCTCCCTGTGTGTGTGTGTGTGTGTTTCTGGCTCTGGCTCCATGTGTGTGTGGGTGCGAGGTGAAGTGTCTCTTGGCTGGCCTTGGCTGGAGAGCTGGAGGAGAGCAGAGGTGAAAGAGGAGATTTGCAGAAAAGACACGCACCACTTCCCCCATTACTACTTTTTCTTTTTCTTCTTCTTCTACGTCTCTGTCTCTCGCTGCCTCTTCTTCTCTCCTTTGCTTTTCCTTCCTCTTCTTATTTCCCACACCTCACCTCTCCCTTCTTTTCTCTCTCTCTCTTTTGTTCTTCTCGACTATACCTAAAACTCAATCTCCTCCACCGGTTCCTTCACATGCTAAATCACATTGTTTTATTCTGCGGCTACTGTCTTGATAGAAAGGGCTCTTGAGATCTGTAACAACAGACCTCTCTGGGTGTTAGGATTTATAATAAGACACACGGATAATGCTTTTTCAAGAAGTGGAAGTGACTGGGTGCGCCTCTCAATCAGCCTGATTGGAGAACAGATCCCACCTATAACACCTGTCCCTCACTGTAAACTTGTGATTGGCTCTTACACTGTTTTATTGCAATTATTGCAATGTTACTGACCTTTCCAGAGGGTCCAGATAACATAACCAGTGCTGAGAAAGGCGTCAGTCAGTGGGCATCTCTCTCTGTCTTTGTGCATATGCAACAATGATGATGTGTTTCCTGAAGGCAGCATTATTTCTGCAAGAGAGAGCACAGAAATGGGCGAGTGAGATTGAGTGGGAAGGTGGCTGCAGCTACTTGTATATTTACTGTATGTGTGTGCGTACTATTAAGAACCCATCTAGTTTGACGGAGTAGGAGGATGTACAAGGTCCCATTCATGCTGTGGTCCCCACTATATTTACCCAGGCACCAACCAGGGAGATATGACGTCCGCAACATTTTTACTTTTAACTTGTTTCAACTGGCTTTTTTTTTAAAGGTTGCGTCACAAAGCTTTTATTTTTTATTGAAATCTGGAGATACATTAATGCGATTTCTTTCCCTGTTATGCCATTTAACAAACATTTTTCCGCCTGCATCTACAGTGCACGTCTACAGTATATATTTAAGTGGATAAAAATCAATATAAGTGATTTTAATTCCTTTTTTTTGGTTTGGTTTTGTGGAGTGTTACACAGTGTCAGACTGTGAGAATCCGTCAATACGACTCCTCACACAGACGCCTCCGTTCTCCTCTCTTTGCCTCAGCATCTCTTACTATAATAGCATTTTTCTAAAATTCAATTTTTTCTCTTTTATCTTTACATGCATGATCTTGCCAAAATAAAACAAAACGAAAAAAACAAAAACAGTCTTGCACATGGCCGTGATCATGTGTGTCCCGGGTCATACAGTAACCTCTGTAGCCATGCAGTAATGCCCTGCAGGACAAGCGTTATGGGTAAGCACCGACCCTGAGTCTGTGTGCGAGACCTGGGGCAACCAGCGATCAATAAGAATCATGTGAGCATCACTCACGGGTTCCATGTCAGCTGTTTCCTGTTTTTCCTGAGGAGACGGCCGCCTCACCGCCATGGTGAATGCCTGAATAATGGGAAGGATACAGAACGTAGAAACACCATCATGGAAATCAAAAGGCTTTCTTTATCATATGTCTGGCAGGGAAGTGTGTGTGTGTGTGTGTGTGTGTGTGTGTGTGTGTGTGAGGAAGGATGGAAATGCAAAGCCATCTGCTCTGCTCTTATCAGAGGGCTGAGTGCTGAAATCTACTATAGCTCAGTCTTTCCCAGGGACTTCTTTCAGTTCTGTGTGGGCATGTGCATGTAAAAGGAGAAGAAATACAATATTTATTTCCTTTTTTATTTACTGTTATTATGCAAGTTGCACAAAATAATCAATAGAGTAGTGTAATCTAAATAGAAATCTTCACGTGTAAGGAGATTCGAGTGGCATTTCAGGCTGTCGTGTTAGTTTGATTTGTTTTAAATTAATCTAGTGTTCAGTGTGGCAGTTCAATATGGAGTTTAGTTAACTCAGCCATGTGTGTGGCATGTAAAATTATATATAATATTACAAATTGAAGAAATACATACTAATTTTGTGGAAAAGATGTGCAGATTAATTTGATTTTAGTTTGATCAATTTTTTTTCACTCCCACTGCTGTTTTTTTCCCTATTCTCTCCTTATAACTGTTTAAGCAACTGAACACTTTTTCCCTGTTTTTCCTTCTTTCATTTTTTTTTACATTTCTTCTTTCAAAAGAGGGCTGTTGGTTATTTGTCTTTGGGTAGTTTCCTGCAGTGGGGAGACGTCGCTGGTGTGAAGAGGAAGTGTGTGTTTGAAGGGCCAGTCGCTCAGGATGTCACCACCCCGCCACTGGCTAATGAGGGGGGACATAAGCACAAGCACAGGGCCAGGGCAACGACACACACACACACACACACACACACACACACACACACACACACACACACACACACACACACTCTGACACGGCAGGAATGCAGCAGCTGTCACCAAGGTCCAGGCAGTTATGAAAGGGTTGAAGTATAATTGTGCCTTCTCTGTGTGTGTGTGTGTGTGTGAGTGTGAAGTGGCAGTGGGTCAGGGGGGTGTTGAGAGCTGGGAGGGGCCCGTGTTGGCTTTGGTGACCCAGAGATCGCCACCGGCAGCGAAGATCATCACACAAATTGACTTAAGTGAAAAGAGAGAGTCAGAGGAAACATATCTATTTTGCTGTAGTATTTTAAGACGCGACCATATGGCAGAGACATTGTTGTGAGAGGCTGTTCTTTCCCGTCCTGTGTCCAGAGGAAGGTGACATTAGGTGTGACCTGTGCTAAGTGACAGGAACTTGGGCATACTTTCACCACGGCTTCTCCCTTTTCCTGTTATTCCTCAACTCCTGTTATTTTGTTTTCCTTGGAGCCGAGCCAGCGCAATGGGCAAATCGACAGCCTACTATTTTTACATCCGTCTTAAGGACCCCTGTCTGCTCGCTCTGCCTGCCAATTTGCCCCATCAGCAATGGCAGCGAAGAAGAGCTCTCAAGGCACCGAGCCTTTCATTTTTCTGTTGGCTGTGTGGCTAATGCTGTCACTGTTATTTGAAAAAGCACTCAGGGTGAATTGCTATTATTATTGTTAAAACCATCATCATCATCAGGCTTATTTATGGTTATGGATAATTATGGTAATTTTGTTCAGGGCTCACAGTTGACTCCATCTCTTTCCTCCCTGCTAATCCCGCATGTACTGTTGAGTGTGTGTGTTTCTTTGTACTGTACATTTTCGATGTGCTGGCAAATTACCAAAGTTGTTGTGCGAAAAGAAAATGGTTTTTCCGACAGGTAACGGTGATTTCATGTCTGCAGTTCACATGTGAGGTGAGGAGAACTTGTTTGCACACAGGCAAGAATAAATAAATCTCTTAATGCATACGATGAACTCTCTGGCTTATGTTTGTGAGGGCGAGCAGGAGAGAGGCTTTATCCCCCACTATTTTCTGTTTCATTTCTTTCTCTCAGTCCTTTTTCGCTCCCATGTTTCACTCTCCGTCTATCTCTCCGCTCTGTTCTGTTCTGTCTCCAGCTTACCGTGGAGATTTGATTGCTAGAGGCCCGGGGAGGATTTTAGGGAGGTTTCTGGAGAAGGGAGGCTAGTGGTACAGGCTGTGGTAGGCTTGAAGCCAACGAACACACAAAGTTATTCAGTCCTACAGACATAGATACCTGCTCTCACACACTCCTATTATGTCTTTTCTTTATGTGTAAAATTGCTTCCGAACTACGTTGCCATTTTAACCCTCTGAAAAAAAACTTGAGTCTGAACTCATTAGCTACTTTTTGTTGCGAGCAAAGTGTTAAAGCAACATGTGTAAGCGTTTGTTTGTGCTCTCTGCTGACTTTGTAAAGATGTTTGCGCTGTTGGATTAATAACGTTTAATGGCCACTGTTAAATGCAGCTGCCTTGGCATCCCACAGCTTGTGTTTTTCTGGCAAACTGAGACTCTGGGTGGCTTTTTGTTTTTGTGAGTATGTGTTATGTGTGTGTGTGTGTGTGTGTGTGTGTGTGTGTGTGTGTGTGTGTGTGTGTGTGTGTGTGTGCAGCACAATGGAATACCACAGTGTGTGTGTGGGCTGGGTTGCGTGTGTGTTGTCACTGAGCGTACCTGCTGAATTGAACCTCTCTGCATGTGAGCCGATCACATATCGAGCAGCATCGCGCTTCACTTTCTAACAATCTATAAAGTCAATTAAGTCACAAATGATCTAATTAGCCTACTGTGATACACATCAATTGGTTTGACCCTGTATCCGTGGCACCCGGCGAGGGTGGGGGGGCCACCATGCGTGACCTCTGACACCACGCATTGTTGGCCGTGCACCTCTTGTGACATTCATTGTGTGATTGAAGTGACGGCTTCAGTGTGTTAGAATGGGACAAAGTGAGAATTCTTGTAAAGACAAAAGCTGATTTTCAGTATGTGTTAAAGTGTTGTTGACACACACACACACACACACACACACACACACACACAGACACAGACACACACACACATATATGTGTATACTTGCTTTCTCTATGTTGATGTTTTCCCTGTAAATGGCCTGAGCTGCTTCTTCCATTGTCGGGAAACGCACTCAGCGATAAGTGCTTTGTTGGAACAACGTTCGCTGCATGATGTGTGCGACTCTGACTGGCATTTAATATTTCATGGCGTTTAATCCATTTGATATGTTTCCTCCAAATACAAAAAAAAACAACACAAAAAAAATCTGGAGCTTTTGTTTCTTTTATCCAGGCCATTACTTCACAGCTTGTTGATCAGTTTAGATTTGTAAAGAGGGTGGCAACAGGGGATTTATCACCCGATTTACTGCTATTTTTCTGCACGATCATAAAGCTGGTAAATTTAGCATCTTGATCGTAGCTAAAACGGGGCCTCTTGAGGGCAAAGGTGATCCTTTGAGCCCAATCAATGGGCGAGCATACCATAAATAATACAGATATCATAAACAAACGGCTGTGAGATTTACTGCAGTGAAAAAGGTGAAATGAGAGCACTTAAAGAGCAGTCAAGTTTACAGGATCTAGCAGCAAAGAAAGATAGCGCATTATGACAAAGAAGAGGAAAAGGAGCCGGCAGCTTGTGCATCAGTGAGAAGGTGAGGAGGAGGCTCTCTTTGAGATCAATTGGTAATAGGCTGAAGTCACAGAGGCGATTAGAGGCGTCGACTTGCCTGTGTTGTAAATGCTGTCAGATCTGTTAAAGGAAGCCTAATACCTCTCAGGTTGAAAGCTGTAATAACATCAACTGTAACTGGATCCGCGGGGAAGTGCAAGTGAGTCTGCGTGTGTGAGGAGTGGAAAAGGAACGGGAGGAAAGTGTTTCATTGTGTGTGTAACATCTAGGTGTGTTTGTGTGTGTATACGCGTGGAGTAAAGCAGCAGCACGCACAAAGGCGAGAGCCGCGGGGTTGCTCCTGGCATTTTTTCGGCCACCAGATGCCTGTCACTGCTTTAAGAGAAGAAAAAAAAGAGCAGGGGAAGAGGAGGGGAGAAGGACAAAGAGGAGGGAGGGAGAGAAGAGGGGGAGGCCACCGCTGTTCAAATCATGTCACGTAGCGCTAATTCATCCAGCCTCATTAGAGAGAGGGAAGGGACCAGAGGGCCTCTCTCAGGAAAGGGCCCGGACTCAAACACACACACAGCCACACGCAGATATATGCATACACTCATTGTTTCAGTTTTTCTCTGGCACATACTTACACACAGATGCAATTTCTGTCTTCCTCACACACACATAGACACATATACATCCATACACAGATGACACTGGCACATGGCGCAGTGCGGGGGCAGTTTGGGGAATAGAAAATTGCCTTCTCAGGAAGGCCCCGGCCAATTAAGGACCTGACCGTATTGAATGTCAAGTGTTAATTTAGGCTCCCCCCTCCCTCCATCAAACCCCCCACCCTCACCCTTCAATTTCCCAGCAGTGGTGGTGGGGTGTGTGTGCGTTTATGTGTGTGTGTCCCAGAGATGAGCAAATACATGTCAAGCCAAAGTTGATTGCCTGCTCCGTATTATGTGTCGCAGGCAAGTGGCAAATGTGCTCCCTCCTTTTAGCCTCTCGCGTCCCTCCCCTGAGGGACGCCGCGATTGTAGGAGGAGGAGGAGGAGAGGGAGGATTAACTGTACCGCAGTGATAAGAATGGGGGGGTTTACACTGGGGAAGAAAGGGGGGAGGGGGGGGGGGGGGCAGAGGGGACAGACAGGGAGAGAAGTAGAAAGAGGGCACAGGGTTTGTTTGATCTCACAGGACTGGGTGGTGACTTTGATAGTCTTTTAATTGCCTTCATTTTCGCAGAGGTGACGTCCCTGGCAGACACTCTCAGAGTAAATAGTTTTAAATTGAGAATGAGTTAACTTACTTTAGAGTTTAGAGGGCCATTTCTTTAAAAAAAAAAAAAGACGCTTTATTAACTTTATGAGAAACTTTAAATGATGTCAACGGCTCTATATTACACTCGCAGCCGTTGGCATGGTCCAGGGGCAGACAAGGTTGTTTGTGAGTTGGACTGATGGTAAATGCCCACCTCCTTACCTCCATGATCTAATAGACATCCACTTAGTCTTAATGGGCAGATTCCCTTTCTCCTCTCGTGATGACTGTTGCACTCTTTTAAGGTGGAATTGCCTGCTTGTCTTTCCTATCACCCCCCCACCCACCACCACCACCCCTCCCTCAGCCTCTGTATCTCGTGTTCGCTACCTCTCTCCGAGGATAGAGGGGAGTATTTCTAACAAAATAAATATTAATGCATCGCTCGCATTCACACCGAAGCCAATTCTCTCGCTTTCGCCAGCCCTCTGGCTACATGTGTTAGTCAAAGGCTCTTTGTTTTGCATTCACGTCAGCGTGTTTTACGCGAACATGTGCGCCCGAGTTAATGTGTGTGTTTGTGCGTGTCCGGTGATAGTAGTGATGTTGTGAAATTGAATAGAGAGGGTGAGTATTGATCATTTCCCCCTGTGTGTTATTAGTGCCTGCTGCTACTGACAAAGAGAGCATGAGCCACCCGCACAAACACAAGCTGACAAACACACACACTTACACACACGCAGAGCCATGTTTACTCAAGAAATACAGTATGTTGTTTGCATGTTTTGACAACCGTAATGTATTGCGTCAACAGGAGAAAAGTATACTTTCCTGCTACATAATATCTTATGGAAATTTCAACAATATTGCCCAGAAGCGGTGGTGGAAACCTGTAAAATTACAGCTCCTGCAGTGTTATGACAGACTGAGTTATGTGTCACTGACTTAAATACGTCAAGGGTCTTTTCAAACAGAGCCAATTTTTGCCCATACGCACACATTTACATTCTGTATTTTCACAATCTGTTCTGTCAACCTATGGCAACACGTTTTGAGTTCCCAAAGGTCACAGTGAAGTGTAATTCAATCTCTGATCACTGATATCCAAACAGCCACCCGTACAGGCCTCCAGGGCCAGGGGAGAGAGACCGTGTTAAAGCCCAGTGTAAGTGCTTCGTCTTTGGGTAGATAGTGATGTCTGCAGGGCCTCTGGAGCTCCAGTGGTCAGCCAGGACTGAGAAGTCTGTCAAGCCCTAATTGATCACCCTGACCTGGGGAGCTGAGGATAAAGGGAGAGGGGTGTGGAAAGATGCTATAGATAAGGCTAAAGGGAAAAGAAAGAAAAGAAAAAAAGAAGAAATTGTGCGACCGGTGGCTTAATCTCTCTGGACTGGCCATTTTTCCCCTCTGGATGATAGATATAGTAGGCCTAGCGTGTGACACAGATGGATAATGCAGGCTTCCGGGGTGATAGAGTTATAAATTAACACATTACTGGACCTTAATGTGGACTACTGTGGACGACCCCACACTAACATCATCAACCCTCCAGGCGCACACACACATACACACAAACACGCCTACAGTCTCACTGATGCGTCTAGCTGAGCTCAGGGTGCGGATTGTACTCCTCAAGTGGCATTGATTTGTTAAAGTGCTGAATTAGCAGGAGAAGTCCAGCTGCCGGCGCTTCTCTACTTTCTTTCTTTCCCTTTCTTTTCTGTATTTTACAATTTCGCTCTTAACTTCTCCTTCTCGCAGTCTTTCACTCCCTCCGTCTTGCTTCACTCTACTCTGATTTTTACCTCTTTCTGCTTCATGTTGTCCTCCAGCACTTTCCTGTCTTCTCTCTCTGTAGGATTGACTCGCTCCTTTACCCAGTAAGGTGTCACTTACACTGGGGATGCTTGGGACACGTCTTCACCACTTGTTTAAAACGTTATGAACCCTTTTTAAAAGCATAATTTGTAGGTTTGAGCATATTACTTGAATCAAACAAGTATCCGGTAGAGATAATGTATTTTTACGAGTATAATCAGAGTATAATATGTCTGTACCCGGACTTGTTAAAAATATTTATTTGCGGTCCCTTAATCTTGTGATCAAAAACATTTTGATCTGAAGCTTAATTTTAGTTTAAAAACAAGTTATCTAATAATTAATAAATATAGCAACTTGTAGAAAATTTTCAGGGCTAGAATGTCAACTTGTGGTGTAAGGTCCACACACTATTTTATATTTTTATATGCATATGCTTTTATTTATTTTATATGCATAATTGAAAGAAAAAAAACAGAGAAAGAAAAAGTAAGGCAAGCTAAAAGAAACCCCAATATATGACAAAACAAACTAAAATAACTGACCCAAAAATCAGTTTCAGTTGTGGATGCATATAGATGACTGCTACTTGTGCGGGAATGTTTTATTAGTTTTATTAATTTTAGGTTTATTTTTGAGTATTTCGTTTTTTACGACTTTGCAGTAGCCTACACTTTTCCCTTTTGATGCCCCATTATGCATTTTATTCCCCCAACATGTTGTTATTATCCACTCCAACCTCATACTGATCCCCCTGTACATTGCCTTAAATTCCATCTGTTGAAGACTGCTCACATTATTTTTTTTAATCTGAGCCCTTTTCGACACAGAGTGACGCCCTTGCCTCTTGTTCTCGGTCACAAGTGCTCCTTCAAGCTGCTTTTCTCTCCATGGTTGTCCTGGCAAACGCCTGCTTCTATTTTCCCCCTCTCCTGTCTCCAGCTGGAAGGTTTCACCTAGAAGAACAGTTGGTTTTTCTCTCCTACTTCTTGTGGCCCACACAATACTGCCAGCCAAAACTGTTATGTCCCTGACTTTGAGACTGGAAGGGAAGTGGTGTATGTGTGTGTGTGGCTGGGGATTGGTATTTAATAGCCAGACATACAGAAGAACTAATATCCAGAGCAGCAGTAGCCTGCACATTGTAAGGCCACACACAGTGACAAGGTTCCTGCTCGGCTCGCTGTATTTAAAACTCACCCGACTCCTGTAGTGTGAAGCAATGGCTTATACATCTACGAGCTAACCGCAGTGAATTCCACTGGTGTAAATGTCATTTAACAACAAATGAGTGCTTCTGGAAACTGAGCAGCATACAGTAAGGGTCACTGGTCCCTCTGTCTGCTGAGTGTGTGATGGTGTGTTGTACTTGGGCTTATGAGTTGGACAGACTGTCTGGCTTTCTGAGTCCGAGTCAAGGCCCCTAGCCAAGAGGTGCAGATTTGTTAGTGTCTGCTCCATTATCACCCATCACTCTCATGGTTTGTTGTATGAGTGTGAGCGTGTGAGGAGGAGGAGAGAGAGAAAGGAGAGTAAAGAGACTGTCCCTCTCTTTCTTGCTTGCTGTGGTCCAGCCCAAACAGTTACCATCTGGTGACCAGTGACTGACCCTCTTCTTGCCCCACACACACACACGTATAGGCGTATACACACTGAGTGCCGGACTGCGTCCAAGTGATGAGTGAGTGACCACCCGACTCCCCCGCCTCCTCCCCTGCAGAGTGTCCATCTCTGCCAGACCTCCCAGGTCCCTCCCCTCACTGCACATGATTGGTCGATGAAAGGTTGATGGGCGACTGATCTGTCCACAGCTCCAATAAAATGCTCAATAAAGCACTGATCCCGGCCCTGACAGGGCTAATAGAAAAACACCTAAGAGGAAAAAGCACCTAAACACACATACAGTACACACGGCTGTACACACACATACACAAAATTGTGGCCCAAAATAAGCACATATCTCCCCGCTAGTTTAAACCACAGTGCTGTTTTTCGGCTGTTTGCTTTTCTTATATTTGCTTGATTTAGTTCAACCCCCTGGTGCAACAGTTAAGGGACATCTGGTGGTTTTATTTTTATTATATCTTAATACACATATTTCATGCTCTGTTTGGTGTTTATTGTGGCTACATTAGAACTAAAACTTTTAGTAGATGAATCAGGAACTATTTTGATGACATAATAATAACTACTTAAGTCTTTAAGTTAAGGACAAACACAAAAGAAGTCTTTATGTTGGCACCGCGTCACAGAATCTTTGCGCCTTGAATGGTTCATCGTCATTTTAAATGAATAATCATGGAATTCACAAATGTATCACCAGATTAATCAATAATAAGGCCAATTATTTTCCTGAATAATCAATTCATCTTTGGTCTATAAAATGTCGGAAAATAGTGAAATTTTTTTTACAGAATCCAAGATGCTGTCTTAGAATTTCTTGTTTTGTCAGTCCAAAATCAAACAATATTCAATTTGATATGATATAAAATCGCTAAAAGTTTCGGTGGCTGAAAACAGCTTTTTTGTTGTTGAAATTTTTGCATGAAAAATAACTCCAACAATTAATTGATTATCAAAATAGTTTATCATTTTTCTGTCAACTATCAACGAATCTATTAATCAACATATCATTGCAGCTCTAATCAACAATAGAATAATTGTTAGTTGTAGCCCGAACCCATAAATTTTAATCCTTCGCCAAACTTGGAATCGGCAGTGTCTTTGACAGGAAGGAGCAGTCATTGTTTTTGTGTGTAGTGAGGCGCAACAAGAGAAACAAGGGTGTGTGTGTCTACTCTGCCTGGGTGACAGAGACGTGAGCACCAAGGTCAGCGGCAGAGAAGAAGTGACACATGCATCACAGGGTTGTGACATGCCAGGGTCACGACAAAGGTCACGCTGGCTGTCCGGAGGACACACACTGATCTCCTTTAGCTCCGCTCTTTGTGTGTGTGAAAGTATGTCAAGGAGTGACCGTCCCTTCAAAGGAAACGGGAAGTAGAAGCGAACTCAACCTCTGCTTCTCCTGGGCGGTGCAGCCAGGGGAACAAGGACTGAGCGGAGAGCAGGTCACAGGCAGGGCCCTAATGGTAGTGTGATGTTGTGACTACAGCTCACCCTTCATGTTGAATGCAGGGAGGGGACAGAGAGAAAGAGGGAGGAAGTAGCGGAGTGTGTTGGGAGAAAAAAAAAGAAAGAGACAGAGCGACGGAGAGAAACGGAGTGAAAGCACAAGTGGAGCATCTCAGCAAGAAAAACACTTAAAGTGAGGGATAGTGAGCGGGGATGGGGGGACGCAGCCAGGGGACTGAAGGAAGGAGGAGGAGGGAGGAGGGAGGGGGGAGCGAGTGAGCAAGCGTGCGTCCCTCGCCTGAGGCTGATGCATTGTGACAGTCACTTAGAAGGATTTCACTTCCCCTAAACTGTGGCTTGCAGGAAGAAGCACCATAACTTGGGACAATTATGGGCTGGAGGAGATATGACAGGACGCATGCAGAGCGAGCCGCAGAGGGAGGGAGGAAGTGAAGCAAGGGGGGCGTGAAGTGGAGACTGTATGTGTGTGTGTGTGTGTGTGTACACTCAGAAGAGCACAATCATATCATCTGCTTGTATTTGGCAGATTGGCCTGTATATGTACGGTACATATGCTGTCCAAATACTGTGTGTGTGTGTGTGTGTGTGTATGTGTATGTGTATGTGTGTGTGTGTGTGTGTTTGTGTGTGCTTGCTTGTGGGGGCCAGGGAGGGGTTCTCGCTCGGTGCACGCCATGTCAGGGAGGGCTGGTGTCTCGCTCCTCATGGTACCGTATGTTACCACTCTGCCTCCCTCATTCCTTCGCCTCATGTCTGTAACTTAACCTGGTGACGGAGGGGTAGGAGGGAGAGGAAGAAAGAAAAAAAAATTGTTGGATTTCAGTGCTGCCAAGAAAACATGCCCCGTTTTTTCCCCTATTCTTTGGTTGATTTGATTCCTTCCTGTGATTTCTCTTTTTGCATGTTAATAGTTTGGTCTTTCATGTCATAGCCCTGATAAGTGTCCCAAAAGTTCTTTTTCGCTACAGTACATTGTATTACCGCTGTGCTGCGAGCTCTGCCAAGAATGTCACTGTAATTTGAGTGTAAGTGGATTCCAAGAAATACACTTTTCCTGTTTCATTGAGTCGTTTTGCTTTCAGCGCTATTATGTCCTTCGTGCGAGTGAGGTGCTGGTGAAATTGTCTCTTGGTTTTTCTCTAGCTTGTGTCTTTTTCCGCATGGCACTCTAGTTCACCTAGAGTTCTCTTAATTATCTTTCCATTTTTGTGTGTCTCTGTATGTGCAGTGTAATAATGATGGCAGCAAATAATGTTTCATTTTGAAAAACATGCTACACTTGACCACTCTGTGATACCATCTATTCACACATAAACAGATATATGCGCCTCTCTCCCTCTGTCTTTGTCCCCTTCATTGCTCCTGCTTTTACTTTCCTGCCTGTTAAACAGACAAATAGAAAACTGCACAATGCTATAACGTGGCACTCTACTCTACTCCTGACTAAAAGTCTAATTAACATTTATGTATATCTGTAATTTTTTTATGCCTTATTACGTGCATCTCACAAGCATCTTGTGAGCGTTCTGTCAGCTTTGTTAGCAGCTACAAGGCCTGCAGATTCTTATAATTTCTATTAATTTATAGTTTCCTCAAAATGTAGCTAAAATAAGACTTGATTTCACACTGTAAGTACCTACAGTGTTGGTCACCACTTGCAAGATATTTGCAGATGTGGATGAAGATATTTGGAAGATAATGATTCGTGCTGCAGCCGTAAAGACACAGTTTTCCCTGAAGTGATGTGTAAACTAAGCTTTAGTCCTCCGTCCTCGCCACGTTCACTCCCTGCTTTGCTCCCTCCTCATCAGTATGGCGGTTGTGTTTGCTGAGCTAGCTTTTGATAGACTTTCGTTTGGTTTGGTCATCTGAGATTTGGTATTAGCTCTCCCTCTCTCTTTTCTTTTCTCTCCTCTCCCTCCCCACCTCTCTCCTGTGGGTTTTATTCAGATGCAACTCCAGACTGGCTGTGTTAGGGAGTGATGGAGGGATGGATGGAGGGAAGAAGGAGGGAGGGGCACACTGGGACAGAGGTTGAGGGGTATTAGACCCCTGAACACAGCTGGGACCCTCACTATCAAAGAGATGGTAATGACCGTCTGCTAGCATTAGAGGAGCTGGGATGAAAGAATGGCCAACAAACCCACTGAGAGAGGAGAGACTGGCACTGTGTCGAGCCGGAGCACGAAACCACTGCTGCCACCTCTGCCTGTCATGTTCAGGGGACTAATGAGTGAGAATAAATGTTGACAGATTTTACTTTGTAAACAATTTAATAGCAAAAGGAAGACGTGTAATTAGCCAAAATAATGCAGTATGCTTTATTTTGCCAGCTCAGACCTTAAAACTGTTCGGACCAACGAAGGCATGCATCCTCCTCATTCATTTCAATGAGACATTGGTGCAGCAGGTGTCCAAACTCAACTTTGAACACACTACAACTTCATCATGTGTGGCCAATCAAATATTATTAATTGATCTGAACAAAGTCCCACGCCCCCGTATTATTGTTGCTAGGTCGGAGAAGCTGGACAAAAAGAAACATAGTGATATCGGTTCAGTTTGGCAGGTTGCCGAAGTGTGTTAGATAGTTTAAGATAGTTTCTGGGCTTCAGGCAATATATAACAAGTAGTTTACCCATTAGGATGTTAGACGTCTTAGAAGTATATTTAAATAAATAATACAAGAAGTTACTTTGGGTTGGTACGCATCCTTACATAAATATCAAAAACAAAGGAATGTTAGCCTTGATCTTTTCTGTCAAACGATAATTCATGTAATTTCCAAATATGTAAGCAACGGACTGGCTGACATCGTTCAACCCTCTTCAAAATTTGCTTTTCGTCTCAATAAGGACATATAACAGGGATGAAGGTAGTTGACTGAGGTTCTGCCTGCTACCAAGTTTGCTCAACTGTTATTGGCAGCCAGGACAAAAGGGGGCGGGGCTAAGGATTGATCAATTGTCGCACCAGCTGATAAAACTGTACTCGCTGTGATAAGCCTTCAGAGTCAAACTGGACTTCCTGAATATATTACATTTTCTCACCAGTACCCATAGCAACACTAACACACCAACACAGCCTGCCTTGCCTTTATTTTTTAAGACTGCTATTTTTGGTCTGAACTCCTGCTAAGAAGGTTTTTAAGCAAACAAACAGATGGTAAAAGATCCCACAAGTTATGTTTAATTTTAATCATGGTAGTGTGGACCCCTGCTTAGCTGAACCCACGTCATGACTGTTATTAGCCTATAGGTAAAAAAAGAAGGGATGTTTCACCCTCCCTTAGTGCTTATTACCCATACCCCCTTGCAGCAGTCATTAACCGTGACAGGGGTCAAGAAGGGTCGCGAGCTAAGCACTCAATCGGCTATCGAGTCAATAGAGGACTCGTTTCTGTCCACAATGACCCTAACAGTGATCTATTTAGGCAAGACAGCAATGTGCATTTGTATGTTGGTGGTGTTTGGGAGGAAATTACCAGTCAGCAGATTGTGATCTATGTTGTGACTTGCTGAATCTCAACTTCAAGGTTTGAAGTGCAGTAAGATCTCTTCATAGTGCAACTACAATGAAAAAAAATTGTTTCCAAATGTGAAACCATGGACTGAAGAGCACACATTTTTTTGGCCCTAAGTCCATTTTTACCACTGGTAGCTGCAGCTCTCCATACAGTCCGCGCAGGCTTAAATAATTTATCTCCTCTTGCTCTCCCTCGATGTTGCACTCTCTCTCCATGTCGCTCTCTGTTGCCCCCCCCCCTTCTTCTTAGCACTTGCTTCATTTGTTTGCTTTGAGGAGCTAAATCTTGTTTGCGCGTATTAATAAGTCAAGGCGGATTATCCCCCTCCCTCTACCACAGCCCCCGTAGCGTCCTAGCCCTCTCTGCTTACACTGTATTTGCGCCCGGGTGGCTCTGTTTGCAGAATGCCCCCCCCCCCATACCAGAGAGGCCTAGTGCGCTAGGCTAATTAGATTAATTCCGATGCCTGTAATGATTGCTCGCCATCTATTTTTAATGACTGGTGCATATCAAAGCGTAGTAAAGCATGCTACCAGCGAAGCTTGCTCCCACTCCCCCAATGTGTCAGGCACTGTAGGGGGCACTGGCTTAGTGTTAGTGTTAGCATATTGTCATTGTGTGTGTGTGTGTCTATGTTTGTGTGTGTGTCACTGCGGGCTAAGAAGGAACATGTGTTCAGCTTGGCCTCTGCCTGGCCTCCTCCAAAAAAAATAAATAAATAGAACACAAATAAATAAATTAGCATCCACTCGGTGACATGACATTGTGATTTTTTCTGTGGTTGTGATATACATGCTTCCAGCTGTTTCGGTCTCTTGGTGCTGCTGATACACAACCTTTTATTTTAGGAGGGCTGGAAAATATAATAGACAGCTGAGGTTAGGTTGTGCAGGAAAAGATATGCAGAACTAATTTAAAATCTGTACAAAATAAACACTGTTAGTATTTCCTTTTTGTTTGCTCTATAACTGCCATACAATGTTTTTTTTCTCCTTCAAAACATTTCCTGTTTTCCCTTGCTCTCTCTCTCTCTCTCTCTCTCTCTCTTTTGTAGTAAATCAAAAAGTTAACCATCTTTATAGTGTGTCATTAAGCCGTGGCTTACACCTTGCCAACCCTGAGCAAGTGTGTTCATCACCCCTCTTTATGCATTTGAGATGTTGCTCATCATTAATAGATAGATCTTAGTCTCTTCCCTTTTTCTTCACCCCTCTGTCTCGTGGCCCTGTAAAAGGGAGTATAAATATTTGAGAGGGAAGCAGTTCAAAAGTGGGGAAAAAGGGGCGTTTAGCAAAGCCATTTGGAAACACAAATCTGAAATGAGAGACTGTGAAGAGTAAAGTAGGGATGACAGGAAGGGTGCAAGAAGCAGAAGTCCTTCAGAACAAGCCCTCCATATACATATCTCTCTCTCTCCTGATTTTCTTCTTCTGTTCCTCTCTTTCACGCTGAATAAACACGTGCAACTTACAACTCTCTCTCTCACACACAGGGTAGATTTCCATAAAATATTAAAGAAGGTGTTTCCTGTAATTATAGCACTGTTTGCCTCTGCCTCAAAGCCTGATCTGTAATTAAACAGGATTGCACACGCATATGCCAAAGTAAAGCACGCACAGACACACCTCCACGCCCCCAGACACACACACACACACACACACACACTGAGCGAGGTGTAGATTTGTGAGTAGATCGCTGTAATTCATACTCTCTCATAACACATGCTCAAATTTGTACACACACACTCAATGGACTCATTCATAGACAAGTCCTCGTACACATCAAGGCTTGAGCAAACACACACCTTCTACTTCCTCACACACACACACACACACTTTCCCACAAGGAAAAAGAAAATCAGGAGTCTGTAAAATGCTATCTTTCCCAGACACCCTATTGTGATGCTATCTCCATAACTATCCATATATTGATCCACCTCCCTCCTTCCTCCTCTTTAATTCTCTCTCCATCTGCCCCACCTCACTCCCACCCTTCACCCACCCAGCCCTTATCTAATCTGGCTATGCCACTAATGGCAGCCATTCCCAGCCATGAACAAGTGCCATAATGTGCTCTGGTAAGCCGTTATGATGTGAAATGACCCTATTGATTGGCTTGCATCCCCACTGACAAAAAAGAAGTGGCGGCAGTCACTTATTACTGTTAATGAGCTGTGGGATGGGCCCTAAGTGGCACGGCGCACACACACGCAAACACATGCATGTGCGTACATATGCAGACTCGTGCACTTTGCATAATTGTGCAGGCATTACTCCTACCTGTCTGTGTCCCGCCACATTTCAGCTCGTTAGCGATGGGAGGTCCCACCGTGTGGGCGAGTGACGAGCTTTTAATGGCCGCCACTTGGCATTGTCATGTCGCGTTTTCGATGACTGTTGCATCTGTTTCTATTTTTGCGTCTGTTGTACACACCTGGTGTGTCCGTAATGAACAAAACAAAAGACTGCCACTTAGTCTGACAAATGATACAAGCTTTTGCTTTTTGGGTAAAAGCGTGTTTTAGCACAGGAGCCCAGATGTGAGTTGATGTAGGCAGCGTAATGGGAGCTGAAGCAGCGGTAAGCGTAATGATGGCCAAAATAAAACTGGGAGGTTTGGTTAGACACCAGTGTGTCGAGGCCACAGGCGGAGATCTGACTCTGACGCTGTGCCGTGTAGACAGTGGAAGGGCGTGTACGCCAAGCTGCTTTATGACTGCTTTAGGGGGAATCTTCTTCTTGCTTATGCGGCCGCCGTGTGTTTTCCGGGCTGGCAGCGCCTCGCGGGGATAATCCATGGGACACATCCAATCAGCCGCAGAGCATGTGCGACACATGTTTTTTTATTCAATCTTCTTGTCTTTTCATCTTCCGCCACCACCAGAACGCTTCCTGCTATTTTCTTCCCAGCTCGGGACAAACGAATAACAGATGTGAGAGTTTGGAACGTACCCTCCCCTCCACCTCTCCTCCTCCCCTCCTCCTGTGCTGTGACTAGTCTGTGACAACCTTTGCACTCTCACTCTCTCCTCTCTCCCTCTTTCCCACTCTTTTGTTCCCCTGAAGCCTGTCCATCCCTCGTCTGCTATGTGGGGACACGTAGCTGCACCCATCTCCCACCCGCTCCCACTGGATGTCTCACTCTGAGACTGTTTGGTTCTTTTGTGTCTGTGTGTGTGTGACTCGGATTATTTTAGTGTATACACGTGTCGACTGGTCTTGTTCCTCAGGGTCCCCCCCGTCTACGCAGTGAATCAGAGATTTATTTAATTTCCTGGAATGACAAGTCAGCATGGACTCGTAGAATAACTGTGTCATCGGTTGCTTTTCAGATTTCATTGAGACACGTTATTCATTTCAGTGGAACTCAGAAGGGGAACAGTGACAGGAAGTGTGTTGAGTTCTTTCAAATAGTTGACCAACAGTTCGGAAAAGGAAACATTTCAAAATGTCTATTTTTTCACTGAAGTTCTGAACAGATCTTGTAGCTTACAGTGGGAATTTCTACTATATGGCACATACACTGCTCGCATTTTCCCATACAAATCAATCAAGAACTTTATTAATTAAACTATAATTCAATACATTTGCTTATTTATTAACCCCTCAAACGAATAAATCAATGGCATATCAATGTTGCATACTTGAAAAGATTTATTTATGCAAGGCTGGGGCTGGAACAGAGGATATAGTGGGGTGTCTGGGAAGAGTCAATATTTTCATATGTAAGCCTGTGAAATTAATGACCTAATATCTGCAATGAGAAAGCTCGTTTTAAAGGCATAATCCTCTCCCTGTTTCTTGGGAAGACAAGAGCAACTGAATCAATGAAGGTTTAGTCTCTGGGAAATTAATACCACATACACACGCACATGTATGGACTCGCACACGCAAACACACGTGGTTACAGCCAAGACAACACACACACTGTTTTATTCTATCTGCTGTGCCAGCCTTTGTGTGTGCTTTTATTCAGTCAAACAAAGCGACAAAAACTACTATTAGGTGAAAGAAGCTGATTAAATAACATGTTACCTACAGCCTTATTTCTGTGTGGAACAAAAAGCAGTGCATGACATTTGGCAGTTCTTAAAAGTAGCAATCAGTTACTGTATTAAATCCAAAGGCCAAAAATGAGGGGAAACTGTACCTGCACTTTGCATAGTGAAAACACATGTTGAAGGAGTGATTTCTAATTTTACTGTAATATGCTCCAGTTCACAAACTATACACTTTGACAATTCAGATTGTGAGGCAGACCTTTTTTTGTTCTGAGGGCTCATTTATTTTACGTTGTGCAATTTGTGCACATGTAACCCTTACCGAGCTTATTTGTTCCAAAGCCAGGAAAGACAAAGGACATACACATACACACACACTCACACATTTAGAATTAAAATGTCATTACTTGGATTGAACAGAGGAGCTCAACAAGACGGAGAAAACAGAGAAAGGGAGAAAAAAAGAGACCAAAATGGTACTTAATTCTTTCATTATCCAAATGAATGAAAATCACATCAATGCAGCGAGTCAAGGCCGTGCATCTGTCTCAACATTAACTCACCAATTATATGAGGAAGCTAATGAAGGCAGGGGCTCAGTGTGGCGATAGCTTGCAGCCGTCAAAAGGCTTTTGATTCCATTTGGAGGAAAGACCTCTGAGGGCAGTCTGGTCCGGTGCCAGCTGACCTTCTTTATCTGACCTCTGACCTCCGTAGTGGCTCGGGAACCAGGCTGATAGCTGATTTGTTGGCTCGCCTGATAGCCCAGAGAAAAAGAGAGAGAGAGAGTGTGTTTCTATGTGTTGTTTTCACTGAACTTCAGATATTCATGACAATTACTTGCCGGTTGGAAGACTTGTGAGCAGTGTTGCAGCCTTGCAGCACACTGACCCTGCACTGAAGCGATGCGAGTGCCAACTTTGCGTCTCCACACCGTGTTTCAGTATCTATAGGAGGCCACAGCGGCCGAGGAAAATAGGAAGAATAGGGATGGTAGGGGGCATGTAGAGGACAATCATTAGACTGCACAGAAGGAGGGATGAGGAGAGGCGGCTGGGTGTGAGAGGATGAGCGCGGGAAGCTCAGCGGTCCCCGAGCATCTGGCAACGCGTCGCGGGGAGCCACGGTCCCTGTCATTAATAGTGATGAAATCATTTAAGCCATCAGGACTAAACGAGCCAGTTAAGAGACACTCAATGCTACACTTCTGTCTTGAGATGGAGAGGCATCGCCTGCGTGCGCTGCTGGCATCGACACACAGAGAGGGGAAATAGATGTGTGCGTGTGTGGAAGCTGACAGGGTGGAGAAAGTACATTATCTATGTTCACCAATGTGAATTTTCTTTTCTTTTTTACTCAGCTGTGTTTGTGATGAACACAACTGGATTCAATATGAGGAAGGTTCCCCCTGCTTTTTATGCTATAAAAGTTGTGACACTATTAAAGTTATTTTCATTTTTTTGTAATTTTGACTTTGAATTGAGGTCATTTCAGGAATTGAATTAAATAATGTTTCTGTATTTCATATAGCAGTTTGAAATTGTTTGTTGTTTAATTAAATTAAAGTAACATGCAAACAGCACGTTTTCCGATAGTTTAATAAATAAATTGTCTAAATGAAATAACCACAAGGTAAAGTCTTTTTTACTTACTCCATACTCTTCTGGTATTTTGTAATTGCAAGAGAAACAATATATACGATAAACATTTTTATATTATTACGATGATATTTATCTTCATATCAGCCAAACCTATATCAAGAACTACAATTTTAGGTTCATCTGTTGCAGAAACATCTGGTCGCCATGGCAGCACACAGTAGGCAAAAGACAGATACATTCAATGTAAAATCAGCACAGAGATAAAGAAAAATGTGTATGGTAAGTTGAGATAATAACTCACACATGTCAAACTCAACAATCCCTAAAGTCCAAATTTAGAACTTGCGTTTACATTCATTTGGTTCATGCCAAAACTCTTAAACCTTGTGGTGTTTTTTTGCTAAGAGCTGTGTACGTTGGTAAATGGAGAGCCATTGTGTTGACACGAGGACCACAGGGCTGAAAAACATTATGAGCTCACCACTAAATGAGTAGAACATTAAATGTGGTCCTTTTTATATCAAGTTCCAGCCTCAGCAGCAGCAGTTTGAACAACAAACAGGTCAATTATCTGGTCCGACCACTACCTGTACATTTACTCCATGTTCTCCACTGTATGTGCATTATATGAGTGAACGCTTTCTTAGTCGCCACAGTGAGAGGAGCGTAAACTGTGTCTAAGTCTGCATGATAAAAGTTGGTGCAATCAAGCAACGAGCTGTATTACTGGTGTGCCACAATTTACAAGAGATGTGCCATCATTAGAGCTGTAGTGTGTGGAGAACCAAACCACTGGCTAAATCTGCCATGAAATACTAGACTGCTGCAATAAAACCTGAGCATCTGCACCAAACTGGAAACAGATGAACCCTGTCAAGGATACATTGTGCTTTTTTCCCTTCCTTGTTTCCTACGGGGCTGCGGGTCTTCTCTGGATGAGTGGTGAGAATAGCGATTTTGTGCATAATTACATGTGTTGATGTGCATGCACAGCGCCCAGCATGTGCGGATTGTGTGTGTGTGTGTGTGTGTACAAGAGTGTGCGCACACTGGTGTACTCTTGTCGGCCTTTGTGTGTATCATGTTATGGCCTACACAAGTACTGAGGCCACAAAGGAAATCCATTGCCAACAACAGCACAGCTACTGGCAAGGAGCCATACCACCCCAGAGGCTTATGGGATAGGGTTTACAACCAGAGACGAAGTGTAGGAGGGTGAAATCTGGAAGGGTCACTCTGTGTTATACTCCATATAGTGTCCAGTTATTCCTCAGAAAACTGTCAGATGCCTTCCTAGAATTCCATATTTCTCACATTTCTCAGGAACGATTGTGTACATGTGGAGATGAAAAGCAACGCTCGGCCTATAGGCTGCACTCGATGTACAAATCAGGCTATTAATACCAAGTATAACACTGATGTAGAGCAGAGTAGCGGAGATTTATAGACTACATTAGGAGTCAGACGAGAACATTATGGTGCTTATTGTGAATTAGGGCATGGGCTCTCTGCCTTGTTTGCTCCTGGGGAGAGGTTGTGATATCCCGTTACTTCCTCACTCAGAGGGGACAAGTGTGCTTTTTCCATCTCAGTCCCAGACAACTTATATTTTTTCCAGCGTGTTGGCTTTTCGTTATATAATGACATTTGATCGTCAGAAGGCCAGTGCTAGATGGCCGGTTACACTGTACAGATGTTCAATGGTGATCGCTTTATTAGCCGTATAAACATAACGATGTGTTGTGTTACTAAAGTAACTGCACGATGGCTGTTTTGTGCCTCTTTCTTATTCTCCTGGTGGCTCAGCGAGATGATGTGTTATGTTTTTGGTAATTCATCTGAGTCAGTGTTAATAGCGAACATACATTTTTTAATGGCATAATGTTGAATTTGAACCCACAGCCAGAAACCACCAAGCTCACCACTAAGCTAGCCTCTCTCCCTCTCTCCTTTGTCTTGTCATCCTTTTCTTCCCCTTCTCTCCAGCGAGCATCAGCACTGCCTTTCGTCAGTGGCCGTGCCGTCTATTGACAAAGCAGTACATTCTAGACATATCTGGGGGATTAAGTTGCAAATTTAAGCAATGGGAAAATCAATGGGTTCCTCTTTTAATTCATGAGAAAGGCTGTCACTGTGAAGGAAAAAAACAGTAGGGGAGATGTGGCTGTTTAGATCACATTCATCCAGGGAGAAGCAGAGATGGAGGAGGAGAGAGTGAGGACAGCTTCCTTTAAATCTTTCCATCAAATGGGGGGAAAGGCTGATGGTGGCTTGCCAGAGATAAAAACCACTGGAGAAAAAAATAGATCCTTTGTTTCCACCTTTATCAGCGGCCTCTGCTGCCATTTGTTTGACTGGTCTTTCACAGACTAACCGCTGAATATTTGAATGTGATTCATTTTTCTTTATCTGAAAGCAATGCACTCTGGTTTGGGAGCAGGAGTGTGTTTCTGGTCTTTAAAGTCCATGTAGAAACATTAGTAGTCAGCAGCGTTGGGAGAGGCTGCTGCAAAGTACTACCTGGCCTCTCAGCCAATAAAAACAGGTATCTGCCTGTGCAGATGTATACTTTCACTCCTGCCAGGGTTTTTTCCTTTTTTTTTTTTTTTTTACATCAAGCCAAGCCAGGCCTTTTTTTTTTTTTTTAAAGATTCCAATCAAAAATATTTGTGTTTTTTGATACAACAAACTTCATTTGTTTAAACTCTTGTCGAAATACAACAAGCTATTTATATAAAGGTGATAGAAAAGAGTAATGTGACGAAGAAGAAAATTTCCCCTGCCACGATTGCAGAGAAAACATTGTTTTTCCTCAAGCACGAGTCACCTAATTCCTGAATATTAGACGTTTCTGGCGAGCATTCAGTGAAGTCATCAGATCCCTGTGTTTTATGACTCCTAAACAAGTCGCGTTCCTCCCCAGGTTATACTCTGGTACTGTGTATCCCCTGCTGACTTCAGGGAATTAGATTTTTTTTAATGAACAGCTCAATATCTAATTCATTAAAGTGGCTGTTTTATTTGATGCATTTTCCTTACTCCAGCTGAATCAAGCCAGGGGATGAGGGGAGATGGCCCCATTGATGGACGCCCAGTCGCACACACACAAAGTGCGCCGAGTGTGTGCCTGCGCGTGTCCCTCAGTGAGACTCGGGGGCTTCGGTCGATGGTGGCTCCTCTCCACGGGGGCTCGGAGCGGGAGTTTTACTCTGTTTGACTGCTGAAGGACGGGAGCTGTAATTGGCCTTGCACACTCTCTCTCTCTCTCGTCATTAGAGGCAGGCCAAGAGAGAAGCTTAACAATCGGTGTGGGGCGGCTGCCAGTGCTTACTCTTTTTCTCTGAGCGTCTATCTGGCAGTGAAAAAAGCATAAGGAGGCATGTTAGGCTTTAGCGCTGCTGGATTAAAAATGTCGCCCATGGCTCCGCTTTGCTTGTGTTGTGACTGAGCAACATGAACATTTTCCCTTAACACCAGTAACGGGTAGAGATCTCGCAGTTTATAGGCCCCTGCTCGCACCTACTTCAGATGCTTTTTATTTATTGGCTGGACTGGATGAGGGGTTGGGTGACAGGGAGTATCAGACGAGCACCTGTTGATCTGAAGAAAAGGAAGATGGCTTGAGTGCCGACTAATGCAACGTTACTGGTCTTGCCCCTTTTTATAGTTTTGTGCTTGACATGGAAACAATGGCAGCAGATTGGCACCATCCCAGCTATGTATTTTCCTGAATGGGTACTTATGAGTTCTTATGAAAACTTTTGCCATGCAGTTCATATGATATCCTACAAAATAAGGATGCAACAATGTAAAGATCGCTGCTTTAAACATGTTGATTACTTTGTGATACGGAACGGTTCGGCAACAAAACCACTTGTTTAAGGTTAGGAAAAGTAACAGGGTTTTGCTTAAAATCACAGCAAAACTGGACTCAGTTACATCAATGACCTATAACATGAATAAAGTGTCCAATGACAGACACAGACAGGACACAAACGGTGGTGTCCTGTGTCAAAGCCCTGGGTTTATGACATCCTCCTATCCTACCACCCACGATCTCTATGCAACTTAAATGGATAACATTTTCTGGGATACCTAATTTTGCGAAAATTAAAATTTGTCTTTCCCCATTAACTATTGTACATATTATTTCCATGGTGGGGAGGGACTTTGCCTCTCTGTTTGGTCCAGACAAATACCTCCACACTACTTGCCACCACCATCTGATCTGTATACGTCCAGTCTGGGCACGTCACAGTCTGCACCCTCTGCTGCTCTGTAATTAGCACATCTCTCACTTAGCAGCTCCTTTGTGGTCCTCTCTGATCAACTGTTTGATCTCTGCATAGATCACACTCCCCTAAGCAGATTCACTCATCCCTCTCCAGGACACACACACAGTAGCAACAGATACAAGAGGCACAGTTCTTCCAGAGGCATAATAGAAACATGCATTGCATAATATAAAAAACAAGTAATCTGATATACAGCAGGTTGGAGGCCCTGAAGAGAAACAAGTATAGAGAGAAAAGGTGTATTAAAGTGAAACAGAGGGCCTTGGTTGGAAATATGGAGGGGTCAGAATGAAAGTGGAAGGGGCTCCCTGGCGAGGGCCTGGGGGGGCGGCTGGGGATGTGTCAGGTGCCTGAGCCGCGCTCTGCGCTGGGCAGTGTTGTTGTTACACCGAGGGCAGCGCCACAAGTCCGAAAGTATTGATTTCCCGCCTTGTCGAGAGGCAGAGAACTGTCATGTGGAGAGCACTGACCTTGGTACACACACTAAGACAACTATTCCCCCCGGCCCCCCACGGCACAGAGAGGAGAGAAGAGAGGAGTAGATGCAAGACACAGCAGCGGCAAGCAACAAACAACAATGAGCTACCGAGCCTCCTGTGGAAGGGGGGGAAGAAAGGGAGAAAAAGAGGGAGAGAGAGAGAGAGGGAGGGAGCTTTGTGAAAAAAAAGCAGGAAGCAAGAAAGGGAGAGAAAGAGAGAGAGAGAGAGAGAGAGGAGCTAACAGTCAAAGCCAGGGCCAGTTCCCCTGAGTTGTCAGTGGGCAGCCCAGTGTCTGGTTATCACGCTGTTTGAAATGACAATGGCTTGACTTGTATTTTCCTCATGAGACCCAACTCAGATCTATAAGCCAGAGGGAGGGGAGGGAATGAGGGAAGGAGGGGTGGGTTAGAAGAGCAGAGAATAGAAAAGGCTGGTCAGAAAAGGAGACGATAGAAGAGACGAGAGGGAGGTAGGAAACAGCATGAGAAAAAGGCTGACAAAAAGAAAAGCGAGGGGGGGGAAAAGGAGCAAGATTGACTCCTTCTGCCTCTGTATCACTGCTATAGTTGTAGCCTTTGACGTCTACAGAGAGAGACAGAGAGGAAGGAAGAGAAAGCAGGCAGCAGCAGCTCAAGTGATTTTTTTTTTCATGTGGAAGCTCCATCAGGATTTGACAACAAAAAGGGCTCCCTGTCACCTGCAGCAACACGGCGGGGCTCATCCCCAGCCGCTCCACAGTGCAGCGCACGGAGACAGACAGAGAAAACACAGCCTACAAAGAGCTCTCCTCGGGTTAGATCACGGTGACAGACACTTAAGAGACCCAGCTTTAGTCACACATCTCTCGCCTCAGATCAGGGTGTTTTGCTAACAAGCTCTGCAGCAAGTTCCCTCTCTTGTACACTGGAGCTTATGAATAAAGGCCACTTTTTCATGATGAAGAGTTCTGGGCCGAGTTGTGAGGGAAGCTATTCAGAAAGTCTCTTTTTTCGGGGATTCTCAAAGAAGTGGAGTCCTAATTGAATTAGCTGGCTTATTAGTGTTTGACATTGTAAGCTCGGCTATAAGTAAGGAAGTGGGGACTTGGGAAGTGGATTTAAAGAGCAGTGTTGGTTTTGGTTCTAATTTTACACTCTCCTGACACACATTATTCCCCTCAGCTGCAGTTAGGCCCAGATATGGTAATGCTAATAATATGTGTGCAAGGGGGTTTAAGTGGCTCTCTCACCTCAATTGCCAAGTCTGGAAAACACAGTCGTGTGTAAACCTAGTGGCTACAGCCTTGTCAATGGTGCAGACATGCCGTTTATGTGTAAAGCAGGAATAGGAAAATGAGTGTGATTAAAAAAATATTCATCAGCACTATAAAGGGTATCAATTACAGAAGAGTATTAGGACCAGGCCGAAGGGGGAAAATGAGAAGAGGATTTTTTTCTTTTTAATTTTGCACTGTGAGAATACATTTAAAATGTTTAGAAATAAATAGAAATTTTAAGATTTAAGGTAAAATGTTGAGAATAATGTTGAACTATGGATGAGTAAAAATGAAACAGAGAGGAAGGATTTTTTTTGCATTTTGAAGACAACAAATTGTTGAAAATTAGGTTAAAAATGTTAATATTAAAGTCTAAATGTTGACAATATACCCAAAGTAAAACCTTTTTTTACATATTGACTTTAATTCACTTTAATCTTGAAATGTCAAGTTTATTCTCGACATTTCTACTTTATTTTAAAATCTCAAGATTGTTCCTTGAAATGCAAAATTTCTTTTTTAATTTTCCTCTGATTTATCTTCTTCTGCCCGTCACTAAAACTTAAAGTTTGACTTCATTGTCAATATTTCATGTCTATTCTCGCAACACAAAATAAAATTAAAAAGCTCCTCCCTCATTTTTTGCCATTATGCCTGGCCCTTATACTCTTCCGTAGTCATTAGACAAAAAATAAAGAGTCATTGTTCCTTTCACAGATAACAACCAGCAACC
This sequence comes from Centropristis striata, assembly GCF_030273125.1. Lineage (NCBI taxonomy): Eukaryota > Metazoa > Chordata > Actinopteri > Perciformes > Serranidae > Centropristis > Centropristis striata. Next base: position 38,435,878 of record NC_081517.1, on the reverse strand, counting down.
TTCCTCATCCTCGGCCCATCTCCGTCTGCTCACAATCCTCTTATTTCCACGTCTTCAAGGAGAAAGAAACACACTAAGCGCACCTTTGGCCATAAGACTGTTAAGTAGCCTTGATGCTGATTTTTGCCTCCTCTGTTAGTCTGCCTTAATTTGGTCAAATCTAATTGCTAATTACACATGCTTTCATTATCTCAGTGTGTTAAATCCAAGGGCTTTACCAGTATTATCTTTACTCACCGAAAGACAGAAAGAACCTTTGATCAAGATTAACAGCATATACTCTCCTTTGGTCTGTGCAAACACAAACACACACACAGCCACACAAACGCACACCCGCATGCACATACTGCACAAACTTAATGAATCTGTTTCATCTGTCCTCTTGACTTTCTCTCCATGTGTTGTCGATATTCACCTCCCCGTGCCCCGAGAACACAATTTCTGAAAAGTACAACTTCATGCTTTTGGAGAAGTCTTTTAAATAATAACATGCACCCACATTCAATCCTTTTTAATTTCAGTTAAGGTCGTTTTTTATGCATTTACCATCTTCCCTGGTCAGTGAAGGGTTAAAAATGACTGGGGCAGTGGTTAACATCTTAATCTTTTGCCTCATGCTGATTGCCAGCTTCCTTTGGGAGCCGAAAGGAACCTTGTGGCTTTTACCACATAACCACGAGTGCTCTTGACCATTTAAAAACACAGAAACACAAACATTTGGCATTTATTGCACCTCTTCAAAATATAGTGGGACAACTGGCAGCAAACAAATGAATAAATGTAAGCCTCCACAATTAGCCCTTGCTCTCAGTGGATGCATAATGGATCTCGCTGCACAAAACGATTACGTGCCACTCGAGATAATGACAGATTGTGCTAAAAGGAGCTGCTTTCCCCACTTAGTCAGCTCTCTTTGGGGGTATCACGCCGTTTGTGTCTGTGGTGAAAAGGGACATGCCACTGAGGCCAGTGGGCCCCTCGGTCTCCCTTGGTGCCAGAGGGCAAAACGCCAAGCGAATGCCCTGCCTGACACATGATAAAGTTGGGGACAGGTGACCAAAGTGAAGCAGGCCATTCCTCACATTCCAGGAGAGTTTGCGAGTAATGACATGCCAGAAAAGAGTCAACATGTCACTCTCACCTCTCATAAATCCAGCAGGGAAAAAAACAGGTCGACACTCTCACTGGTGTCAACAGGTTTGATGAAACAAGGGAGCATCAAGGTTAGACATATTGATGATATAATATCCACTGTTTTTCTCTGTGTGCTTAGCTTTAGAGATGGCTTCACTGTGCTCATTTCAACATCAAAATTGACTTCCACGTCGCAGTTTGTAAGTCGCATGGATCCAAAATGCTGCCAAAATCTGAAATAAAGACAACACTCGGTTGCGTTGGATGAGGAACATCATTATAAGAATCCATCAGCTATCAGTTTGATGAAATTTAGACTGTCACAAGAGGAAAATTAAAGCCTGCATAAAAGTGATTGGTCAGTACTAGTCTGACTATAATCCCCACTTTTCCAGTACCAAAATATGGACCTATTCTCTACAGGTTTCTGCATTTAAAAGCAGAATCTGTTTATAGACATTTAGAACCATAGCTAACATTGTTTTCATAGCAAAAAAAAAGCAAATGTCTTTATATTTATAGTGCATTGTTATCTTTAAAGACCTATTTGGAGTCAGCAGACTCTTAGAGAGTAGAATAGAGAGTGAGGAAGAGAGAGGGATAAAGAAACTAAGAAATTGGTGTTTGAGAACGTAATCGTCTGAGCACACAACACAACTGCATTTCTTTTCATTTCCATCCGTGTTTGTCTGTGTTTTTTTCCTCCCCTGGTCTTGTATCTATCCCACATATTCCCCACTGCCCATGACATACTGGAAATGCCTGGTTAAGTGCTGTTCTGACATTAGCTGAGTGTAGTCACAGCATTTGGCCTGGGGACAAATGCTAGAAAGGCCCTATAAATATGGATGCCACCGACCCCTCCTCTTTTCTCCCGCTCTCCCCGGGCTCCCTGATGAGTTTGCATGTGTCTGTGTGTGTCTGTGTGGCACGCCGTTTGCTCTGTCACACCATGTCCCCACTGTTTGTTTACTCACCCTGACAGGGATACACTCGCTTGCCGTCGGTGCTCACCACCTACGCCTGCTGAAGTGCCAAAGAGCTCGCTAATGCTCCAGCTCCTCCTGTAAATAATGCATCCGCCAATGCCAGGCAGCTAGCTATCGCCGCGCAGTGCGGCCCCTAGCTGTCTGAACTATTTCATAGGCTGATGAATCTGTTAGCCTTCGCGTCACTCTCAGTTTGCCTCTGTGTCATTGTCACCTGCTGTTACATCGCAGAGCATCACACCCAGCGAGCTCACTGCTGCGTGAAAATGATGCCAGTCGAGCCCAGGCGTCTTTCCGTGCGCCCACCTCTGCCCCCGGCGCTGTGGCGGCCCTGTGGGTGCCCGATGGCTGCACTGATGCCAGCACGTGCGGAGCAGCAGGGAGGGTCCCCGTGGGGAGGAAGTGGGCCATTAGTACGGTCCTTGCCCCAGCGTTTTACTCCACTTCAGTACACATCACAGAGGGCCGCCCTCTCACTAACTAGCTAACACATGCTAATTAGTCTGGCGACAGAGCCAGTTCCCTTCTTGCTTTGGGAGCATATGTGTAGCTCCAGAGCAAAAGCCAGTGAAGGACTGACGCTGCTTTATTAAGTTCCTTTAATGTAAAAATATGACAATTTTTCAGGCTGCAGAGTTGATAATAGCTCAGTGCTTCAAACACACATAAACTCTTGTGCTGTGACTTCCCTTACCTTCCAGATGAGTGTGGCGTGCCGTCTGCTCTCGCCTTTTCCTGCAACGTCTTCATTTTCTGGAAACAAGAAACAACCACAGCCTTAATGAAACTTAATGATGATAGTCATAACACAACAATAATCCAGTGGTCTGGAAAACTAATCAATGCGTCTTCTCTCCTTCCCCTAATGACCTGTGAAACAAAGCAATAAAAAGGCGGCGTGTGTTTATTTTGGCCAAAGCAACAAGCTGATAAGAACGTCTGGCTGATTAGCGGCCGAGCAAAGCCAAAGACGGTCACAAAGATTAGGACGCCACACAAAGCTAATGTCACCACATGGTGGAAAGGTGCGTGCATGTGCATTTTAGAATCTTTCCTCTTAATGGAAAGTTTGATTTTCAGACCACCACAGTGGACTTCTTATCTATGTGTTGGATGTTTCATGTCTATACACTTTCCTGTTACTGTAACTCTAGTCTGTGGTGGTAGTTTATCATCCCCAGTAGTGCGATGATGAACACATGTTGTTTCCCTTGTCTTTTGTGTGAAGTGGCTGACCGGCGTAGCTCTCGTTTTAGAAAGCCTCTTGTCTTTGGTCTCTGGCTGATTCCTCCCAGACTCTGGCCCTTCACCACAAATCATTGCGGTGTGCTGTGCGCAGCTTCGGGACACAAACGTGCAACCAAAACAGCGCAAAAGAATCCTTTCCTCAGATTCATCTTTTTTCCTCACAAATACAAAACCAGGGGATCTTTTTTTCTTAAAGCAAGCTCATGATTTCCACAGTTTTTAAAAAAATAGTAGGATGGAGAGTGACTGCTTTTAATTTGTTAAGTACAGATAGGGGGAAGAAGGAGAAATAATATTTTGCTTTTGGGTTGTAGAGGGAATTATAAAAAAGGGGAAAAAAAGGAAATCATAGAGATGGTCACATGTGTCAGTGCATGTGTGAAAACACACAAGCTCTTTCAGCAGTTTTGAACATTTTTTGCCACCACATGCTACAGCAGACTCACAGCATCTTGCCAGTGCAATTAAAGACTAGTCAGTACATAATTTACATCAGTGGAAATCATGATATGTGCATGTGCTACACAACCACACAGAGGAAAAGACCACGTTTACATCGTTCTCTTGGGTCCAAACCAAATATAAGTCATGCATACTGTATTAGGACACCCAGAGTTTCTGAAATTGTCAGAATTAAAAATGATCCAACAAGCCCTGTAATAAATGTATTTCTTATTCCCTGGCCAGATCATATGAATACCTAAACACACAACACATTTCACATGACAACATGGGAGATCAGTGTCAGGTGGATTACATGGAATGATGGGGTGATGTGTCTTTTTTTTTTCTCCTGCTTGCTGGAGAGCCTGGTGTCCTGATTAAAAATTTCAGCTCCACTGCCTTTCTAATTAATTAGCGAGGCCACTCAGAGGAGCGCTGTGGACCAATTAGTCTCTTGCAAGCCGATGATGCCTATCGCTACAGCATCACTGTACAGCTGTCGCTCCACGCTCCGAGGACGGCTGGGGATGGACCCTCAGGTGCTCGCACAGGTTCAAACAGCAGCGTGCGTGCATTCACACCATATCAGATGCATGCATACACACAGCATTGAAATAATAAAAAATAATAATAAAAAAGATGTACAATATGTACATGTACTGACGAATACATGGACATAAAAATATCTGCAGACTGAGGTCATCTTTTCAATAAATAAAAATGATTATAAACCACAATTAATCATTGAAATGTGATGAGAAATAAGTGTTTTAAGGCTGGATTAAATGTGATTTCTCAGTGACTCTAAAGGATTCGGTCAAGGGAGTTTGGTTGCAGACAAAAATTATGAATTAGTCAATCAACATAAAATTGCTTAAATAAATATTAAGGTTATATAACAAGTGACAATATCAAACATCTGATCGTTACAGCTACTGAAATCAACCAATTTACTCTTTTATCTGATTTTTGCCAGTTCTTTTAACCAAAGATTTTTAATATTTAGGACATTATTTTAAGTTATGCAAAAAAGAGAGAGAGATTTTTTAATCAGATCAATCAACAGAGACAAATAAAAACAAAAATCTACTGAAAAAATATAAAAACATAATTTGATACAGTAATAATACTGTAGTTATTCTGTGTCATGTCTATTTAAAGATACTTTAAGGCAATGCAGTTGAAAAATGCATATTGCTAAGACCAGCAGTTTACCTTAGTTTGTAATACCATAATTTTGCTTTTCCTACCCTAACCTAGTATTTGACATTTTGAGCTTCATGGCATTGAAAATCAGGACAAAAGCCACCTGAAGACACTGAAGCAGCCCCTCTTTCATCCCGATAGAACAAGAACAAAAGCAGATGGATGAATAAGGTGGACCAGTTTCTTGGGTCTCGATGCTGAATTCATCCTGCATGCTGACCACAGGGCTGGGTGGGGAGGTTGGAGGGAGGGGAGGTGTCTGCGTTTCTTTGGAGGGGTGGCAGAGTTTGCTGACTTTGTGAGAATGGACTAGTTATAAGACCGAAGGAAGCTCATTTCCACTTCAAGGGGTCGTCTGAAACATGGCATCAGCAGGCCTCTCTGTTAGCTCTCGCTCGCCGCGCACTCACACACACACTCACACACACACACTCACACACACACACACACACACCATCTGATCATCTCCCATCCACAGATACTCATAATGTCTCCCCATCGCCTCCTCTCCCAAAGTCTAATGTTTATTCGTACTTGAGGAAAATGCGCTGATACAGTTTTTCTTCAAGACTGAAAAACAGCCAAAAGCTAAAAAAAACAAAAAAAAAAACATGGAACTTCAAAGCCCCCTGTGGTGGTGGGTACACATTAATGAACACATCACACAAACATAACGTCCTGCAAATAATTCAGTTTCTCTTACAAGTTTGACTACAAAACGGGAGTGTGGAGTGGCACGTTTGAGCATCAAAAATGTGTGTGTGTGTGTGTGTGTGTGTGTTTGCACAGCGCAGACACACACTATCACAAGTCACTTTGCAAGCACAAACAGTCAATACTGTAGTGGCTGATTAGTATGAGAAGAGGGGTTGAATATTGGAGAAGGGCTCTCAAGAGCCACCCCTGAAACATGTAGAGGATGTCAAAGCATTTTGTTCCCATCTCGTTCATTAGATCTAACGCAGGCTAGTGGACGCTCAGAGTGTTTTTAAGTCCATTCATAATCACACACACACACATGCACAAAGACAAAAAAACACAAAAAAACAACACTGCTGGAAACAGTTGTAGTTATTAGATCGGCGTGTCTGACATTTTGTCGACATAAGTAATTAATTTAGCCTTTCTATTGGGAAAGTCCAAAGAGCCCAATTAACATGGCTAATATTGCTGCATCGAGTAAAAACATCATTTTTTTTTAATACAGAGGGAATATTCAAATGACTTGCCTTCATTATTCAAATGCATAAGCAAAGTCATCACTGGGGGAAAGAGACAAGATGGGATTCACACTCGCAGGAACAAGAAAATGATAATCAATCTTTTATTTCTGCAAAGCAATCAAATAAACAGCATATGTGATTTCCCTTTATCTTGGTTTTATTTGTGTCGTGTGAAATCTGAGGGTTTATGCTCATTATTCTTCACTAGAAATTTAGAGGCTTATATTTTTGTATGTATCCACTAAGTGCCATGCTGCTGTGATAATTGTTAATTATTTAATTTGAAAGATAACAGAATCGGATATCTTGACAGAATGTTCACAGGAGCCGAGAAGCGGTTTGGTATTTAAATTAAATTATACAGTAAGTCGAGGCTTTAGAGAAAGAGGATTTTTGACTTTTACAGTTGGTCCGGTACACATGCTCAGACAGGAAGCCAGGCCAAGACTCACTCAGCTGCCAAATCCCACGGCTTTGTAAGCAACACGCTGCAGAAACAGAATCAGACAAATAATATTCTTAATTTAGAGAGTAAAAAAATGTAAAGGTCAAAGGCAGGAGTGAGGGACGTTTTATAGTTTATATGAATCTGTTTTTATAGATTGCTATTGTGGTACTGTGTTTTCTATTTTCACGGCTCGTTCGGGTGTTTGTTTTCTAGCGAGCTCAGGGGCCCCACTACTGCAAGGCCCGGGCTCTTGGCTCGACTCTCCCACTCGTATAGCTATAACAAAGTCAATATTACAAAGAGGTAACACATGTCGAGGTATGCTTCAGGCCTGCCCTGGTGCTGTGATCCTGGATTGGGACACACACACACACACACACACACACACACACACACACACACGTACACTGTGTAAAAGAATGCATGCCTTCAACAGCCGGCTGCCTACCTCCATGAAGAAAAATGTATGCCACTTTTATTTTTTCATCTCTTTGCAAATTTGTTCTCTGGTTGAAGCTGGTATTTTAGATTTCACACATGTGAAATTGTTCATGCATGTGTGTGTGGGAGTGTGTGAACTTCCTACACAGTGTGTGAGTGCAAAGTACTTGTTGGTATCTGCGCGTTCACATAAATTTTGAGTGTGTGTCTGTGTGTGTGTGTGTGTGTGTGTGTGTGTGTGTGAGGGCCAGTTTGTTTTGTTTTTCCCTTACTTCAGCACATCTGAGAGAGCTTTTCTGGAACTCCTGAGCCCTGTCCAAACAAAGATGGCCGAATGTGAGGGATGGAGGGGAGGTGGATCAGGGCGTGCGTGCGTGTGTCTGTGTGTGTGTGTGTGTGTGTGTGTGTGTTTGTGATTTTTCAAGTAAGCTGGGACCAGAAGGGCCTTGCGAAAAAACCAAGAGGAGGGAGAGAAAACCGAGCCCCTGAGAAAGGCAGCTGGAAACACGGAGACTTGCGGTCTTTCTCCCCCTCATCCCCCACCGCTCTCTCCCTGGTCCAGCTGCACTCAGATGTGTCTGACTGGTCCCCCCCCCCCCACACACACACACACACCACCACCGAATCCACCCACCCACCCCTGTGCTCTCCCAAGCTCAATGCCACTGCCAAGGAGGGAGAGAAAGAGGGAGAGTGAGGAAGAGTGTCACAGCTGGTAATACTTACTGGCCATTTTGCCGCGGTAAAGGCATGAGATTCATTAGGCCAGGGCCCGCGTGTTTTGTGCTGAGTACCGGCCGTGTTATTGTTAGGATGTGGTAAAATTATAAATATGGAGGGGTGAGGGGTATTTGGGGGTGCAGGAATCTAAGTGGAAGGGTTGGAGAGAGAGGTGGTGGTGGCGAGGAGGGGAGAGAGAAGGAAGAGGAGAAACATGCCACTCATTAACTCCTCTGCCACAGTCTTGTTTCTCATGATTGGGTGGCAATAAAAAAGTCTGTCACAATTTGTCAAAGTTAATGACTCAATGGCACACCAGCACTCGAGCTCTGGAAGACACGCTAACATATGTCGAATTAGTCAATAGCTTTATAATTGCAGAAATAAGGATTCCGGCTTTAGCCAAATGAAGCGGACTTAGAGGGTCCTGAGAGGGAATTTGCAATTTGGTCAGGTCGATTGCAGAATGGCAATCACCAAGGCTTGGCACTGCTTTCCTCAAGCAAAAGTGAGTTTTTCCCCTTCTTTTGCTTTCTTCTTTTGCTTTCTTCCTTTCTATATTTCTTCCTTTCTTCCTTTCTTTCTTTCTTTCTTTCTTTCTTTCTTCCTTCCTTCCCTCCCTCCCTCCGGTCTATTTGCTCTGTGTCTTCTTTGTGACCTGTGAATCTGGAACGACGTCTAGCCTCCACTTCAGCCCCTCTATCTGTGAACTTTGTAAGACTGATAAAGACAAAGACACCCAGATGGACTTTCCTTTGGTTTCCCGTCTCCCTCCCTCTCTCGTTGTCCCACCACACACACACACACACACACACACACACACACACAGTCATCCAAAGACACTCCTCACTTCTCTCCCTCATTGTGTGGCTTTGGGAGTGACACACTTGTCACTGCAGTAATGTAGCCATTGGTTAAACACTCTCCCTCCCCTCTCTGTCTCTATCTCTGTCTTGAGTCCTGTTTTTCTGTCATTTGCCGACTGTAAATACTAATAAAAGTTGCAGCTTTTTCTTCGAGTCTCAAAGAGGGAACTACGAATCAGGAGCAGTCTTCTCACTATGCTGGCTGAGGTAAACGATTGCACAAATCTGTAAATAACAACAATCTGGGCATTGATTTTTCTTTCTTCTTGTTGCTCTGCCACTTCTGGTGATATTTCATAATGTCAGTGGATGTAACACTTTGGTTGCAAATAATCTGAAACGAGCAATTATCCATGGTTCAGCATGGCGTCTACATAGTTTTGTATTTCCACAGCTGTTGGGTGTGCAGGCCCAGGTGTTTACAAGTAAACCACCATGCTGACACACTGTTTGAACAAAACTCTGAGGAAAGAAACAAATATTATTGCCCAGTCGTGTGTCTTGAAAACCAGCCAATGTGTCTACAGTAGTGTTCGGGCTTAGTTGAAAAAACACATATACATAATTTGGAGATTGCTTACACACAATTAGTGCAGCCGTTTTTACATTAAAAAATGGTCAAAGAAAATAAAGAGCTATTGGCAAGATTGCATCTAGGAATTCTTCCAAGATTTCTCTGGCTGCGAGTGAGTTTGAGTAGGGGAATTCACTGAGTGTGGGTGTTTGTGTGTGTGTGTGTGCACATGTTTGCATGAGAGGGAATGTGGGAGAGTGTGTGGGCGCTTGTCTGTAGTTCAGGAGGTAGAGTCCCACCTTGTAGACGAGTGTGATGACTAAATGTCAATTTGGGGGAGTCTCTGCAGTGCTGGCCTCCTGTCGTCACGCTGTGTTTCTGTGTGTGTGTGTTTCTGTGTGTGTGTGTGTGTGTGTGTGTGTACCGTCGCCCACGCCAACCAATGATCACCATGGAGATGTCCCCTCACAGAGAGGGGTCGGCAATATGTCTGGGCTCTGACTAATACTTTCTGTTTGTGTTAGGGTGTAGATGGGGAGGGAAGCAAAGAGCAGACGGTCATCTTCTCTCCCCTCTCTCTATTTCCACCACTCCTCTTTTTGTCCCCTACTCCCTCTCTCCTTTCTCTTCTCTCTCTTCACTCAAACATGTGTCTGGTCGCACTGTGTGGTCATGTCACTCCCTTAGGTCTCCAGGCACAAGCCTAGCGTGCCGTTGCCCTCTCAGTGATATTTGCATTCGACGGGGGCGATCAGTTGGCCAGCGAGTGCAGGTGTCAAGTCTGACAGGGAGTTGTCCTTATCTGGCTCAGGTCACTCCCTCCGATAGGCTGAAGGTCAGAGCACATCTAGTATATATTGACGACAACTGCCTCTTTTATTTTCTTCCTTTCCTGTCCACACAATGGACTGTGATTAGGAACTGTGTCTCTGAACAACTTGCGGAGTCATTACTGGCTTTTTATTTTGCTTCACTGCCAGAGCAATTAGTTTGCCAACACAAAATTAAGTCACAATTTGGTTTATTGATTAACTGTTAAAGTCATTTATCAAGCAAAAATAACAAGCATCTGCTGACTTCAGCATCTCAAATATGAGGGTTTTCTTTGTTTTGCATCTCTGCAAATTTAAAGGGACACTTCAACCCCACAATGATCGTTTGTGTATAAGTTACTCAGCCCGTGTTAGCTCGGATTCATATAGAAAACTTTGTTTTTCCTCACATACCTCCACGTTGAACCAAGAAAATTCTTGAATAAATGAAGTAAATTCGGCCTCATTTTACAAAAACAGTATAACTACATCAAAACATCCTTTAACAAACTCAACTTTAACTAAAAGAGACTTGGATTATACCACAAGTGTGTGAGAGTTTGGAAAAAGATGTAGTTTTTCTCTTTTTTTCCTCATTTTTTGTATTTGTCATTCACCATGGATGCCTGCAAGAAAAACAGGGGGATTAATTGATATACAAATTGAAATCTTTAATATAATTTTAATATGTTTGGGTTTTTTAGACTGTTGGGTCAACGAAGAAACAAATAAACAAAAACACATCTTTTAAATTGGGTCATTAAAGAATTATGGGCGACATATGTACTGAGCTGGCTGGTTATAGTTAAAAAATAAACTTTTATGTCCTGTCTGGTAAACATGACTATGAACCTCAAAGAATTTTTGGGAATCATTTTCCTGCAACCTGTTATTACTGACATCTGCTGTATGTTCACTCTGATTTAAACTAAAACCGTTTGATGATATTGGTAACAGCAGCATCATTTATTCAGCTCTTTAGTCAGACACCCACACCTTGCTTCAGGTTATCTTATAAAATGCACATATAAATTTGTACCAAAAACTTGCGTCATACAGGAGGATTTTTAGAGATCTGGCCTGACATCTTTTGTACAACATTTTCTCCACCTTCCTCCCTCCCCTCATCAGCTTTCCTCTGCCATCTCCACCTTCCCTGCTACACCTCTTCCCCACCTTTCCGATACACCAGCTTGCCTGGCTCCCCCCACCTCAAACCTACCCCCGTTGCTCCCTCGCTATCTTGCTTCTCTTCCTTTTCGCCAACTTTCCCTTCCTTCTCTCTCTTTCTCTCCCTGCATCCCCTCCCTGCCTCCCTGAGCACCCTTCTTTGAACCTGGCCTTGTGTCTGTGGACCCAGAGGTCTGTCACTGGGCAGATGGTTTGATCTCTGGCTGGGGAAATGCTTTGAGGCGAGCTGAGAGGGGCCAGGGGCCTGGACTGGGGGCCTCTGCCTGGACCTGCTGTCTACACAAAAGATGGGAGAAACTGCTGCTCCCTTGATGCTTCGGTATTTGAACTGACAGTGTAGTCCAGGGTTAACGGTGTGGTACTGCTCTCAGTCTATACAGGCTGCACTGACTGAGAGCATGGCATATGATAGCAAGATCACAGGATTGTGTTTCTGGTCCAGTACAGTGATATTACACTCCCTCTCCCTCTCTGTTTCACAATATCAAAGCCAGCTGGGTCCTTTTTCTGTCCACTTCATAAACAAGCATGACTGTCCTGGAGTACACGCACGGCTATTTATCATGCGAGTGAGTCAGGCCGAGAGTTTCGTCACTGATCTGATTTGAAATGTTTCGGGGTGGTGCTCATGATGGGGAGATTTACTTTCTGTGACTGTGTCAAACCACACAGAAGAAGCAGGAATGTTGGACTCGGCCATTTCTTGCTTGTTTGATTGTGGAGTAATAGCATGGGTGTTGTGTCTGTGTGAAGGAGTGCAGAGGGTGAGTCATATCTGACAGCTGACAAACATAAAAAGACAGGACTGGACCTCCGGTCGGAGCTGAACCTGGACGTCATGTGTGACAGCAGATGACAGATGTCATCACTCGCTTTTCACTTGTTTGGATTGTCCAGTTATGAACTTCAGATTCATGGTCCTGATTACCGATTCTTATCAATGAAGGCTGCATTGGAATTTAATTACAAGCAGGCATAGAAATAGAGGCAGACTAGAATGGAGATCCCCATCAAATAAGAGTAGCAGGTTGCAATAGTGGTGGCCATTTTTATATGCACAGCAGACTTTTACCCCGGAGAACAGAGCTTATGTCCCCGATTTTTTAAGTAACTTCCACGGTTCGAGTTTTGTGAATCACATTTTTACGTAACTTCCAGTAGTCACATCACCCTCGTAACTACTTAACTTCCGGCATTTACGCACATTTATTGACTTTTTAAACCGTTTTTAATAACTCTAAACCAGGAACTTTTTTTGTCCTGAACCTAGGTCAGTAGTTTTATAGCCTAAATTCACCGAAACTGCTGCCTTTTTTACAACCGTGAGCCATACGTGTATGTATAAGGACTTGTGCGCTATATTTAGAACGATCCACTCTGTACCGTGAGCTGCAAAACGCTTAAATGGGTCATTTTGACAAGCGTTCATATTAGTCGTTATGGGTGCTATTAACAAACAACCTATTCTGTTGTTTAGGCTGATGATCTTGTTGGATTACATATACCAAACTTTATATTTTTTTGTCACTTCTGCCCCATTGGGTCTTGCAGGTTTTAAGTTGTGACCCTCTTCATTCTGTGGGCCAGCAGGATCTTAACATGGGTACATCAAGACAAAAATGATTTTTCAGTAACAGCAGGTGAAGTGCAACGAGACTGAGAGGCACTGCCAAACATCTGAGACTTATGTTTCACAAGACACAATAATTCACAGATGAATTTTATTGTTCCCCAGTCTTTGTTAAATGTTTATTTACCTTTTCATTTCCCAAACTTCATTGTCGAATTTGGCCCTTTTCAACGTTAGTCTAAGGAGTTTACAGTAAGTCACTAACATCCCTTTAAAAAGCGTTAAATCTAAACACAGTAATAACTTTTTGTATACATTTAATCGGATCTGAGAGACATTCACTGATTGACAATGAATCTCAAAATTTGTCAAGTCCCAAGGAGCATTAATTAAGGGTGCGTGCAAACAACAGACATGGCTGCTTCCATTTGTTTGACTTAAAGAAAGAAAGAAAAGGGAAGAAAAGAGAAGGGTCCCAGGTCTCCACATGAATACATGAAAACACATGCTTCTCTTCTCCTTCTGTAATCCACCGGGGACTCACGCCCCATTTGGTTCCCATTAGCATAGCTCTGGTCGCTCTGCCCCGTGTCAAAGCCCAGACGCACAGCTGCACAAAGGACAGGGACCTCTGGCTCTGTGACTGCCAGCCGCTGGGCTCAAAACCAGAACTGACATGGAGGACGGGCCTAACACTGTGGGGATTTCAGCGGGAAGACACAGTCTTTTCTACAGTTCCTCCCTATACTGATTTATACTAAAGCCAGTGCACCAATGATTAATTGTTGTTTATTTTGTAGCACTTTGTAAGGCAAGAAAGTTCTGTTTCAAGTCAAATCCAATGTATAAAATCAAACAAGCAAAAATTAGCTTTGGCATGAGGTATTTGCTCCCCTGTATTTTGTGGCGTGCTGTGTCTGACTACAAAGACTTTCTTTATTCAGCGTGTTTTATTTGTCACCTGTTTCCAATATGGACATTGTGAAGTCCTGATCTATCTGACGGAGCCAGGGCCTCGTTTTATGACACGCAAAGCCGCTGTGCCTCTTTTCCTACACACGTTGGCTGCACATTTCTGGCAGGAAATTGACAGCATTTCAGCAGCTAACTCATGGATGAGATAATATCTTGTGGGTGGAAGAGAGGACAAGATGCTCCCAGTGTTTTACAGTGACCCTAAGCAGAGACAAATTTAAATCTGAAGCTGCTGCGGCTGCAAAGAACGAAGGGGCACACACACATGCGCACGTACACACAGGGTTTTCATTTAAATCTCGGCTTTGCTTAACTCACCAAACAAGAAATGTGGTCTGTGGCTGTGTGTTGAACATGGTAAAGGTTTCAATTAAAGTAGGAGGAACAATACCCACCCAGCATCTAGCAGCTGTCTGGGTTGGTTTTGTATTGTACGCTGTCAAGGGAGGATACAGAGAGGCTGGAAGGGACTAGTGGTGTTTTAGTGGTGTTTTTCGGTGGCATATGGTTACAACGTCAACGCTAAAATATGACAGGGTAGTAAAACAGTTGCACAGGATATTAGTTTAGGATCACCATCAGCTCTATGGTTTCATAAGACTTGTAATGGCCAAGGCTCTGTCTTTGTTGACCTCTACATGTGCTGCTCGGTTTAGGGATGGACTCATTTGCATGTATCTGTGTTTATTCTGGGCCATGTTGCCATGTTCCATGTTGTCTTTCCCAGTCCGTCTAAAATCCTCTTTGGACAAGACTACAATATGTAAAGTCCAGCCTGAAGCCATCTTGTTCTGCAGCTCCCCTTTCCTGCAGTTCTTCAGTCCATCTGTCCCACTAACAGTCTTTTAATTGAGAGTCCTCCCCAGTCTGATGCTGGCCATTGCTGACTGTCAGTGTTTATACAATTGGGCTGGGACAGGGACTGCGAGCCAAGCAAAACATCCATGAAACATCAAGCCTCGAGCTAAACAAAAACCAGCAGTGAGACACACACACTTGAGCCAGATAAGGGCCGAAAATGATGCTTTCTGAACGCAGTCAGGTTAAGTTGTTGACCATAGCGGTAACACGGCAGCTGTGTGAGTGTTGACTGTTGTCTGGGTCTAATTGCTACAGCATTGTGGGATTTTCTTCACTTGCAAACAGCTTTTTTCTTTACTCGCTGCTCATTTTTCTGGTGATTTATGAAGTCTCACACACACTCGCTCACACACACCCCTCTGTCCTTTTCCTCACCGTCGTCCTCTTTAGTTGCGAGCCAAAGAGGAAACCCTGGCGAGACGCTAGCACAGTGACTAATGCTGTGTATCTGGCCCGGGCCTCAGATAACACGGCCTCCTCCTCCGCCTGCTGTGACAAATATGTGCGAGTGTAGCGGTGGGATCCGGGCCCAAGCTTGTCCCTGACCCAGCCCAGGCCAGACACAGGTTAAACCACGGCCAAATGAAACCCAGATCCATGTTGGCCACAGAA
Organism: Centropristis striata; assembly: GCF_030273125.1. Taxonomy (NCBI): domain Eukaryota; kingdom Metazoa; phylum Chordata; class Actinopteri; order Perciformes; family Serranidae; genus Centropristis; species Centropristis striata. Next base: position 38,420,624 of record NC_081517.1, on the reverse strand, counting down.
GCAGAGTTCCTAGTACGTGAGAAGAAGTCTTTATGATTTTGTCTTTCTTGTTTCCTCTGACAAGCCACACACAGACAGACAAACTCACATCCTTTTCTTGCTGTTTTGATGGCATTCTTTGACAAATCCATCCGCTGACTCTGTTAAAAAAATTCTGTAATCACTCTTTAAACTTTCATCTTATTGCGTATGATCAATTTTGTCATATCACAAACATCACTTACACGTTTCTATCTGAATATAGAACAATGCACAAATGAATCCCAAGAAATAACAGGCACGCTACATCCTCTCCCTTCCCTTTTCTCCCGTCAGTGCCTCCTCAGTTGAGGGGGCTTGCTGCTTTAATGCTTCTTAATGCTGCTGTCTGCTTAATGGGCCAGATATGAGAGGTGCTGCTAGCCAGCGTAATAAGTCAGTGATTAGAGGGCGCCTTGTCACAGCAGCAGCCCCGCAGACAGTGGCACGCTCTAATTGCCGTATTAGACGCCCCTTAACTATCTTGTCAGCTGTCAGACCCCAGCTCGTAAACAGCAGTGGTGCATTTGATATTTCCAATTGTTTATTTCCGTCTGCTGCTGCTGTTAGCGCTGCCGCACTGAGAGGTAATTAGAAAAGGGTTGTGTTGTGTGACATCACTGGGCTAAATTTGGGTACTCTCAATTTGAGTTTGCAAAATCTAAGGAGAGTTATATAAAAGGGAAAATCTTCTGTGGCAAAACATCTGACATGGAAGCGTAAATAAAGGTGGGCTGATGGACAAAGAAGTGGCTGGTGTGAAACATGATTGAGCAGCAGCTAAAGATTATTTCCATTATCGATTCATCTCCTGATTATTTGTGCAATTTATAGAACTGTTTCTGTTCTATAAATCTAGTAAATGATGGTAATGTCTACTGCTATGAGCCGAAAGTTTTCGTATTCTAAAATATTTCCTATGTATTTTGACCAAAAGTCTAATAGTAACTGTTCTCATTCGAGAAGCAGGAATCAATTAATTGCTGGTAGGTTTTGCTTAGAAAATTACTTCAAGGATTAAAAGAATCAAAATTGTTTCTGCTCTAAACATTACAACAGTGCAATAGCAGTTTTATGAATACCAGAAAACGTAACGTAACGTATGAAGTTAAATATAGAAGTTAAATATAGAAAACAACAATAGATTATATTGGAGAAGAATATATTGTAGATGCATCCTTAAAGGTATAATATGTAAATTTTCCACATTAAATTGTCTAAAAAAAGACGAGACCTAGATTTCGTGTATTAATGATGAGTTACCATTCATTTGGTCACCTGTCAGTGGCGTCATATCCCTTTTGCAGATGTGTCAGAAGCCCTCATAAATTGACTTATTATCTAGTTTTAAGTGAAATTCTTATGATAGACTTTTTAGATCTTGGTTGTTTTTAACCAGATGAAGGTTTCTAGTCATCTGAAGCCTGGTGATATCAAAGTTATCAAAACAAGCTGAGTGAAACACTTCACAAAGTCAGCATACTCCTCCTTTTTTAAATTGTTTTTATTGTGAGACCCTTAGCGTCAGAAAATTACACAGTATACCTTTAACCATAATTTAAGATCTGGCGACTAGATTGAATGCTGTTGTGGGTATCTGACATTGTGACAACATATAGTAGTAAAGTGCATGTGAATGTCAAGAACAGTATTTTACAACCAAGCCAGATTTGACCCCAGTCACGGTCATGTCTGCTGCATAAGTGTCCTTGAAGGGAAACACTGAACTCCCTTTTTGCACGTTGCTGTGGATAAGAACATCAGCTCAGCACATAATGTATGCATACTCCGTCTGACACATCGCGTGTAATCCTCACACACGGTGAGGATTGCCGTGCCTGCACCTGGAGGGCTTAAAAATGGTGTAAAGTCAAATAATCTCTGCCTGCTGTCTCAACCGGTGTCAAACAGTGAGGTGACATGGTTAGAAGTGGTGTAATTTTTGTGTTTAATCTCGGATTAGCCCGTGTTCATTTTGACACCTCCAGTTACTAATCTGGTTTACGACACTTTGGGGCGAGGGAGGGAGGGGGGGGTTGCGATAGATTTCACGGTCCATTAGTAGATTACGAGTGAGTTTTATATCCTGAATTACAGGATATTGGTTTAATCCACCGACTAGGTAATGTTACTTCCTGTGCACTTGGGTCAATATTGGAGCACGAATATCCTATCATCACTAATCGAGCGTTGACCTCTGCTGTGTGACGTAACGACTGATCTGTGCTGCTGACCCTTTTCTATCTGCAAGTGCTGATCGACTGTTTCTGATTGTGAAACATAGGTTGTTGGTGCAGACATGGACTCCAACCTACGACCCCTTTGTGTACACGTCTGTGTCACAGCATTGTCACACTCTTGCCTTAAAAGAATAGCAGTGAAACATTATGAGATACCCTATTTAGAGCAGACTGTAAATTCATAAAGTTTCATGATAAGTCGGGCTTTGCTGCGAGGACAAACAGTTTATTTGTCACCGCCACATGCAGATAGCAGCTTCGCATCCTGATCTGACAAGATTCCTCAGTTCTGGATTATTAGGGCTTTTCCTGTCAAAATAAATAGGCAGCCACTCACAGCAGTCACCTTGTATATAACACTCAATTTCCTGCCTCAAGCATTCCTGAAATTTTTGCTCTGTAATTTAAGTCATTACAGATTTTTTCTAACACCCTCAATCATTCGGCACTGACTCAACACCATATGTGCCAAATGTAAATTATATCATCGTTATCATGTGGAATTGCTGTTTATTATAACAAGCAATTCACTTTTTTTATTCTAACATCAGAAGCCAACATGCTTAAATTACATGTTAATGTTAAGGAAATACAATATTTGATTTAAAAGAAAGATAAGCATGTTTTAGGAGCGCTCTAATGCTGCACCAGTCCTCCTGCAGCTGCAGATTCCCTTGGAGGCAGTTTGGGTTGCAGAAGTGTTACTATCTTTATCCATCAATTCGTCTTAATAATGTAAAAAAAAAATCTCTGAAAAACAAAGGGCTGCCAATACTTATTAAGCAATTAAAATTCATGTTTCTAATTCCTTTTTCTCTTTTGACTCCTTTTATTCCGTCCTCCCCATGTCAGAGAGAAATTTATTTGCAGCTGCTGCACTCATTGGATGATAGAGCTGTACTCATTTGTGTGGATTTCTTTTGTACATCATACGTTTTCTCCCTGCGGTACAATCTCTTTTTAATGTATGAAGAATGTGAAACATCTCACAGGATCAAATGAACCTTGCTGCAAAAATGTACCTGGAGTTGTTTGGGGTTTTTTTTCTGAAGAGCTCTTTATAAAGGCTTAGGCAGATGATGCATTGTGCTGTACTGAGTTGCCCTCGTCAAGTCTGGACACTTAACCTCTCACTACTAAAAGCTTTCCGGGGTCAGACTAAGTGCACCTCCAGTGTTGAGTAATGGAGCCTCAGTCAAAACAAGTTACATTTCTGTGTTTTCAGGAAGGGAAGTCCTTTTGTCGGTTCTCATGAACTCTGGGAAATTACAGTATGGAGAGGCAGAATCACACATTGGGATGAGACAGAAGTTGGGGAATTTGGGGTTGAGAGGTTTCCTTTGTGGCTGCAAAGGCTAATATGTTATGTATTACAATTATCACATTTTAAGTATGACTTAAGAACTAAAACTTGCCTTAAGACAAAGTAATCATTAGTCCCCATGCTTTTTCTTTGTGTCTATGCCTGTCAAATGGTAACTGCTCTTTCTCACTCCTTGCTTTATCATCTCTTGCTGTGATTGACGTGGTATGTTTCTGTCCTCTGTCTCTGCAGGCCATTCGCTGCACACTGGTGAACTGCACATGTGAGTGTTTCCAGCCAGGGAAGATTCACCTACGAACATGTGACCAGTGCAAACATGGCTGGGTAGCTCACGGTGAGTAAACTCATTGTTAAGTTGTCCTGAACTTTAAAACTTTAAAAATACCCCTTCATGTTGGGGAGAAAAGAGAGCTGCAGATCTGTTTTCTGTTTCTAGAAAATGACAACACGTGCACGATTCTTATATGTTTTGTATTATGCTTTTGACTGCACACAGTAGTTTCTCTCTTATGTGTGTGAATGTACTAAAATCCAAAGGTTTTTACTCATTTTCTATAGTAGAAGAAACTTTGCTATTTTTGTTTGCTTCTGTATTTTTCTGTTGCTTTCAAAGTCTTGTTTTTGCACCTTATATCAAAGAAAAGAACACAACCACAAGACAGATATAGAGGCGAGAGACCACACCTCATGAGTTTTTCACGCGGGTATAAGGAAAAAAAAGTGAGAGGAGGCAAGAAAGTACAAAGAGAAGGAGGAGGGGAAAAAAAGAAAAAAGAAAACACCTGTTTGGCTTGCGTCCGCACAAGAGCGAGCCATGGGCCCTTCAGCGGATCGCACAGGACCCCATTGACTATTTTTTAATCTCTCCCTCTGAACTGTCAGGCGCCCATCTCTCCTCTCCCCCACTTTTCATTTCATGTCGGCATTGGCAGGGACTCTGACAAGTAGTTCTTCATTTTTTATTATGTTCGTGTCTGGCTGCGCTGTGTTGTCAGGCAAAGCGCTCGTCAGCAGGAAAAAGCCGTCCCAGGATCAGAGAGAGACCCAACCAGGTGTCACCCAGACAGGCAGGGGAAGGAGGGAAGGAGGGAAGGAGGGAGGGAGAGAGGGATGAGGTAAGGGGAGAGAGGGATTGAGACAGAGAGGAAGAAAGAGAGAGTGGACCAGGTGTCGCGCAGACAGCCAGAGAGGAGAAAGAGGTGACTGAGGCTGAGATAGAGGGGGCAATAACTAAACTTACAGGAACATACATAGTCAGTCTGCAGCCTAAGAGACACTATAGATTATACTCAGTGCTGAGAAATGTGCTTGCAACTCATCTGCATCCTTTTTGAATAAAAGGAAATCTATTAATCTGTTGTTAAATGCTCCTAAAAACACGTAATTGAACATAAGTAAAATATAATAGAGTAAAGGATAGTGCTCTTTCGAGTAGATAGAGGACAATATTAATAATTTAATATTTATCCTACAGTATCAGGTCTCTATAAAGAAAAGTTTACATGATTTTAAGGAGGATAGTGTATAAAAAAGTTACATAGAATCTGTATTGTTTTTTGTTATGCTGCTATAATTATGAAAAGCATTGTAACTAATGTAATAAGGCATTTAGTTTATTAGTTGAATTTATATTATTTCAATGATAGTTTGTAAAAAAAAAAAAAAGAAATAAGCTTTTCCATTAATTGAAATCAAAGCAGGATCTGTAATTCTTCTCTTTGTTTTTGTGTTTAAAGTTTGTTGTATAAATGGTTAAATAAGTTTAATTTTATCGTTATAATATTTTAAACAATTTCAATTTGATCATAGGGCCTCATTGTGGTACATTCCAAAACAATATGGTAGTTAAATCAAACTATATACCATGTGGCTGATCTTTTTTTTTTTTTTTTTTTTTAACAATGTAAAATACAGATGTCAGGGCATAAATAGTATTTTCAATAGTAAATAAAATCAGAAATTGAATCAAATCTTGGTCTAAAATAAGGATTTCATAGAACATGAACCATATAATAAATAAAATACAACAATTGCAACAAGAAATGCAAATCCAGCCACAAACAGAAAGGATTCAGATCTGAGACAAACAGGATGGATGTGCTGCTGGTTTGGGTCGAGATGGAGACAAAAGATGCAGATAAAAATGGGAGATGTAAGAACAGCGTAAATGTGAGAGAGCAAGAGATTAGATTAAATAGAAAGAATGGCAGATAATTACATTAATGTCATTGCTTTTATCTGATTGATATGTTCTTATCAGCTCGTGCTGACCACGCAGTAGCCTCTGAAGGAAGATTTGAGATGATAAGGAAACTTGATAGTCATTAACGTGTGTGTGTATGTGTGTGTGTGTGTGTGTGTGTGTGTGTGTGTGTGTGTGTGTTTCATTTGTTCTGCAGCTCTGGACAAGCTCAGCACCCAGCACCTTTACCACCCGACCCAGGTGGAGATCGTTCAGTCCAACGTGGTGTTCGACATCAGCAGCCTAATGCTGTACGGCACCCAGGCCGTACCTGTCAGACTCAAGATCCTCCTCGACCGCCTCTTCTCCGTACTGAAGCAAGAAGAGGTGCTGCATATCCTGCACGGCCTGGGCTGGACCCTTCGAGACTACGTCAGGGGCTACATACTGCAGGTCAGTGAACAACACACATGCTACAGCCAACACACATGTAAAGCGTCATGCAGGTTTAGTGTAAACGTCAAAAGCACATATTAGCGATACTCACGCATCCCTGCATGTGCTTTTAAATTGCAATTTTTTGGTGACTTTTTGAAAGTGGGGATAAGTGATCACTACCATTACTTTCTCACCAAGTGTATCCAAGATTTCTCCAGCATTGCAGTTATTTTGAGAGGTATTGATCACAAGCACAATAGTGACAATCTAGGCCACTTCAGTCCCATTGCTGATCCATTTTCTTCACATTTTCCCGGCTGTTATGGCTACTTCAGTCTGCCCCCTTTTCCTGCCCTGTCAACACTATGCCCCTCTGCTGGAAAAAGGAAAAGGATTCAAAAAAAAAAAGTGGAGAAAAATGTCACGCCAGCAAACTATAAAACCACTGTAGTGTGTTTCCTCTCTCCATCCATCCTTCCCTCCACCACTCCCTCCCATATAATTGCAGTCAGACACATTTCTCAATCAAAGGTACGGAGGTTTTGGTGTTGAAACCCAAACCAAAGTGTTCCTGAATGAATTAGTTAAGAGCAAGTGAACATGTGCATGTGGTTAGTGTGTGTGTGTGTTCGTGTGTGTGTGTGTGTGTGTGTGTGTGTGTGTGTGTGTGTGTGTATTGTGTGCACATGTGCTTATCTGTATGCGTACATGGTTTAGTGTTCCAAGAGTGTAAGTGGAACAGCATGGTGAGGAGAGGGTGGTTTGTATGTGGAAACAGCTTCTGTGAGTAAAGCACTCGCAGACCCAGTCCCTTTCTCTTAAAGAACACACACACACACACACACACACACACACAAAATTACACTAATACGTTAAATTACAATATTTCATACAATTTAAAAATAAAGATTTTGCGAGTGTATTTTGGTGATGGAGTAAAATATATATATAAAATAAAATAGATATTATGATATATATATATATATATATATATATCATATCATATCATAGTATCTCTCTAGTTAATATATTATGTTCCTAATTTAGAAATATTTGCTGAATTATTTTTTCTAATTAAAACAAAACTATTATTTTCATTATCAGCAAATCTGTTTTTGTCTGACCAACAATCCATAACCCAAAATGATTCCATTAAAAATAATATGAAACACAGTCAAGCTGCAAATCTGCAGAGAAATTTGTTGTGTAAAGGCCAAAATGATGAATCCATTATCAAAATTGTTTCTGGGTAATTACATTTTTGACTTACTAATTAGTCAACTAACTGTTTCAGCTCTAAAAAAAAAAAAACTAAAAAAAACCCAATAACATTTTCACAATTCAATTTTGACATTTTCCCACAGAAATGTAACCAAATGCTCCAAATGCAGCAGTATGAGAAAACCTTGTATTGAGTAACCATTGGAGCTCTGTGGTTCTCATAGTCATAGCTTCTGTGTTTGTATCAGCTGGCTCTAATAGTCAGCTGGTGGGAGCGCCGTTGCTCAACTGCTCAGCCTCATGTCACGCTACTGGCTAAATCCTCTAGATCTCCTCAGAAGGGCTTCAAAGGGGCCGCGGCCGGCGAGAAGCAGCCAGTCACGGACAGTAAGTAGTCATTGTACGGCCCTATTAGCCTATAAGTAGCTATGAAATTCAATCATCTTCACCGAGCCTCCGGGCAAAGCTTTGTGTCAGGGGTTTGTTCCCCACCATGCCGCGCTAAATGAGAGATAAAATGAGGGGAACAGTATTGCATATGATAGATAATAAGTTGTCTTTGTGATATTGATGTCAGGGGACATTATTTGATGACAGATTACTTCACCGTGATCCGAAACAGCCGAACGCTCGCTCGTACTGATTTAGGATTAGAATAAAAGTGTTTAGGTCACAGAAGTAATCATGTAAATTTATATTTTAGTGAGATGTGCTATCAATCACGATAATTACATAGAAAAATACACCCCCTGTTTCTGAATTGGAGCCATACATTTCACTTTCTTTTTTTCTCTTTCCTACCTCAGCCAGTGTGTCACAATGTGTCATAGTAGGTTTAGACTGAGAGAGGGAAAAACATGTGTGTGTGTGTGTGTGTGTGTGTGTGTGTGTGTGTGTGTGCATTGTGTTTGCTGGGTGTCAGTGTGTATGGGTGTCAGTGATGCGCCAGAGAACTCAGGACACAGAGCTGACAGAGTATACCTGCGCTCCTCTGATGCCTGACCACCTGAATGTATGCAGCGCAGGAGGCAGGAAAACACACACTTATATTCGACCAATCACAAAGAAAAAGACTGCCTTCAGACCAACACATTCCCTCTTTATTTGTGAAGCTGATTTAACCCATTGATGCCTAAAACGCCTGTAAAACCTCTGGGCGATTTTAAAATAAGCCCCCAACACCTGAAATTTTTCTGGAAATTCAACTGAAGTGTCAACGCTTGTACTAAATAATAAATTTTTCAGCCTCTGTAGCAAATAGAAACGACGTATCCGCTTTCCAGGCTTTAATGGGTTAAAGAAGGCTAAATAGACAACAGGCCTACGGAGTAGTAATGTTAGAAACAGTAAACATCATTTGCCAAAATTCCACCCCCCTCGATGACACCTTTCTATTGTTGGTGCTATCACTTCTTATTATGTTTTTGCACCCACTGATCAGCCTACTTCTTATCGTCATTTGTGTTCCTCAAGTATAAATACCACAGCTGCACACAAACCAACTTTGACTTTGTCTGTAAGTATTTCAGTCTATGGAGTGCTTCCCGATGAGGACATTTAGGACATCAAGTACAAACGCTCACCTGCTCTTTCTCAGCACACACAGTACAGGGAAACAGGATACAATTAGGTTAGTAAACAGAGCAGAAGATGTAGTAGAAGTTGCAAACTGGAAACAAAAAAAGTGTTTCATGCTGTCCGGAAATGAGGATGAATAGTATCTGGGAAGACTCCAACTGCGGAAAACAGCTGATCAGTCGTGAATTCAACGATTGCAATGTCAAAACTTTTTCAACAAAGACAAAAAACACTTTAAGAGAGTGTGGACACTTTTTTGTACATCAAAATAAGCATTAAAATAAGTAAGTGGAAACAGTTCTTGTGTTGTTTCTATCACCACTCTACTTAAACTCACATTGACATTTCCACATCAATGCATTAAGGGCATTTATCATCATTATCACCACTGTAATCCAATTCAGATTACCCTGCAGAATAAACTCTAACACTACAAATATGTCACCACAGCATTTTAGTTCTAATTCACAGAAGGAATTAATTTATGTCAACATCTGATATGCACTTTGTCCTCTTCCGTCCTCTCTGCCATTCACTGCATGACAGGAGCAAATACATCGCGGAGGTGTGACTAAATATCCGTACACTCTGCAATTTATCTTTGTAATAGGCTCCTTAAACCGAAGAAATTGATCGATATTATTAAAAGCGCAATGGCTTATCAAGTGGTTGGAATTTTGATTTGTAAAGGAGAGGAATTATACATGACATCAATAACCATTAAAATGAATGATTGTCTTTCTCTCCCTCTTGTTTCATCCCACTATAAACCGTTTGAAGCCTGACCTTCAGTCCACAAACCGCTCTCTTATAGCATTAATGCACCAGCAAATCCACTCACTCAGCTGCAATAATATACAAATGCATGCATGCATTTGCGTGTGTTTACCCGACCACGCATCCACATAACAATATAATGTGGCTGAATTAAAGTTCCCATATTGTTTCCAGAAGAGAATACCTTCCTGTCATCTAGACAGAGCTATCTAAGGACCTTTGCAGTGTCCTTTACCACGATAGTAGCTGGCTTGTGTTAGAGTATCCTGAAAACTCACACAGCCAACTTTACTTTGTAAAAATAAATAGTTTTGTTGGTTGGATCACTTTGTCAGTTGATCACAGCTTTCTACTACTATATTTTAAATGGTCAACATTTTAATGCAAAGTTGCCATATTCTGTGTGTTCTCGAAAAAAATTTAGACACGTGCTGTACATTTAAATATACGTATTAATAAAATTATATTGCATTTGTACAATTAGTGTTCCAGCAAGTAAAAAGGAACAGGAACAGGAAGTAGCATTGGGCTGAAAATGACCTTGCAATGTCTTATTTTTATGTAAAAAGTTAAAAAAAAATAAAAAAAAATAAAAGGCAGTGCTTTAAGGCACAAGACAAATTATTTTTCACATTATCTTCTGTGAATCTGAGAGGTCAGAGACATTTTTTGAGCAGAATTAGACAGTAACGGTTGCAGAGTTGTCATTGGAAAAAAGATACTGCTGGGACAGCAAAGCATGCACGCCAGCATAAATTAATGTCTAACACTTGTTGCATTCGTGATATTCAAATATTACTGTTATAGACAACAATGCATGACATTCGGTGCCTTTACATCTGTATTAGAGACAACCACTTTTTAATGTGAGTGTTGAGCCCTGTAGAGTCATATGAAAACATGAAAATCACCCAAATTTAAGCTAAAAGGTGTCCACCAAATAGTGATGACAGAAAGTTATGTTTTTATCCGTGTGTGTGATATTTTACTCCGCTTTTTTTCTCTGCTACTTCAACCCTATCCTCCTGACTCCAAGTTCAATCCAAGGCATTATATGAACAACACACACGTTTATTTGTTGCCAGGATTCCTTGCCCTTCACTTTGGCTGGACTTTTAGCTTCTCCACTCCTCAGCCCTTCATCCTCCCCCCCTCCCTCTACTCATCCCTTTCTCCTCTCCCATGGTTGTTTCCAGACAGACCCACAGCCAATGTGCACCAGATGCCCTCCCACCACCTCCACCCCGTCCCGCGGCCTGTCACTGCTCACTCCTCTGTTCGATACAGACAGATGGAATTGCTATCAGTACTGGCTCCTCTCTCTCTGTCTCAGCCTCTGTCTCCCACACTCCACACTGTCTATTTTGTCTTCCTCTTTCTTATCCCTTACCAAGTGAAAAATAAGTAGAGAGAGAGAGAGAATGAGTGGAAAGAGAGAGAGACGCAGCTTTTGTAGCCAACATATGGGCCGAAGCCCAGGGTTTTCCTGAGCGACATTCTCAGTAATGTTCTGTCCTTGTAGAACATTGGGCTGCCTCCACTTTTATGAGATGTGGTTTTCCTGACTCCACACGGCTTCCAGGAGACCCAGATGGAACCGCTAACAACCCCCACCACCGCCACGCAACCACACACACACATACTGTACACACACAAACAGTCTTAACCCCTAATTGCACACACACTCGGAGGAAGGCTTATTCAAACTATCAGGCACACACCCGGCCACAAAATCACACTCGTCAAAAAAAAAAAAAATCGGCTTTGTTTCAGTGGCAGATGCCTGGGCAGAAGGGTGTGTTTGAAGTTATCAATGTAGTAAAATACTAACAGTTCTGGTTAGCTAAAGGCATGCAAACTTCGTGTAGACATTTAGCTAAAAAGGACCAGCACTACTTATAATGTAGTTAAACAGAGTGCTTGTTAGCCCGTCTTCACCTAAAAAAAACTATACGTCGTCTCTGCAAGATGCTTATTAAGATAGTGATGTTTGTAGATAGGTGGTGACCTCTAGTGGCCACAGTCATTATGACAGTGACAAAGGAGAAAGTAAGGTGAGTGTAAAGAGCGACAAAATCCGTGTAGGGAAGGGTGAATGGATGAGTCAAACACATTTTAACTCTGCTGTTGTGTCCTGTGTGAAACCAACAATAAGTTATTTTAACGTAAGAGTTATGTCACATTGTGTTGTCAAATTACGATGTAACCTCATTTCCATAATCTTCTTTTACTTTGACCCAAGCCATGTTGCATAAACTTAACCAAGTAGATCTGTTTCATAACGCTAACCACGTGCAAATAGAAGTCAAAGCTTGCATGCCTGTATTTATCTGCTTATTTAGGAAATACATTGTTTCTCTAATGAGCATGAACATTGGCAGTAGTTTCGGAGGACCGCAGGGGGGCTGTGCTCTTATTTAAAAAAACTTGTGACTATAATGTTGTACATGTGTACTTACACATGTGGAATATGAGATGTAATTACATGGATTAGGCCGCAACAGCGTTTGTGTGTAAGACAGGAAACCATTTCCAGTTGCAGGTGGGTCCTGAGGCCTTAGTAAAGGTACCACTCGACTTCTCTATAGTGGTTTAGAAAGGTATTTATTGAGTTAGAGTCACATTTCAACATTCTGTCTCTTCCCCCCCCCCCCTCACTGCACTCCCCCTTCTCCGTTTTCTGTCTCTCACTCTGTCAACTGCGAATGGCACCATATCTCTTGATCCTCGCCTGAGAAACTTCCATTTTAGGTAGTCGGACTCTGTGCAACAACATTTTTTGGACACAATCCCCTTCTCCAATCTCCTCCATACTGCACACTTGTAACCCCTATTTTCCTCCTGTCCTCCTCTCCTCCTCTTCACCCTCCATCACCTCCCAGCGCCTCCCCTTCTCTCAGAACCTGTTTTCTGTTATCACTACTTAATGCCTCACCCTGGGAGATGGACGGGGGAGAAAGCATTCTCCTAAGGTGGAAATTCTTACGTTCATATGGTTATGATTTGGTGGGGAGGTCAGGCTCGATTTTTGCTGGAAGGCTTACGGTTGGCTCTGTGCTGGCCGTGCTGGGCTCCAAGCACTTCAAAGCGGGTCGGTGTACTGAATCAAGGTGATTCTTACCCAGCCTCCCCCCTGCACACACACACACACACACACACACACACACACACACACACACACACACACTTGTCCTGCCTAGTGCTCTTAAGGGTGTCTTCTCCCTTCTTATTCTCAATCGCTCACTTCTAAGTAAGCCAGAGATAAAAGAATGTGATTTCAGATTAGAGGATCAGTCAGAGAGAGGTAGAGCAGCATTATCTGAAAGCAATAAAACCATGATAACGATAACATGACCAATTTTATATTAAGAAAAACAGCTTTATCAACAAGAAACATGGAATCCAGAATGCACCATATCATAATAAATAATCTGAAAAAGAAATCGGGTAATGTTTGCAGGATTCTTAAGCCTCTTCACTGTCACTTTTTCTCACAGCATGCAAAGCTCACAGCCAGCTCCTTACACAAAGTCCTGCCCATGCCAAATCCTCAGTCCCTCGCTTTTGAATCCTGAACCCCGAGCCTCAAATGAATTCAAGCTGGAGAAGCAAGGTTATGAGCAGGTTACATTGTATGCAGGAATTTGGGAAATAATTCCCCTTATATTGGATTTGGAATGAGGTCTGAATTTTACCGTAGATTATACAAGGCCTCACAAGCTGCTGCAAGTTTAAAGTTGAGAAAAAAAGATGAAGGTGATACATATTGGTATGACATACTTAATAACACCTTTGCACATGCTATCAAGTGGAGGTTGAGAAGAAAATTACTCCCAAAGAGAGTAAGTGAAATTATTTTTTTAGGTTCCATCTTTTCATTGCTCTAAATCTTTACATGTCGATAAGTAGACATGCATTTGTTTTTCTATGAATTTCTGTTTCTTTGACTGCACAGAGGCCTGAAGTGAAATTTTGCTGAATGATCCTTTGTGTCAGATAGCTGTCATGGTGTTTAGGTACTATCAGGACTGAAGATACAAAACAGAAGTGTGTTTAGAAACTGCTAGTGCATAGAAGTTGATAATAAAAAAGGCAATATTTTGCATGGCAATACCGCATCGATTCACAAATGTCAAGTAAGGATATTTTATTATATGAATTATTAATATTGCATTTTTAGCCCGGTATATTGTGCTCAGTTGACATGTTTTTTTTTTTATTTTGATTTGGACTATGCAGACTGTTGTCAGGTCCATGCAACATTTATGACAAGTTTTAATGATAGTCTTGGTCAGTCTGTCAGTGTGATAATCCCATTTTGCTGCAATAAAAAGTTAGATAAACAGACTAAAAACTTTATCTTACTATATAAAACCAAAAGTGTTGACAAAGATTTCCTTTCGTCACAAAAATTGGAATGAAAAAATAAAAATAAATCGGATTACATCACAGTGTATGTTACCGCAGTTGTCAGCATAATGAAAATGTTTAAAAGCACAAAATATCATGATAATGCCTTCTTTATATTTTCTGTCTGTGTGTTGCCACTTTCATCCTTTCACAGACCGACTTGTCTAATACATCTACTGTTGTCTCCACTGTCACCTGTCATTTCCACTGTATGTCTTCGGCTGGGAATTAAGGATGTTTTCTCAGTGTGTGTACTCTCGTCTTAGCTGTTATGAACTACAGCAGAGTGCTGTGCTGTGTTATTTAACTTTACATTGCTTTTTCAAAGTGACGCCATTTCTCCAGCAATCACTGCAATGTACTCCTCTCCTTCAAACACTCTCTGTGGTTCAGCCCTTTACCGTCAACGTCATAAATTTTTAGTATCATCTGGCTTTTTTACTAACTGCACACACACACAGCGAATACACTCAGTGTACAGTGTAATACTAGTATCATCGTTTATCTGCTAGAATGAATGCTGCAGTCTTTTATTCTGGGAGGTGTTCACTAATTAAAAACATATTTTTTTTTCCTTTTAAAAAAAGATCTTATTACATGCAGAGCAGGCCTGCAGCAGCACTTCATATACTGCTGGCGAGGATCATGCATGCTGCATCACAGAATGTGATAAAGTGCCAATACACACGTCAAGTTCTCCTCACGAGAGACTTAAGTAATTAAACTGCATTTAGAAATCCCTTTAATGCATCCATTACATGCTTGGTGGCCACATGTATATTTCAAAACGTTATTTAAACTTAGGATGGGTGACTCCATATCTGGCCAAATTTAAAGATCATGAATATTCGTATGGGAGTGAGTGTGTGTGTGTGTGTGTGTGTGTGTGTGTGTGTGTGTGTGTGTGTGTGTGTGTATGTGTGTGTGTGTGTTGGGGGTGCTCTAATAAAATCTGATTGGGGAGTTAACATGCTGTGCAGGGCAAACATGGGAAGTGAAAATGATATGTTTAACATACATGGTCAGGTCTAGGGGCTCCCATGGGATCCTAGTAGGGGTTTGATCAAACTGTGGGCTACACACACACGCAGCATATGAGCGCCACCTTCTTACCCATTTCCCTCTCAAATCCCCATGATAAGGCTGACTTCAAAGCCTTATAGCCAATCCTACAGCTTTATCCGAGATGCTGGTTTGATTCACTGGCTGCATCTCTTCCCATGGCCCCCACCACACCCCAGCACACACACACAACCTTATTCACTTTCAATCCATATCTGAGAAAAGCAGCTAGCACTGTCCACCTCGCAGTGTCTGCAAATGTAAGTGAAGAAAAGGGCCACCAGTGCTTTTCTTCTCCCCTCTTGAGTTCCACTGGCATGTCATAATTAGAATAAAAAGGAATATTCTCCCTGTATTAATGGGGTGCTCTCTTTCTCCTCATCCCCTCTGAACACCCTGTTCCTCTCTCCTCCTCGCCTGCTCCATGTGATATGCACTACACTGATCAGTGTAATGGGATCTCTGGTTCTCTCACTGCACATTTGCCTTTCTCTTTTTACCCAGTGTCCATGCCCCGGGAGAACTCCCTCAACAGGTCCTCGCTGCCGCCCTTGTGCGGCTGATGCTCCCCATGGGAGGCTCTCGTAGTGAGCCACACACCCTAATTGAAACTGGGGATCTGACAGCCTGCTTATCAGGAATTTTTATTTACCTCTACCAGGGTCTGCCCCCTTTACTTTTCAAAGTGAGCCATGTTATAATTACCTCCTCAAACAGAATCCCTCTCTTTCTGTCGGCATCCCTCGCCCCATATATCCTTTTTCATAAGTTATAATATCCTGTCTCGCCTGCACTGGAAGGCGGAAATGGCTTCTGAATTCTGAAGTGGCTTTTCAGGGGGCTACAGGGGTTTGTTGCTGCAGAGGGAAATTGAATTTTACTTCAAGGTCAGCGACACTAATGATAGTGTGGGAAGGTGTTGATCTCGTGTAGC